>NC_142707.1:47187030-47509807 GCF_055471065.1 Atractosteus spatula | reverse complement strand
TTTTATCTTCTTCAGGTGATAAGAAATATATAATGGGACCAAAACTTTCTTCAGTAGATGCTACGGTGTTTGGACATTTAGCTCAGGCAATGTGGACACTACCAGGCACAAGGCCTGAACAGCTGATTAAAGGTAATACTCATCTTTTCATATTCCTTTACTACTTTACCACTATCTTATAGAAACTACTGATTGGTCTTTTGTTCCTCTGTGATGAGATTAAGGAATAGCCATGTCTGCAATGCAAAAATCCGTGCTCTTTCTAAGATGTGATTTAATCATTATACGTCTTCCAGTTATGTTCTTGCCATTGTTTTGGTTATTGGGGTCAGAGGAACATCAGCTGCTGTTGTCTTTTGAATTTCAGATATTTAATTGGAAGTTTCAAATAAGTATACCGTCTTTTGTTCTGTCATTCATATTTAATAAAGGATTAACGTATATTAATAACTTTCAAAGCTTTGTAAAGGCTTAGAATGTTTGGAGTGATTTAATTTGGTTTTCAAGCTATGAGTAGTTTTGTGTTTTTGCTTTCAATATAATGAACCAAATGGGTGTTCTAGTTCAGGTGGGTAGCTGCGTCAGCATGCGTAGGCTGCAAAGGAGCAAGTAATAGGTTTATTCCATGCTGAAAAAAAGAAGAGAGAAAAAACACAACGTTTCGGCCGTGGAGCCTTCTTCAGGTGTGGGTGTTCGTAAGCTCTTGGAAAAATAACTGAGAGCTAAAAGTCGCCCTCTTCTGGTCAACTTTGGGAATTACACTTGCTTTGCAAGTGCAAATCTGCCTCTTCTCCACAAGATGCTGCTGCTGACCTGTTTACCCTTATTTAAGCTAGTGAAGCACTGAAAGGCATTGAAAAGCTTAACTTGAAAGATCAACCTCTTTTTTTATAGTTTTTGTCATGGCAAATACAATTAAAGAGCCACTGTTTTCAACCATTGTGCATTTCATTGTGTTTTGAAAGCAACACGTGTTGTTTAAAATGAACAAACAGTCCTGTCTTGTCTTTTTTTTTTCTTCGCAGGTGAGTTAATAAACCTAGCCATGTACTGTGAAAGAATCCGAAGAAAATTCTGGCCAGAGTGGAGTGATGACTTTGATTTTTATGACGAGACCAGTGAAGACAGCCTGACGCCAACACAGCTCCATGAGTACGGCTTGTACTCACGAACTGAAACATTCGAAGAAGAAGTGACAGAAAGCAGTTTGTCTTTCTCTCACACGCCAGACACAGACTATACCGGACATTCACTCTTTGACTCAGATGTTGAAATGGAAGAATTCACAGATCAAGAGCACTTAGATGGAGCGAGTAAGTAATCACATGTACAGTAGGTGCAAGGTGCCTGTCTTTCAAGGATGTCAAAATGAATCATATGGGGAAACCAGTCACTATAACAGTAAGGTAAATGAATGAATAACAGATGGCATAATAAGATTTTGGGATAGAAGGTGTTCAGATGGATTGAAAAACAGAATACAACAAGAGAGAAGAGTAACCACTACTGTTTTGATTTTACACTTATTTTATTCGGCTTCTTTCTAATGATATGTGCTTGAACAACCTCAGTAAGGACCAATGACATATTCGGGTATCAGTGGTAAGACAGTTAAATATTTTGACTGCTATATTTGTTGGGTTTTTTCCCCACAGAAAAAAGCTACAGTATGTAACTTTAAATCCCAGACCCGTCACTCTTTAAGCATCAGCCATTCAGCGATTCCTAACATTCCATGGGTTCACATTAAAAACAGAGGAGCATGTGGTGCGTTTTATGTGCCACAACAATGCAGTTTTTGGAGAATAAAATATACACAAGGCAGCGTGTAGCTAGTCACATTTTTCAGTGTCTGAAATTCCCCAAATGCAGAAAGTTTCATTTTAGAAAGTCATCACAACACATTTGCTTGAAGAAATCTCTTTGATTTTTGTTTTGGCCTTCGTAGAAATATTACCACTTCCTATCTCTATATCCCATGTAAGTCGGCAACATATGGAAATAAATCTCTCATTTGAATGATCGTTAGGTTATATTAGCCAAAAAAACAAAAAATGACCATTTGGTGGACCTATTGTTCTTATTGACACTTGCTCTGTCAAGTGAGATTTTAAGAATTCTTCTTGAAATGAAAATGAGATCTCTATACAAATGAGACAAAGTACAATTGGCCGGCAAGACAAATTAGATTTTAAAAAGTTGGGAAATTATTACAAACCAAGCTGAATGAAATTGCATTTGCTATTAAAAAATGGGAAATTCAGCTGACATTGATTCGGCTGTTAATAATGTGTCATTTGATTAATCACAGGTCTTTCTCTTTGAGCAATTTATACTTGCACAAGTGCTGTAGTGTCATCTGGTTAAATATATCATTGCTCTGTACTTTAACGTTGGACCACATTGAGGTTTGTTGCCATCCGTTTGACTTGGGGTAAGGAATGGGAAAGCCTCCTTAAAGAATTCAATTTACATTGTGACATCATGAATTGAGATAAGCTGGGATACCACTACCTCGTCACTTCACTTTTCATCTGGAAAAAAACAGGGACTCAAATTACTGCCTTTCTGTGTGTTTCAGATAGAAATGACTACAGTCTGCCTAGATTTTTTTGTAGCAGAAAAAAAAATGCATTTCCATAGTCTTCAACTTTGAATCATCATTAATGTATCGTGTTATATATGTATGTAAAGAATTGCCTGTTCTGCCAAATGCAATAACTGTGTTTGTCTTCACTTTCCATTGACTACATCTTCAGTGTTGTGAATTGGTCAGGTCAGATTTTGACATCTGGAAAATAAGAATAAAGGTTACTCACTGGAGATTTTAAACATGACTATTACCAATTAAAATACTCAAAAGACAGACATTCGAATGCACTCAGTGCAGATGTTTCAAAGTTACTGATCATAAATGTACTGGGTAATCCAGCTCCTTAAGGTTTCTCAATTGAAAAATTGAATTCAGCATTATTTGTGCATTTGTGTCTCATAATATAAGATAATCAAAGTGCATGATTTGAATGAAATACAGTTATTTACATGTTTTTGCCTTAGTGAATAAGAAAGAAATCAAAAGCAACAGGTCAATGGAGAGTAAAATGTATAAACACCTTGCTTGAAGACAGGAGGACTTAGCCACTCCTCGTTTATTAATTTATGCACTTTGGATGGGGAAATAGGTGAATCCCTGTTGTATAAATTGTATCATTTTTCTTTTCAGATGGTAAATATCGTGGGTTCTGAATATTCTGTTGGAGCCCTTAAAAATACCGTATTCAAGCTTGTATTTTTTTTTGTAAATTTTGCTTCATATGCGCAGTATACTCTCCAGTTACAATGATGTTGCTGAACAGCAGCATTCTTTTAAAAGAACTTGATTTGGGCGTTCAGTTGTTAATGCGATTTTGTTACTTAGCTATGCACATAGAATACAGTACCAAATAAATGTCTAAATCGGTGAACTCAATAAAACCTATTATTTATATGGTTTAGTAAAGCTAATAGCTCAGGTAAGACAGTTCAAGACTGAGCCGACGTAACAGAAATCTTTGATGAAATGTCTCAAAATGTACGTGTGTTAAAGTGACTGTAGTAGATCAAAACAACATTACTGTCACATGAAAACTGTGTAACAGTTTAATTGCAGCTGAATTTACTTTTAATCTTGGTTATAAAAAAATATGGAAAGAGCAGTTTGCGAAATGTAAGAAGGGCGTGTCTGGCATGTGTTGAAAACATGACTGGGTTGTGTTGCAACATTTTGTGCTGAGTAACTCATTCATTTAGAAATCTGCATAAAACATTCTGAGGGTCCTGTTTTTAACATTGAAATGCAGTGGCCTGTCTGATTAGAACTTAATTAGATATGTACTCTTTTGTGACCATGTACATATCTGTACAACTAGTTTATAAAGCCATATTGAAGATTTTACATCATATATGTTTAACCTTTTATGGAACTCTGCACTATAATGGGAAATGTACATAATGTGTCCAAATCTGTACATTAGTCTAAAGTACTGTAAGATATGATATACGTATGATTTTTGATGAATGTATTCACATATGTGTAAGTTATTACTCTGACAAAATAATGAATTAAATATAGCTGTGATACTTCTGCTGACAATACATCATTTTATATAACTATATATGCAACAGTTAGGTTTATTCTCATCTACTGGGGTTTTAGATTAGGTTCTCAATATTAACAAATGAGGGAAAAGCTATCTGGCGGCACACTGAGACCTCGCAGGGCTGGGCCCTGGGTTCAGGTCCTGGCGTGCTGTCTTGGTGCAGTTCTATTATTTTCTCCCCCAGTTTCCTTCCACAGGCCAAATGTCTATCAGTAGGCTATTTGGCTTCTGGAAAATTAGCCCTGCTGTGGTTGTGTGAGTGTTTGTGCCTGTGTGTGTCCTGCAATGAAGAGGTTGAATACTGCCTTGTGCCACTCCACCACCACCACTGTGATTGATGATGCAAAAGCCAGTGCACTCCCCACATACCAGCTATCAGTGAGGTGGAGAACAGAGCGATGCAGCCAGTTCATAGATGGGAATAATTAGGAGGTCATAATTGGTAAAGGCCAAAGGGAAATGTATGTAACACCCTTACTTTTTTAAAGAAATACCCTGGGATTGTTAATGACCTTAATGATTGTTAATGAGTCAGGACCCCGGTTATATATAGTTATAGTATAGTGTCCTCGTCACTGTACTGGGGCATTAGGACCCACATGGTCTGCAGGGTGAGCACCCCCTACTTGTCCCACTAACATCTCTTCCAGCAGGAACCTTAGTTTTTCCCAGGAGGTCTCCATCCAGGTACTGACCAGGCTCACACCTGCTGAGCTTCAGTGGGCTGTCAGTTGTAAGTTGCAGGGTGATATGGCTGCTAGCTACTAAGACCCCATATTGGATGGGTGGATGAAGGGAAAAGGTACATGGATAAATTAATGTCATACATTGCACATTTATTATTAGAAACAAACATAAATACTGTATGTTTCGCTCCATTACACAATATGCCTTTTGAAAAATCAGTGACTTGCTTTGTTCCTGGTCAAATTCATAAGGCAAGGATTGCAATTGATGTTTAGGAGAAGGAAGTCTGACAGAAATGAGGCATTAAGCATTTTTAAATCCAGGGCAAACGCATAACACTCATTGTATCAGTAGGCAACGTGTTGTTTGTATTTCTAATTAAATAAAATAAAAAAGGTGTGGGCAAATATGTATTGACATTACGATTTATTTTTAAAGTCCTACAAATGACAGATTTAATTGGTAAATGTACGAACTTAGCAGCCCCTTGGACTAGATTGTCCAATGAGCTGCTAAGTGTGTACATTTAGCAATTAAGTAAAATAAGAAATGAGGTAAGTCTGTACACTTACTGTATCACCTTAATGCGTCCAATAGGCTATTCAGTAGAGGATATCAGGGTTGTGGGAGTCTGGAACAAGAACATCACTTGTTTTGTCAGCCAATACCCTGCCTTCCTTAGACATCTTTGGATCAATTAGTTACTAGTACCAAATGGGCTTGATGTACTAAGTAATTATTTTTTAAATGATATCAGACATTTGGTTTGGATTTCACCTCAAACAATTCTAACTGCTTTTTGGTGGTAAATATACAATATACTGCATATATATGTGCACACTATGTATATTTTCTTCATTCCTTGGTTATTTATAGGGTATCCAATGAAACAGTAATTCTGTACCCTTACTGGTTAGTTTAGATGTATACATTTACCTTTAATATATAGCAAATAAATATGGTAAATCATGTATATTTTACCATCTTTACAAATGACTCATACGCCATATATAGTTGAGCTTCACTCTTTAACTTTGTGAACAGGATTGGCAGTTTTGTTTTCCATGGAAAAATCTCAATTTTGTTAGTTGTGTAATTCAGGAAAAGATAGACACAATTCACAAGTTTTAATTTATGTGTCTTTTAGTCTTCATCAAGTATTAGTTAAAATACTTGTTCTCAGTTTGATTGTACACCATACACTAGCAAATCTGACCTGTGTAAAATGACTGTAAGATATTTCCTTCCTCTGCCTCTTAAGAAGATTTTTGAAGCTCTTGCAATGAGGTCACAACACTAAGCCTTTATATCCAAATATTCCAAAAACTAAACCAAAGGTTTATTCCAACTCTCCTTGGTGCTCCCAAATTCCCTCGAGCAATCTCTGGCTAGCAATCAAGCTCTGCCTTCACACCTAGCTAGGCTCTGTCAGAGAACCATTTGGTTTGTAATTTTCTTCCCGGGACAATGATTTTATCTGCAGCCCATGGGACTTAAAAATGACAGTTAAAAACTGTGGAGTTCAAATGTCTTGAGTATGATGGGAAAAAACACCACAATGTGTGGCGGCCCATTAAGCATTATATTACTGAATATAAGACGTTTTAATTACAAACTTTCTTTTAAAATGAAACTAAGCATTTGTAAACAGTAAGTTAGAGATCAAACTCTCTATTGATTAAATAAAAATCAGTTATCCTGCTGCATCTAATATACTGTATATTTATATACAGTACATACAAATAGGCCTTGTAAAAAGAACAGCCCTGTGGTTTTCGTATGGCTGAGTCTGTTATTCCAGTGAATTCTAAACAACACAATCATACATTTTAAACCCATACTGCTGTAGGTGGCCCAGAGATGCTGCAGAGAGTGTCAAGCCAAGTTCACTGTTGTCTTCCTTAAAAGCATTTTTAAATAATAAGGGTTTAAATAATCCCGTTCATTTTATGCTCTGGATCATACTGAAAATTTGAATGCTATTCTTTTCACCTTTTTAACTGAAATGTTTTCTCTTTGTGTTTTAAATGCTGTGCTAACATACTGAAAAGCCCAGTTACAGTATGCTGAACTGTTACAGTAGCTCTCAGGATTGGTTTTATGTACACATACTGTAGAACACTTTTATGTACTTAACCACTGAATGATGTAGCTGGTAAAGCCTTTTGTTGTAATCAGTATACATCAATTTATGTTTTCTCAACATGCTAGATAATGAACTACATTTATTAGTTATTATTATGTCATAAATAATAATAACAACAACAGTTATTATTAATAATATTATTATTAGTTCATATGGTATATAGTATCATAGTTATAATAATATGTTCAGTTTTGGCAGGGAGTTTTGTTCATACACTGAACATACAGTTTTATGTGGATGCAATATTCAATACGCCAACAGTTTAAATTTAAAATTTAAAATGATAGTGTGCCCAATTTTCACTAAAGAAATATTTTATCCACTTTTTTAATGTAAGGTTGAAAATTTGAAGTAAACAATGACAGTGGCCATTTGTAGTTTAAACATTTTTATTTGGACTTTGGTGTGGTGCAGAGTGTTGTAGTCATGTGGCATATAAGACATACCTGTAGGTATGCAATGCATTTAGTTCTACTCCTGGGAGTTTTTCTGCAAGGAGTTTGTATGTTTACTCCATATTACCCCAAAGATTGTTTTCCAGGCCCTCTATTTAACTTCCACCTTCCAGAAATCTTTGAAAACTTGAAATGATTCATTCCCTGAGTGAGAGAGCTCTTTATAACTCTACCCTGTTATGGGTGTCTCTGTTGTCTGTCTGCCCTGTATCCATTAAAAGAAACCACTAACATTACATACATAAAGAACATTTTACCCCCACTAAATTTGTTGATTTTTTTACTGTGGGATCAAAGATGAATACAATCCTCATATCTAGAGGTAGAGACTATAGGAATATAAAAAAAGAAAAAACACAATAATGTTTTAGTTCACTGCAGTACAGTCTTGAATAATGGCCTAAAATAAGTTAAAAAGGAACATAAAATACACCGCAGAAACCCTTCAACATCATCCTGTACATGAGGCTGGTCAGCTTGGTTTTAGGTTGAGGATATGTAGTGGGAGCTTTTCCTTAAATTTTAAATAAGCTCCATTCATTTAATAAAGTGCAATAAGGGACACAGGATAGCATTCCAAGCAATTCTGCAATATGGAAACAATCCATCAAACAAAGAATCTTCAGCTGCTTTCCAGCTAACATCTGGTCTTGTATGGACTCTCTTCGCACCATGCCAAAATTAACATTCTCTCAGGTCTCAATCCGATCTTAAATAAGCCATTGATAAACAGACTCTTTGAACAGCATTCTTAGGAGTTTACAGAAGCAAGCAGGAGAAGAGATGAATTCTTATGTACAGTATGTAAATTTAACTATCATAAGACCCACACCCTTTTTAATGCTCTGAGGGTGGGCATGTGGAAAGCACTGCATTGCACAGTGTATTGATCGTCATTTTCTGTGTGGGTTTACCTGTTCTCTTCTGGTTATCCAGTGTTTGGACACAATCCCTGATGGGTTCTTCACTGACTTCAAGGCGTTAAAGTGTCATTAGTGACCAGTCCCAGACAATCGGAAAATGTAGCTGTATGCCTGTCCTCTGTCACTTATTTTCCTGTGTTTCTGCTCAGCCCCTTAAGGATTCACCCACCACATTCCACAATGTTTTGAGCTACTTAACAATGTGTAGGTAAGATCCCTCCACATATAGTAGTTTAGTTAGTACAGGCTTTATAAAACTAAGAGTGAAAATTCTGAAATGTCTACATCTAGACAGGTAGAGACTGAAATGTTGCATACAGGAAGCCTGGGGCCATGACTGTGATTGAAAGTCTGTTTTTTAGGATGGTTTCTGAAGTTCCTGAAGAGTGCAGAAAAAAGAGAAACTTGTGGGAGGAATTAAGTGTGACAAGCCTTAAGTAAGCAGTAAGACACACTAGGTTGCAGGTTGTGCTTGAATGACAGCTTGCCCAAGGCTACAGGAAGGCATGGGGCAACACTTCATATCTGTTAAACATGAAATCTCTGCTTTTCTCATGGTGGTTATTGAAAAAGGTAGAGAAACTAGTTGGTACATTATAGTTTGTCCAGCATGCAACTTTGTCCAGCAGCAAAATGATCACGATCATCAAGATGACAACCTATGTTTCTTGCTTCAGGGAAATCCACAGCAGACCAGTTCTTCCAGACAAAAAAAAACAACAGGTACGTCTATTTTTTAAAGTTTTCTTTGATTTAGTTCAGCATGATGTGTCTGTTGCCTGTCAGAGTACTGAAGCTCCTTGAATTATGGCGGAGACTTTTTGCAAACACTGTTATTCAAGACAAACTAGGGAGATGTGCTTGACAGACACAGGTCAGCCAGGCACAGGGCTCAGAGGTGGGCTTCTGTCCTAAGCACTACATAAAACTACCACATGTGCCCTATTGACAGAATGTATCATATGCCTAACAAAGAATATCCACTATTATTTTACTCCATTATACTCCATGTAAAATTAAGATATACTTCAAGGGTCTGCATTATTAGTTTGTCATTCTGCATTTTATATTTGTTTCCTTATAGAAATTAAATCTTTGTGAAACCTTTAGAAAAATGCACATTTCCAGTATATTCATAGTAAGTAATGATGAAACTGAGTGACACTGTGGGAGTTAGCACTCGATTCAGGCTGTGAGGAGTTTGTATGTTTTCCTCACTTCTACATGGGTTTATTCAGGTTTTCTAGTTTCCTCCCACCTCTCAAAAAAATACTGGCTGAGGTAACTGGTGTCTTTAATGGGATGTATGTGCGTCTTGTGATGACCTGGTGAGTGGTGTCCCCACCAGAGCTCTGCTGTGCCTTCTGTGATGTAGTTGTGCCGTTGTGTCTTGCTGAGGCCCTGACTGGGATTAACCAGCTTCCTGATCATGAGTAATGATACAGCAATTATATATGGCTTTCAGGTCATCCATCCATCTATTTTCTAATCACTTTATCAGGGTCGCTTTGGTAAAATAGGGTTACAGGGGAGCTGGAGTCTATCCTAGCAGGCAAGTATAGACACAGACACATACACACTCACACCAGGGTCAGTTTTCCTAGAAGACAGTTAGCCTACCAGTATGTCTTTCAACTGTGGGAGGAAACTGGGGATATAAAAATGGGGAGAACATACAAACTCCATGCAGATAGCGCCCCAGTGCAGCTAGCATCGCAGTGTTCTGTCCTCTAGTTTTTCCTTCATTTCTTAGCAAGGCCACTGACCAGCTGTTTGGCACGTGAAATATTATATATGATACATTTTGTAACTGGAGTTTCTTGAAAGAATGCATAATAGGCAGTACCCCTTCAGAACTAATAATAAATAATTTTCTAAATGACAAACAAAGACTGTTGTTTGTTCTTCTCTTACACATATTGTTTTTTTCCCAATACTTATGGAGTAGGAATCTATTGATTATTAATGAGAAAAGATCTGAGTACCACAAATGAAAATATAGCTCCAGAAGGTTTAGGTTTCTTAAGGTCATTAGTGTAATACACAATCTATTTGAACACAAATAGAGAAATATATATCCCAAATTAATTTTAAAATAGCCTACAGATTGCCATTCACGAATAATATAGGTCTGGTAAGCATCAGTGTTTCACAGAAAAGATCCAGTTTCTGCCAATTCATTTTTTTCATGACACAGACAGATTTGTGTGGTACAACAATTACATTTTACAGAGATGCTTCTAAAAAAAAAATCATCTTCATAGAATAATGAATGCATTATACCAACAGGGTGACTTTCAAAGATGTTCACTTTAAAGCAAAAATGTAGTCAGTCTACAGAAGCAATATACAGTATATTTCACTTCAAACTTTAACTTCCGATCAATCTTCATGTTGGAAAAACTGGTGGGATATTATAATATGGGAAAGGTAAAAATAGGATACAGTTTTGTACTAGATTAAAAAGCTTTAAAATGACCTAAAATTATTAATACTTTCTCCAGAAAATCATATATCAGTAGGTCTATATACATTCTAGACAATAAAATAAATGGTTGAAATGTTTTTGATAAACCTCACATCTCTGCTTCACCACACTAAGCTTTTGGATGTACTGATTTTCTGTTCATTAGGCATGCCAGCATTTTTAATCTAACACCACTGCTAAAGAGTGGCATGCTTCCAGTGAAATATATCAGCCAGCCTTATTAATTTCATGCCAAGTGCTGGAGGCGTGAATGTAGAAAATGCTGTTTGACTTAGGATAATGGGAATCAGGCAGCTGAAGGCAAGGGATACAGATCAGGAACCTTGGGTCTCAGGAGGAGGAGCAGGTGCAGGCTGCGAGCAAGGCCTTTAGGCCCGATGGGGCAGCCAAAGCTTAAAACAATCTGCAGCGCTTTTTTTTTTTAATTTGGGTTCTGCTTCTCTCCCTGTCCCTCTCTTGCTGCTTAACAGATCACTGCTCCACAAAGAGAGGTAAACAGAGAAAAAGGAAATTAAAAAGGGAACTCCCATGACACACAAAAACAAATTAGAGCAAACAAATTACACAGAGTCAACAAATAAACACTGGAGCATCTGTGAATATCTTTCTTGGCGGCGGAGCTGTGTCTGCCACCAAAGCAACAGCACAGGCAAGTTACAACTAACCGAACGGTACCATTCCTATGAACACACACTCGTCCTACCAAGAATCTAGCAATTTGTCTCCGTGCTGTAAGCCACTGTATACATACCTGTATAGAAGACATCCAGAGGGTTTAGCATTGTCACAAGGGAAAGTCCAAGCTCAATACACTTTAGATATCTTATGCTTGTCTTTGTTTTTAAATTCACTTTGCCAACTGGAATTTTTATTAACAAATAGTTTAAAAGATTCCCACCTGGCTTGTCATGTTTAGTATTGTACAGATGGTGAACATTTTAGGGAAACTTTTCTAAAGAGGATCAGACATACTGTATATAAGGATCAAGGTGTGATTTAGAATCACCCAAAGTTTGGGAAAGTAAGCAAGGTCTGTCATAGACAGAGACAGCTGACACTTCGGCACAGCATGACATATGACAAAACAAAGGGTTATTTCTCACTTGGCTTCAAGTATTAATAACTGAAGGCTGTTATGTGTTATTATGTGCAATACATAATTTCTGAATCCTATCACCCTTGGATTCATCAACCTGTTGATAAGTATTTTTCTGCTGTTGCCAGTGGACTGACATCAGAGATCTGACTGTCATTTAACAGAATACTGCACAGCATTCTACACAGAACAATAATTTTCCACCAACAAAAGATGGAAATCGTGTACTAGATATTAGGACTTATTTTGTAACAAGTTGAAAATATTATGAACAGGATATGTTCCAAAACAATCTTATGCTCTTCAAACAATTTACACAGCTATTGCTAAACACGTTACATCATTATTATCTTGCTGGCATACCCATTATTTCCTGTGGATGACTGCAGTAGTAGTACATTATGTACTATATGGGAATGTACTGTATGTTGCTTTGTCCAAGCAGCCTGGCTTCATTAATGTTTTATGCAGACAGTATGTCCAACCTCAGGTAGTAAGATGAGAAAATCCCAGTATGTTCTGATTCACAAATAACTTTAAGTGCTCAGGGTTACTCTTTGGTATACATTCAGACTTTTACATTTTGTAAAATTTTGGATCAAAAGCTATTGAAGTACCCCAGAACCATCCTCATTTGTTAATGTACCACTAAGGTGTTTAATATTAAAGTGCAACTATGGAATTACAAGTTACATATAACTGTCTCTTACTTCTCACTTTGAGAGAAACAGAATGTTTGCAGATACATTCTTCAGACCCAAGGATTTGAAGACTGATAAATTTAGTCACTTGTATGAAGGTTAGAAAGGACAGTCATACGTCTCAACCAGACCATGCTATATCCTGCCTACAGGATCTGGAAGCTGGTGCCCAAGAAGACTCTGATACTAATTCTTACATCTTCCAGTGGAATTATAGGGTCAGGGACCCATCTGGTCCCCACCTGAGTGACCCTCAAAATGGTAAACAGGATGACCTGACCATCTGGTATTTTCTGCTTCCATCCAAGGAAATCAGCTGGTCATCCTGCTATACTTGCTTGGGTTAACCAGGTGGCTCCTGGATAGCCATGCTGGAACTGACTCAGAGTCCCCCCTGTCAGGTGAGCCACTGTTGAAGAGATATCAAAGGAGGAGATTCAGAGATTTTGACATCGAGGGGTTTATTTATTCTTTGGCATTTTCCATTTTACAGAGAGGATCTACTTCATATATATAAGTCTGCTGTGCAAATTTAAGTAATAATATAGACAGAATTCAGAGGTGGCACGATAGTGCAGTAGTTAGGCTTGATGCCTTGCGGTGTTGGGACAATTCCTGGGGTTCTGTCTGTAAGAAGTTGTTTTGCATGTTCTCTTTATTTTTGCGTGGGTGTCTCCCTCAGTCCAAATATATACTGGTAGTTTACTTGTCCGTGGTGTGAGTGTGTGCCTGTCTGTGTCTGTGTGTGCCCTGTGTATCCTGCCCTGCTCCCATTGCTTGCCGGTTCTAACTCCCGGAGTTCCCAAAGTGGTTAGAAAATGGATGGGAGGACCTAATTCACAGACATCAAACAAAGTGATTTTTTCATGGGGGGAACTCACTTACACCCATCTCGTACAACACAGGAACACCCACACACAGATGACGTGTTCAGCTTCCACCTACTGTACTAAATGAATCACTGTCTTGTCCGGAGTGTACCAAGAAGTTTTAAACTTATGAAGCTTTAAACTTAACTTGCTATTCATTTCCATTTGTCTTTCCACCTGTGGTTTTGACTTTGTCTGACAGGGGGAGTGGCAAGTGAACTTCAAAAAGAGAGGTATGGTTAGTGTGACAGTGGCATAAACATAAATTATCATTAAACGATGTTGAGTCTGAAGAAGCATCTGTACGAACAATACATAATTTTCATCCTCTAGACAGATACATACAGTATACTGATACATACTTTTCGTCCTTTAGACAATGTGGGAAAACAATAAAAAAGTCAGGAAGAATGTTAGGATAGATAATTGATTTTAAACTCAAGTTCAGGAGAAGTCATCTCGCCCGCTTCCACTCTCTTACTGTATGTGTGAATATCTTGCCTCCTGAGTACCTTCTTCTCACAGTCTGTGTTTGCTCTTGCCAGAGGCAGCCCATACCTTCCATTCCTCATCGTTGTTCCTGTGAATCCCTTGTCCCCTCTACCACACAGTTCCTGTAGCAGACAGCACTCCTTGACCTCTAATTCTCCATGCTCTGCACAAAACAACTGGCTCCTTACCTTCGCTATCATGTCTGCTCTTCTCTTCTGGCTCTTTCCAATGTTGTCAAACCTTTTGGGGCCTCTGGCAGAACCATGCCCTCCCCCTCCTCTTCCCTCCCCCTTCCCTCAATCCCTGCTTGGTCCACACCCTTACACCCCTTCTGCCGCCATTTCCTTGCCAGGCCTCCATCCCATCGCCCAGTGCTGTCATCTTTTCCTCTTCCCCAGTTTGCCATGCCCCCCCAGCTCATCCACCTGTGGGCAGCCCCAGTGGCTCCCCTCTCCAGCATACAGGCCTCCTGTTTGACCTCAGAGACCTTCACTTTAGATTGCAATGTTCCGGGGTTTGAAATGGAGAAAAAATCCTTATTCATTCAAATGGACCAGACAGGTCAGGGTTCATCCATGCGGGACTGCTATCTTGGGCAGACATTCCTCCTTCTGACTCTTCATTCACCAAAGGTTCCTGCACCACCTCTGTGTTGGGGTATCCCAGGCCGATCGCAGCAACGATAGCTTCCTGGTCACTCCTTCCAGGTTGGTGCAGCATCTTCCTGGAGTTCCAGTCTCTACCATCGGGCCCTAGTTCAGTGGTCCTCTGAACAGTATACATCACCCATATCCAAATTGATCTGTCTGTGAAGAACTCTGCATCAGTGTTACAGAGTTCTTTTGATCTCTTTTGGGGTCCCATTAACCTCTCAATGCTGCACACTGGTGGTGGTGGAGGGGAGTCCCCATTACCTGTAAAGCGCTTTGAGTGGAGTGTCCAGAAAAGAGCTATACAAGTGTAAGAAAGTATTATTATTATTACTGTAAGTCAGATTGCCATTTCCTCAGCTAGGCAAATTATGCCAAATAAACTCTCAATACATTGTCCTAAAAATCTCTGTTGCCACGTCCCATTAACTCGGATTTGTCCCGACTACTGAAATCGAAGGTATAGAACTTGAAATGGGAGATGTTACAATACAGTTCAGTTTAAAATTGCAGAATGCACTAGTAAGATCATATTTAGGATATTGTCCAGAGTTTTGGTTAGCACATTGCAAAAAGATACTGCAGCTCTGGAATAATTTCAGAGATGAGTGACCAGATATTCTCATTAAAGGAATGAAAGAAAGAAATCTTTACAGTCTTGAACTGAGAAAACTAGGCAGGTGCCTAATTAGATTTTCAGGTATTCAGGTATTGGCAAAGGTAATTGATGAGACCTCTTCAGAAACAACAGTGTTCATGAATGAGCATTTAAAACACAGGAGGCAATTTTTACACTAAGACACAAAAATCAAGCTATCCAGACATGTTATTGAAACAAACAGGTCTCTTTCAAGAAATGGTTACATGAGATCTTTGAATGAACTAGCTACTAAAATGTAAATAAGCTAAATGGGCCAAATTGCCACATCTCATTTGTAACCTTTCTTAGGCTCATAAAATGATACAATGGCAGCTTTTTTCTTAAAAAATAATTGTGTATTTTTTTACAGTAGTTTTATGGTGTTATGTAGCCCAGCTTTAAGTTAATGTTTCATTTAACCAAAACTAAGAATCTCCAAAGAATAATACTGACTAACGTAAGAGGTTACATGTTCTTACCTTGTCCTTGTTTCTTAAAGGCCCAGTGAGTGATTTAACTTTGTCAAAAGGAAGGTGACTTGACAGTAAGGGCCTAAGTCTGAGTTTCCACCTTGCATTATCTTACTAGCCATGCTTTTGATCTTCCATTTTTTAAGGATGTTAACTTTAGCCGCTTAGACCTTAATTCCCTAATTGTTGTGCACTGAAACAATAATTAGCAATCCCAAAGAGACTGGACCAATTTAACAGTTTTCTTTTTTTTCTTGAAAGAGAGAGAGAGAGAAGCTGCGTATTGGCAAAGCTGCTTTAACTTCATGGCATTATTGTGGATTATTGTGCTGAGATGCTGCATATTTTAGCTCTATCAGACATGGAACGTAAATAGTTCATGTCACACTTGATTGCATTTAGAAATTAAAAACACTGAGACAATGGGACAAGGACATGGACACCATAAATATAAGCTCTTTATAGAATAATCATATATTGCATAACAACAACCCACTTTTGGAACAACAATTGAAAGCTTTTTTCTCTAGAGCAAGCCCAAGGGCAGGGTTTAGACTATCTTTACAGGACCATCTGTCACGCTGTTCCTTGTCAGAGTTTTCCCCATTTTGGGACTGGTAGAAATTTGAATTTGGCTCAATTATTCATCTGTTTACAAACAGATACACTGCCACCTAAACAGGAAGATTGCTGCCTATTTACAGCAAACAAGGATATTGATATCTGGCATTTAGTGAGTCTTAGAAATTCCCAGGGCTTCTTGCCAGGCTCCTGGGATGATAAAGCCTGCTCCCTCCACATGACAGTGCAGGTCTGCGCTGCGAGCTTTGTTGAGATTCGGAGACTTTACATCCCTCAAAGGGACTGATTAGAATCATCTTAAGACAAGAAGAAAAGACAACCTCAAGCTAATTAAATGTTGAAGAGGATATGGGAGATATTGCCTAGAATTATACACAGTAAATAAAAAAAAGACTGACACCATTTTAGAACAGGATTGCAGACCTTAGCACCGTGTTTAACTCCTAAGTAGAACAGAGCATTGCACAAAATTAATCACACATATACAGTATTACGGAAAAAGGGTTAAAAAACAAGACTGAGCTTGAGACATACGGTCCAGTTCTATTCTGCATGCCTTGTGATGAAGACAAGCAAAATTTATATTTTTTTAGGAGGTTGCTATTTTTATGAGGAAGGCCAGCCAAAGATTGTGTGAAAGTAGAATCGTTTATTGAGTTTGTGGAAACCTGGCTTAATAAACATGTTAAGAAAAGTCTTCAATTCATATTACTCTGAAATTAGAAAATTGAAGAAACCTTAATAATTAAATAATAAACTCATTATCCTTAGTACACTGTACTGATGCACTATCTTTGAATAGTAGTTCAAACTATTCCACTTGTTATAAAGTTTTACCCTCCTTTCGGACTGACACTTATTTATTTTACAGTTTATTAAAACAAAATACAGCATGATGATCTTGATGTGGTGCCTGCATGACAAGCTGACCTGTATTGGTTTTTTTAAAGAACATTTCTGGGAAAAATAACACAAAAGATCTCATTTACAACAAAGCCATTGAATTGTCCCTTAACCCCAAAACTGTAATTTAGCACCATAGAATGTCAATAGAAAAATCAGTTAAACGTGGTCTCATTGATGTCTGCACTAGTGGAATATCTGTAGGCATCAGTATGCTGTTACAATTTTAGTGAAAGAAATCATGATATAGTTACCGTCGGGAGATATCGGCTTCACAATTTCCATGTTACCAAGAGCGAAGCAAATTAGAATAAGTTCAGGTGCACATTTCATATTAACTCACTTGGTCGAGAGTCAACCTCCCAGCCGTAGGGTGGGGAGGCTAAAAGTCCCTGTGCCCGGTGAAAAGGAGACCAAAGGTGGACATGGGGTGGAAGAGGAATGGAAAATGAGTGAGGTGTATACGGGAATCTGAGAATTTAATTTGAGGATTACTTGTGGGTTGTGACAGCTGATCTTAATTCGTCCAGCTGCCCTAATCCCTCCCAACTTTTGTTAGAGCTCCATTCCACACTCCCTCTGCCCTGAGAGTGTTTTTTGGTTGTGTTAAAAGAAGTACATTTTCTGGACACCAGAACTTGCAGTATCCATTAAAATAAATCATAGCACTAACGCTGAAAAGAACTGATGATAACTAATACAAAGAAACTTTTGGGCTCAAGTCTCAAAAACACATATATATAGAATTGTAAATGTTGCCCTGTGCCATTATTATTTTGTCCGATATTGTATAGGCCAAGCAGTGTTTTATACCAATTCATTACCTTATGTTAAATATTATTTTTAGAAATACAGTTTATATATACAGTGCATGCTTTGTTAATGGACTTTGCCCAAGTGCTCATAGCATTGTTATGCATTTACAAAGAGTCCACAGCTCCTGAAGAATGGCCCAGATTGGTTTTCAGAAGTCACTGAATCACCACTAGATTCCAGTTATTGAAAAGTATAGTTTAAAACATTTAAAATATTTATTGTAATTTAATAAATTATTATTATTTTTTAACATTATTAATAATAATACACTTAAGAAAATAAATGACTGTATAAATCATCTAAGGGTTTCTATAAAACTGTGCCACTTCTCTATAAATATATTGAGGGCATTTTCTTCAGAGTAATGATTTGAAGCACTGTGCCTGTGATTATTGTACACTATATGCAACTCCGTGCTTTTGAAAAGAATATGTCTCGAGGTCTCGTGTAACCGCTGGTGAAAATAAAACAGCCACCATAACAAATCTTCTCCAGGCTAAACTGTGAAACGGAAACCCTAGGAAGCGATTTAATAGGCCTTAATCGGAATTAGTGATCAGTGTCACCTGTAAACCACGGGGATTGGAAAGGCAAAGCACAGGGGCCATCATGTTAAGTGAAAAATAACACTAATTCTTTAGAAATTAGCGGCATTTTAGTGGTTTAGTTTTAACTGGGGAAACAGAATCGGCTTTTGGGACGTAGGAAAACGGTTCATAAACGAAAAAGGTGTTAAGAAACACATGGGAAGTACCCCAATTACTGTATGAGGCACCTGTTCAGCACCTTTGCCTGTGTAGTACTGTGATCTGTATGTTTCTGTTTAGTGAAAAGTTTATTAACATTTACAGTAAACTTTCAGTGCGTTGCTTTCTGTTGGTTTAATATAAAACTATTGTAATCGAAAGGATTTAGTACGAAAGACAACGCTGTTGTGTCCGTACTTATTCCAAGATCAGTAACTTTCTTGGTGTACACTATGTCAAAGAGGGCTGTTTACGTTTCCAAAGTTTAATAACAATTTAGGCGAACGAGGGAGCACTGCAGAATTTTATGCGACTGATCTCTTAGAAAACTGAAAAGATCTATGCTTTATTTGATGAGTTTTTTTTTTGAATGGTGACCTTTTCGCGCTGAAGGACTAACCGGTGGCAATCAAGCCAGAAGCCGTGTCCGTATTCTCCACAAGCGAACAGTCGCACGCGCAGCGAGTGACACGGCGAGGTTTCTCACACCGCCGCAAGCGCGCGCCTGCAGCCTGTGCTACTGAGACTCCCGTCGGGCATGAGGGAACAGCTCACTGCCAATCTGTATTCCATTCTGAGTGTATGGTCATGAGTCCAGATGCCTCGGCGAGTTGGAATAGTCTCAGATAACTTAAACGTGATGACAAAGCGGGAAATTCTCTTTGTCTCTAGTTTGAATGCATTGGAAATAGATTAGTAGACAACCTGCACTCCCAAACTATTCTTATAAACTGCAGAAGTTTATAAGCACCTTCAAGAAGCAAAAACAACTCCCACTTTACCCAGATCCAATAGTGCTAGAAAACGTGTTTCTAATCATATTTAATACATTTAAAATTTAGATTTAAAAAATATATAAAGTGAGGATCGATACTAAGGGGGCAAGGGTCCATTAGTAACTGTGTTTTATAATTAAGTTAAAATTATGTGTAAATTATAAAAGTGTCTGCACTCTTGATCGACAGCGGTAATATTTAAAATACTTTCCATCCTGTATACCCTTCACCTAACAGCTTCCAGAACAGAATGCCATATGGTTGAAAAAACACTGAAATATTTTGGAGATTTATAATATAATAATTAAAACTAACAAAAAACTTTAACTAAAAACTACACTAACATGAACAAAAGACAAACACAAACTAGACAAAACAAAAAACTGTCTCTGAACACAAATCATCATCTTCAACATTATTGTAATTATTGTAACATTATCTAATATGACATGAAAAACTAAAAATAAAAAAGCCCAAGCAACTAATTCTCACATTTTAGCTAATGCTTAGAGGAGTATTTTCCCTCAAACAATCTGTTTTAGCTCAAACAATTGAATATAATGTAATTACAGTTTTACTCTGATCAAGACAATGATGTACAGTATAGTTCTTTGGTTATCAAAGCATGTGACTGACCTGCACTGCCATCCAGGGGACACTTTTAAAATTCATTTTCTCACTGACCTATTGATAGGGTGGCAACCAAAATAAGTTTATTGAATGTATCAGCAACACAGGAATTAAAAATATATGTTCATAGTTATGTGTAATTTTTCAGGGGTGACGCAAAAATTCCAAATTTTGATGAGTGAAAATGGCAGCTGTTTCTCTTACCAGAAAAGTGGAACATTTTAAGAAGTAGATTGGGAATTAAACAGGACTTTGTCCTTTTCAAAAAGGTAGAGGTATTTGTAAAGCACGCCACTATAACATGGTACCTACAGAGGGCAGTCTTAGACTATTCTTTTTAAATTATTCATTGACGTTATTGAGATAACTCTTCTCAACACAGTCGAATATTGAACACAGAATCTTTCTGAGTAGAATATCTTCAGACTGTGTTTAGTTTGTGCTAATATGACACCTTTTTTGATTGTCTTTGTGAATGATTGCCTAGTTTTAAACTACAAGTAAACATTTAAAGATATTTTTTAATGGAAACAAATATGTTACAATATTAAAATATGGATTATTATTATTAATAATAATAACAATAACCATTTGTCAGAAAGATGCTTATTCCTGGCAACTCTGAGCCTGTCCTTGTAAAACTCAGAGATTGTTCTGGAAACAATCCAAACAATGCTTGAATTGTGATGCCAAGCCTATCACAGGGGACTCAAACACACACGGACACATCACAGAAACCAATTAATCCAGTATCTGGAATCTGGGAGGATCTCAAAAGCACAAAGAACCACAGAACCCAGAGATTAAATAACATAAAACAAAAATTCAGTACTTTGCTAATTTAGTACAGTTATGTTTAGCTTTCACATCCTATGCCTATAGACGTCTGCAAATAATTTGTAACATGCTGGTCTGTGTCATCTCAGATACAATTACAGTAGGAGTTACAATACAGTAAATGTCTGTTATGAACATAACTTATTCACTGCCTCCACTAGTGTCTTCTATTTTTCTAATGACTAAGATGTTCTTAGTCAATTAATATCGATTAACGTAATGTTAATTATCACTAAAGATTTGTTTGGGTGATTTAACCTTTTCAAAATCTTGAAATAATTCAAATGAACTCAAAATAATCTGTGTGTGAGCATCCAATATGAAGTGTTAACTAGTCCATATCTAAAAATCGCAGCTAATTGTCTGGTGCTTCTCATCATTTACATCATTTGATCATCTCTGATCAGCCATAAAGCTAAATACTGCTTTTTGTGCTGTAAAATACAGACGTACAGTACCAGGATTAATTATAATCTTGAAACAAAGCTACATTTTCAGTAGAAGATCACCACAGAATTGTGTTTCTGCATAAATACAGAAAAGCACTGAGTGAAAAGAAAAAAAATAATGCAAAAATGTAAATGTAAATATTGCAAAAAAGACTTTTGCATAGCAGTTCATGTGAATTGAAAAGAAAATGAAAGAACAAAACAGACAACCACAAACACAATTTTAAGTTTTGAAATCACTATTGATGAACAATGCCTGGGTGATGTTAAATGTTATAATTTTGAAAAGCAAACATATTTAAGTTTGTGTTCATTAAACTAGCTTGGAAAATATTTACTTTTAACATCAAAAAATTTCAAAGACAGGTTGTACCTGTCAAATATCCTGTTCCTACCAGGAGAGGGAGGTAGGCCTGGAGCAGTGAGATCTCAAAGCCTGCCACCAGTGCCTCCCTAATATATAATCTGTTGTTACATTGTCACCAGGAAGAGCAAGACTGATTCCTAAGAGAGGCCATAAAAATTCATTAATCTAATTAAATATGTCGTATTGCCCAAATGAGCTGGTGGAGTAGCTTTGCTGTAGGATAAGTGCAAAGTAAAATGGAGTCCCAGCAGAGAAGCAAACAGTAGACTTGAGCTAACTGCAGCATGCTTCATTAAACTCTTAATTACCTATTGGTTCTAACTAGTTCATACTGTTTTAATGAGAATCTACAGGCAGTTAAATTTATTCTGAATTTTCTAATCTACTGGTCCATTACCAAGGAGTCAAAATGTTATTAGTTTTATTAGTAATCATACTTTTAAATGGTATTGATAGCAATCCTAAGGGTAAACCCAGTTGCAACTGTGTAATTGAATTCTAGTATCGTGTAGGGGAATACATTATTTTCTTTAAAAAGTTACTTTGCACTCACAGAATAAACAACTCAAAAGTACAGTATTTGAAGAGTTTGGGGTTCTTAAAAAACAAGATCAGATTTATGTTTTGTGAGATGTATTATTTATTTTGAGCAGTCGTTTTTTTTTTCTATTTGATTTAATGAAGAGGAACATAAATGTGTTTAATATTTTGGAGGCACAAAACCCTTAGAGGGGATCCTTTGGAGATTTTCAAACATAATCATGTAAAATCTTCAAGAGTTGAGTAAAGTACTGCCGAAATCCTTCTTACATCTGTGAGTAAAAGATGCAGAATTGTTGTTTACTTCATAATCAGATTAATTCTTAAATCACAAGGAATATCAACACCAAATAGGAATATGCATTTAGGAATGCTGCTTAGGGATCTTAAGGGTGGCCCATTAGTGGAGTTATTAGCATTGCTGCCTTGGGTTCAATTCCTGGGGTGCTGTTGGTATGTTCTCCCCGTCTTTGTGGGAGTTTTCTCCCACAGTCCAGAGAAGTTCTGGTGGGTTAATTGGCTTTTGGATTAAATAACCCTAGTATGAGTACAGGTTGCAGTTATCCCTTTTGTTAAAATAACCAAATAATTAAATAATTGTACTTGTGTTCAATGCCTAGAATTTATATGAACACATCATGCTTGTAAGTGTTTGCTATAAATAGATATAAAATTAATTACATGAGGTTTCATTCTAAAATTACAGGGAAAGGGAAACATACTGTGATCAATCAACACTCAAATTTCAGAAAGACATTTGTTTTTGCTGCTTTTGTTGCTTTTGATGTGAAAAGAATGCCGCACGATCAGAAATCTGCATCACATTAACTTGTAGTCTTCCAAAGCCTGATCTAGAGGCATACTGTACAGAACAATTCAAAGACACTGGGAATAGCTAAAGATTCAGTGGACAAGATTATCAAGTGTTACCAATGGAAACTGGTGTCCTGGGTGTTGTACATCATTTTTAATGCAATGTATTGTTGAATGCTTGATGCTGTTTTAAGGCTAAATGGTACTATGAGCAATTACAAAACTAATTCCTTACATCTGTATACCAATTTTCATCACGTAGGTTTCCAAAGCACTTTACATGATGAGGGGCACCAACTTCACCCATCACCAAGGTGCAGTGCACATCTCCACGTCACATGCCAGTCAGAATCTGGAGAAGTAAGTAGTTCATTTTTCACCATTTGAACCGTGGGGCAAGTTTGGGGAAGCTGAACTACTGTGCAAGACAGAATGTGATTCAACCAGTTTCCTAGGGTTAATACCCTTGTTCTGACAAGAAGCACTCTGGGAATTTTAATGACAAAGCTGTCATTGTTTGTTGTGAAGTCATTGATGGCAGTCATTAGCAGTTGTCGCTGTTGAAGGATGGCCCCTCTTACAGCTCAGTGTATGCTATCGCCATGCCACAGCATTGGAGTTATGATGAAATTATGGTATAATGGTGTTATGGTTGAGGTGGCACTCTTAAGAGAAGAGCGCCCCCTACTGATCCAAAAACATCACTTAAAGCAACAGAAGGATTCTCCCATCTAAGTGCTTGGGATGCTCTTTAATTATGTGTACTCTGTACCAAATAACATTTTTCAAAGAACTGCTGATAGCTGTGGACCATGGTCCGCTGGTGAGATTTTCTGTGCTCAAGTGGTCAGGGATCCCAGTGTCTTATTGCTGAAGAGCTAGCCTGTGGCACTAGGTGAGCACTGCTGTTTTTTTTTCTTATTTGATAACCTGAGTGCAATACTACTTCTTGTTAACAGAGGCCACTCTAACTACATCTTCTCCCTGTCAGATCACAGCATGGACACTACATCTGGGAATGACAAGGTAATACATACATCTCTTCATTGATGAATTCAGCCACCATAACTTACCCTCATCTGACATTTCTCTATGTGACGTTTACAGTGCCTTCAAAAAGTCTTAGGACAGCAATGTTAAAAATGTTATTTTTGTTTTATAGACATTAAGTATATTGTATGTGTGATCCTCAGATTAATATGAATGATAAAAATAATACAATACAATATGCAGTATAGCAGCAGCAGAATGTATTCTGAAATGTATAGAAACATTTTGTGTTGAAGTCAGTCCTTCCATACATATGGGGTGATGATTCATCATGCAACATGACAGTGACCCAAAACATATAGCCAGGACAACCAACAAGTTCATCAGGAGAAAAAATGTGGAAAATATTAGACTGGCAAGTGATATCTCAAATAGAATAGCAAAGAACTACAGTAATTGCAGATGCTAACACAGAGTTTGGTAAGCTCAATTGACCACAGTCTTCATGCAGTTATTGCTTCAAAGGGATATGACACCAAGTACTAACTTTTACACTTTGAAAGTTACTTAAAGTGAACGTTTGCCAGGACGTACAGTTTGGCCACTTCCAATCACTGGGTTGAACACAACATATGTTCTTGTAATGTGATCAAATGTATGCCTGGAAATATTTTAAATTAATTATTTGTAGTTCTGTAGTTTTTGCTGATATTTAACTTCTTTCACCTACAAAAAACTTTAGTCTGAATGCATTCAAGTTGTGATTAAAAGTACATAATTTAAAAATGAGCATACCTCATTTGTAATTTTAACAGAATGGAACATCATTGCAAATAGAGTGAATGCTTTTGCAAAGTGCTGATTCATAATAAACTCATGAGCTTTGCTGTCCCAATGCTTTTGGAAGGCACTGTATAAAACTCCGATGGAAGTTTCTAGAGACTTAACTGTACACCTGACACATCTCTTCTGAATATTGAGAATTTGAATCTCAGCCTCCTTTCCAAAAATCCCAGATCCAACAAATGGGACCAGTTAATATTTATCATTTTAACCTTTAGACTACTGATCATCATCATCTCTCATAGAGAAACTCTTAATCTGAGCCAAAACATCCCTTATTAAAAAATGCAATAAAAATCAGCAGTTAAATCATGTTAGTTTGGTGGTATGTCTTAGTTACATATCTTTAATTGCCTATTTACTGTATACTCAAACATTTTTTTCCAGGACTTGATATTATAGTTTTATTTGAGCACTAAAGTTGTTTGGTGTACTATTTAAAGCTGTGAAAATGTATTGTTTTAAAATGAATGAATAACTGAAGGGAAGTAATGACAAAGCAATACTATACAGTATCTTTGATTTATACATGGAAATTAGATATAAAATGCCAAATTAAAACATTTGAGAACTATATTTTTTTTATTTGACTCTTTCATTAAAGAACTTTGTATGGGAAATTCCAAATCTTGTTTCTTTATAAATATTACTAAAAACATTAATCTTGTAACTAATAATTCTTGCGAACTATTCCTTAGTTAATATGTTAACAGAAAAATCTGTCATTCATATCATGGTATCTGAATAGATAAAATGGAAAGGATGGCTGCCACTCTTAGTTTTTGAATTCTGCAATACAATACCTTTTCCATAACATCTAATTTTCTGCTGAAGTGATGGACAATCTGGAACTGACTGGCTTGAAATTGTCTGTGTAAAGGAAGCCATCTAGATCTGATAACCTTCGTAAATCTGTGACATTTCAGCTGACGGAGGTCAATTAAATATGCTGTGACTTCTAAAAAAGTTGTATTGTAAATAGTTGCAATTTTTTGCCCCCATATAGTTGTCTGTCATCTTTAGGTGATGTGGTGAAAGTCTGCACATCACATATTTAGACCGTATGTTGACAGACAAGCAAATCTCAAAACAGTCACAAGCCAATACAGTCAGTATTGTATTGTGACTGTGATTTAAAATTTAGTTGAAAGTTACTTAAGAATTTCCCTCAAACTCTTCTTACCCCTGCCCTTCTTACACTGTGGCACAGTGTTACAACTGATACGTCACAGAACCCGTGTAACTACAGTTAAAATCCTAACAGGGCTCAAGAGTGGTTCAACCAGTGTGACCTCTTGCTCGGAGCAGATGTCATGTTCTTTGCCTCAGGTGTCACGGGTTCGAACCTGGGTCATTTCACCAGCCAGCTATGACTGGGATTCCCTGTGTGGCAGCTGGTTCGGTGCTAGAAGGAGGGAGTTGGGATTGATTGTCCAGGGCTCTTTAACCATTACAGCAGTGACTTCTGGGACCTGGATGGCGAGAGAAGAGCTGGTCCACCAGCCAGTGCCAACTCTACTGTCTGGCTCTGTGATGTTTTGTAGATGTTAAATAGCGGATAACTGTGCGGTTGGGCCTATCAGAAGATTATGATGTTTAACCTCTGAAAAAATAGATAAGAAAAACAAAATATTGGAATTTTCCCAAAACATAGGAAGGTACACTGTAAGTACAACTTGACAATTTGCATTATATGACAATTTTAGATTGTTTTGGACAGTAACAGACTCTTAGATGACTGTTGTTTTCTACAACGGCACAAGTGAGCCTATAACAATTCCTGCTTCCATCAATTGTACTTTATTTGTCAGTAAGCACACCTCAAAGCAGTGCAGTGATAACTGCTCTCATGTTTGTCATGAACAAACCTTTTATAGAAAGGAAGTTCAGTCATTTTACCCTATGTCAAGCTGCACACTTGAAGAATACAGACAAAACCTACAGTAGATGCAATGAAGATGATGTTTTTACATCCAAATCATGGGGAAATAATACTCTTTCGTACATAAAATAAGAGTTTTGGACAAACAATGTGCAGCTCATTCATATCTGTGTTTGTCTTAAAATAGTAAAGAGAAAATATTAGGGAAAGTTCTGCTATGGAACTTTGTATTTCAGCTCCTTCTGAATTACCCTCTTTTATGCATGTGGGTGTCACGACCTCGAGATAAGTTGGGGAGTGACCTGGAAGATATCCCACTGCTAAGGGAGTTTTATTCTCTTATAAGTACAGCTCAGCTCCCAGCAGACACGGCTTCTTTACAAATTCAAATGCGCAGCTCTCTTGGCTCTAACCAGTTCATGGAAATAAAAATAACTTCTCAATCTCCTGTCATGTCAGTGAAGTCACACAGAAAACAAACCGTTTTCCTGACAGCAACCCCAAGGACAGAGGCATCCAGATGGGGCTGTGTGAAGTGTGTGCAGTGAAGATTATGAAGATGGGAAGACAGTAAACAAGAGATTGAGCTGTGTTGAGTGTTGATGCCTTTTCGACTGGCTGTGCTTTGATGAGTATATTCTATTATCAAATTAGCTCACACTGCCTTCGCCACTTATGTATTTCTATATTTTGTCATTGATTGATTTATGGTTTGTGTGCTCCTTCAAAAGGAACCTCTCCTATATTTATATATAATTTGCTTTCACTATTTTTATGAGGAGGTTAAATTGGATTGCATAATGCAATATTGATAATATGCAGAGAAATATCACTGGAAAAGGCAGAGCTAAACGGAAATTTATAATTACATACATTATCTGGATTGTTTGTATGAACAGCTATGAAACTAATAATAATATAATCATTTTGTTAAGTGTTTTGACATTCTGTAGGTTGAACTGTGGCAGGGATATTATTAGTTATTATTAAACAATGCTTTAGAAAGCATTCTTTCATTTTCCTGATTTGTTACTTTCCATATTTCAGCATATCCTTCTTAGTTTATACATCGGTGACACAGTAGTATGTTAGTGCTGCTGATTCACAAGTCTTAACTCCTGGGTTCTGGACTGGGGTGTAGTCTGTGTAGACACTATATAGTTACAGTGTGTTTTGTGAAGGCTTTAAACAGGTGCTACAGTTTCCTCCCAGTTAACCCAACACATGTTATCCCTGTTAGGATGCCTTTGAAGACATGCCAACTGGGTTAAATGTTGTTCTTAAAGTCTCAGTGACTGATATCCTGTCCAGTCACCTGTCCCTGTATGTCCCTATGGCTGTAGCCTACCCATGGCTGTAGTCCCACCTATGGGTGTAGCCCTGTCTATGGCTGTTGTCCATCCTCCAATGGCTGTAGGTTCACCTCCTACGGCTGGTCCAGCCTTCGGCTCTAGTTCTGCCTCCTGTGGCTATTACCCTGCTTATTGCTGTTCTCCCTCCTCCTATGGTTGTAGCACCGCTCCCTATGGCTGTAATCCTGCCTATGGGTGTAGTCCAGCCTCCTGTGGCTATAGTCCCACCCACAGCTGTAGTCCCACCTATGGGTGTAGTCCAGCCTCCTGTGGATGTAGTCCCACTCTTGGCTGTAGTTCTGCCTATGATGTGACCTTATCAGGTCTTTTCTGATAATCATTTTAAGTGATTTGCAAATAGAGTACATTCAAATCATAATCGGTGCAAACACAGTCTAGAGATGTACTCAGTCATTAAAATTAAACAGAGATTTTTACAGAAACAATCAAAATTATGAAAATCAGCTTCAGTTCTCATTTTCACGAGAGAAGGTTGATACAAATGTACTTCAAATTACGATAGCCAGTAAAAAAGTCACATCTTAAATTCTGAAAAGGAAAACAATATGTGGACATACTGTATTTTTTACACATTATGTGTCTTCTAGTTGTGTATGATGCACTGCTTTAATTGTGGAATTCTGGGGGAAGATTGGCTCAATTCAATGTCCAAGAGAGCTTCCATAAGACAAACGGACAGTCCTCTGTATCACTAAAAACAGAAGAAATGCAGTCATTTCTCATGGACACACAGCACCGTTCATTGATGGATGACAGCCTTCAGTTAGAGAAAAAATGTTTTTCTATTACAGCACTACAAAATGACCAAATAGAAAACACTTTCCATTCCTAATTAGGGACATTATTCAAACAGTCGCTCCGTTGTCAAGCAGCGCAGTTTCTTGTGTTCTCAATCCTTAACAGTTCCTTTATATCTATAGTAAGGGGAAATAAAATAGCCCTTGCTGGTTGTGGATATTTTGTGTAATCAAGTTCAAATATGTTAATCAGTTTTTATCGGCCTTTCTGTTCTTATGTTAAAAGAATTTTGATATGTTGTTTTTACTTAGGGAAAACACACACAAGAAAACAGGAACGGCAACAGTCTACAGCTGAAATACCTTAAATACCATACAATAATTCGATGCATTGGCAAAAAATATTCATTCCAACCCTTTTACCATACTGTATGGTGCAGAACAATATGTGCCAGTCAACCAATACAGATGCCAACCAAACAGCGTAATTGTAACAAAATTCCAATGCATTAATTTAACAGCTAACCAACAGACTTGTATACTAAATTCTACATTAGTCAGTTAAGGTTGGACTATCAGCAAGTCAGTTCAGCTGTAGGAAAATAGTATATTTTTAATATAAAATTCCATGTACTTTTCAGCAAACTAACAATGTTCAATGCATATCCCATAACTGCACTGTAGCCTTACAGTATATCCTCTACAAACAGAGGGTTGAGAAGAAGGCCAAGAGTGTGTGTCTCACCCCCTCCATTGTGAATCTAGGAAATGCCTCTGTGTTCCCAGGTGTAAAAGTAACAGACACAGGAAATCTTTCATCCCTGCTGCAATCGCACTCTCAAACAATGTAAAGTAACTCTCTTATCTGCGGTATTAACACTATTGGACTGTTTTCTTTGTTGGTAGTGTTTGTCTGTCCTTGTCTGTTGTTTTTCACTGTGAATTATTCCCCCAGGGGATAGTAAGGCTTGAATTGACATTGAATTGTATACTGGGATTTTAAATGCAGGAGAATTCCCCATGAAAACTCTGCAATGACCACAGATATGTCACACGAGGTTGCCAAAATGGCTTCTAAATCCCAGAGTGTAAATAGTTCACCTTTGAGTAGCTTCTTCGTGGGGCATAACTGCTTGAATAACACTTTTGCAATGTATAATTCTTCCATGGGCTTTGTTAATGAAATTTGTGTTATATATTTGAGTGTAGATGCATGTCTCTGTGTATAGTTCAGAGAAGAAGTGGTAGTTGCTCAGCAGGGAGTTAACAATAATGGTAAAAGCAGTAGAATATTGATGTGTGGTAGCTGCTAGCTTCTCTAAAGCCTTTATTATGCTTTTTTTAAAAAAAAAAACTTCCATTATTTATAGCTATTTAATATTGGGAAGTCTTTAGTTTTATGAAGAAAACATCTTTATAATAGGTGGTTTCCTGTCTTTTCGTTGTTGGAGTGTGCGAAATTCCTCATTGCCACACTGCCTGAGCCAAGGACCTTCCAAATATGGTGATAGAGTGACTTAATGCCACCCTGCTGGATAAAAGTGGAAGTGCTATTGGGGAACTTTTTTGAAGACTTGTGGGTGAACCCCTTTGAGTTGCCAGTCAAGGACACCTGACTACAGCAGCAGCCACATTGCTGCTGTGAATGAAGGAGGCTTGGAGACCTGAGCTAGAGTCAGAATACTCTCGAGAGGGGGACGGGGAAGATGAGCTGCCATCGCTCATCTCAGCCAAAGGCCAAGGTTCTCAGCTCGTGGCCAGACAAAGGAGACGAGGACTTCACTGGAGTCTGCATCTTTCCCAGTATCTCATTGTGAAGGTGAGGATGTCGAGTCAGCCCCAGCAATAACCTGATGAAAGGGAGGGTGTATCCATGGGACAACTGTGGAGAAGAGTAAGTACCCACGGCTGCAGGCAACTGCACAAATGATGGTCAAGGAAAGGAGTGATGGTTGAGCCAGAAGGGTGATGCTTGTCCGGGCTATTTCCCTCTCGTTGTTTATACATTGCTATGCAAAAGACTTACACTCACCTCTTTCTGTTCAGTTTTAAGGGCCCCTATGTAGCAGGTTAACCCGTGAAAGGAATGCAATAACCTAGTGTCTGACACTAGGGGCCACCAAAAATGTGTCTTCGACGATGTTTAAATAGTTTAACCTCAGTGATATCGTTAATTGTTTTTGAATTAGCCGTTCATCATGGTTCCTGTATTTATATAAGTATATGTTTGCTGGTAGACTAGAGAGAAAGCAGTACTGGGGAGAAGGTAGCTACACTTTGTAAAGTTTTGGTTTCAAGTAGTCTTCCTTTTTGGAAAGAAAACAGCTTGCAGTGAAGTAACCTCCTGTAAAGATTTTGATATCATGGGTGAAGGTCCTAAGAGCCAACCAGAATCAAACAACAAGGTAAGAGAAAATATTGGGACTGTGCTACAGTACAATGTGTAAATCAACAAACTTGTGTTTTTTACTACGCATATATCACCATTGCCAAATCAACAAAGCTGTACATTACTCCGTATATACAAATCTATACCACGGGACTAAAGCATATATATTTAATTAATATTCTATTTAATTATTAACTAATACATTCCAATGCATCATGTCAATGTCAATATTGTTCTTTACTTGTAAACAAATATTTAATTTTGTAATCAGCCTTGCCTTTACCTAGGCATTTTAAACTTTCTTTGAGTAAATATATCTTTTTTAATGAAGAAAGTTAACGGTATCCCTGCTGTTATGCTTCAGTTAATTTCCCTATGACATTATAGTCTCCACTTATCTGATGATACAGTATGTAAGAAAAGAGATGGTCTCCTGAGTAATATAATGGCCAAGTTAATGTTCAGTCTTATCCATCTACACATAGTTCTAGCTTGGGAGTAAAATACAAATAATCATATTTCATTGTTACAATAAGTGAAAGCTTTAATAAAGAGCAAGGGGAGTCATGGCAAATTATGTCCTGTAGATCATGTCTAGCTTTGAGGTTTTAGAGGGTCTACATGTAAGCCAATTCTGGCCCAAAGCAAAGCCCAAAACACGAATTTATTTTCCTTTAATTTTGATAATTTAGAAGGAAACGATCTGCACTATGTGTGAGGACACTAATTTCAATTCAAATGGTAAAAACAGAAAACCTCCATTAATAAAAAAACAAATGTTCACTAGCAACCATTAAGAAGAGTTTTTTAATGAGGAAGAATTAACAGCTGACATGGGGAAGAACACAAGAGACCTGAGTGCTTGACTGATGATTTTCCATGACCTGCACGCCAATGGCAGCAGGCTCTCAAACTCGGTATTACAGTGATAATAGTGACATAAACACTGCCACTGCTGTGCGTCATTCAGGTGACGAATGACTCCCATCATCAATCCTTTTCAGCTAATCCCGGCTAATGGTCATTCAGAGTTCAGCTTTTCTCATTATAAAGATGTTTGCAAATAAAAAAAAATAAAATCAGAAAATGGATTGTTTTGTCAAATCGACTTTTTATGTTTTTGAAGTACTATTTGTTTATGTTTTTCCACTTCAACTGAAATTACATTTCAGCAATGCTGTGCTTTTTTATGGGTCCTCTGAGTGCAGTGTCATAATCAAACACACCATGCATTCATGTTTGTGCTGTTTTAGTCTGTATCGTGTTAACATTTCAACTTTGTATTTCAGGAGGTTTTATTTAGGACAGGAAATTTCAGTTTCAGAAAGCCGCTGCTGTTGACAGCAATACCCACTTTGTGTGTCAGAAATCCCCTCCCTAAAAAGAAAGCAATATCTCAGTCTTTTTAGTACAGGTTCATCAGAGTGAAACAGTAGCATCTCGATCTTGTATCTGTCAGAAACAATTTCTGCTCTGGAAGTGAGGTGAAGCAAAATGTCAAAATATTTGAATAATCTGCACTGAAGCCTCAAAAAAGGGGGGAAATAGGAGGATATGTGTTAAATGTAAGATTGCCTTTCCTGAGAAGTATATGAAATTATTCTTGAGGGAGGTGGGGTCTCCTTCAGATGAAATAGTAGTATTATAAAAAAATATAATCTTTTTGTAACATTTCGGAAAATACAGCCATTCAGAAATTGCTAATTACATATGAATTTGAGTATACTTGCATACAGTAAATGCAACGCTGAATTCTTAATCTTGAAACTAAAATATATACCTTATTTTTAAAAATATTTTTGTATTATTTTTAAAGTGTAAATGGAGAACAAATATAGGTGGGATAAAGATCTGCTGCCCAGTAACAAGAAAAGTTATCAAATTATAGGACACTGGCCAGTTTTTCTGATCTGTGGTCTTCTTCTTTGCATCTTTTTGGCTTTCTCATTTCTTTCTTGATTTGAAAGTATAAGTCATATTCGTATTCGATATTCAACGTTATTTGTACCTCCACTATCATAACAGGCTAATTATATAGTAATTCAATTACAGATGTGGAAATTAAAGACATAATTACATAGAGAAACAAATGCTGATTTATTATTTTAATTGATGTGAAGATTAAGAGGAGACATAATTCTGAATCTTCCAAAATTAAGCTACAAAATAAAGTGTCAAGTCTGTGTAGTGGACATATCAGACCTGTCTTCTTATCTTTGACATTTGTCATTAGAAAGTAATACAGACTTCGGAGGACAAACTGCTATTTGTAATTGCTCATACATACAAGGAACTTTGGTAATATCAGAAAATACCTTTTTTAGAATTGTCAGTCCTGAAACTATAGGATTTACACAGTTTGACTTTTGGAATTTGCATTAAATCGAGAGACCAAAACACGTAGCATTCCCTGCCAAAACACTGAAAGTTCCAAGTGCAGGAACCATATGTAACTCCATTGTATATAAATAGACAGTTTTATGTCTCTCTGTTACAGTTTATATTGTCTTTTCAGTAGTGTGTACTCAGGTAAGATACAATATGTAAGGTACTGTATAATGTAGAAATGTACAGATTAAAATAGAAAAATGAGAAACATTTTGATTCCCTGGTTAGTGAAACAGTATTTTAACAATGACCCACAATATGGAACACTGATACATTACAATTCAAATTATGCATTCATGGCAAATATCGGAGTTTCTTTGGCTTGGAAGATAACATGCCTCTGTACTACACAATAGTGTATGTAAAAAAATGATCTCAAGTGAAAAAATTTGCCAGAGGTCTGAAAGACACTGGGAGTTGACCTTAGTGCCAACAGGGATTCTGGAGGAGAGATAAGCGAATCTATGCACTGGCACTGACACAAAAGGCGCACAGTAGTGTGTTCTTTAATGCCGATGTGCAATTGAGAAAACAAATGAACTGACAGTGTATTTAACTATTTTGTATTAATACAGTGTTTTAAGTCCTGCCTTGTCTATAGTGCCTCTGGGGTAAGCTCTGGGTTGCCACGGTGATCCAATTCTGTTAATGGATGGACGGATAATCTTGTGAAACAAAGTGGTCAAGCTTTCAAGTGAAGTATTACTGTGCGCAGTGAGTAACAACCATGTATTTTTATGAACTGTGCATAGAAAAAAAAATACACTTAACATTGATATTCTTGTTTGGTCCTTTTAAATGTGTATTTGAGATGTTTCTGTTTTATGACTGTAGGCTTTTATACAAGTTGAAAGTAAATTATTTTATATTTTTGTAGTTATGAACACGGTTGAAGCACATTTTTGTCTTTCAGGCCTTCCTGGAAACACATTAATTTGACCTGTGGTTATCTAGATTTTTTTTAACGTTTGCCAATATTTCCAATATTTTCCAATATTCAACTGTTTAAAATATACTATATTATTAACTCACTTCTTGTAAAAAAGAGATGTGCCCATCCAATGTTGGAAAAATCTTTTGCTAAAACACACAACAAACCCACAAGCCCTATTGTAAACTTCTGTAAATGAAGGGACAACATTCACTTGGGAATTGAAGTTATGCAGGTTCTCTTCTCATGTACTGTAGTTTTGGACAATTTTTTTTTTTAAGTGAGTATTTTCCACAATTGTTTGCAATCCCTGTGACCAGCTCTGGCAAATATTTCTGGTGCTATAGATTACAATCCAGTGTCCCTTGTTGGTTCTCTAATACTGTCTTCTGTCTTCGGTTGTCAAGTCTATGCAAGAGCGGCAGTCAATCTGACATGTCTTTTGGCTACTCTCAACATAACAGTTTGAAAGGCTTCTTTACGGACGTTCTAAGAACATTAAAAAAACAATAGCATATTATATTTTCAGTGGTGTTAACACTACCAACAGAGTTTTGCCATGAGAAGTTTACTTCTGGTTTAGGAAACATTATGTTTTGCACATGGGGAAGCATCTGGAGTTCATATTCTGAAAATCACCATCTACAGTATGTAAGCAACACCCATTGTGTGGCATATACAGACTAATACTCAACCTTCACCCTCCAAATATCTTCCACATGTTGAGTTAAATCTTTCCATTCAATGTTTTGACCCATTTTTTTTATCTGTTACTTTTGAAAAGAGTCCAAAATATGCAATAAATGAAATGAGTCACTTGAGTCACTTGACTTGAGTCAGGCTTCAAGGATTACAAATGCTGTTTTAAATCTAAATCTAGAAATGGAGAAGACCAGCAAGAGTGGCACACAAAGGCAACGATCTCTCAGCAAGCCGATTCACGTCAAAATTGTAAAGTGAAATAAAGGTCATGGAACGCAAATAACACTGGAAGATTTCAGGGTCATGACTGTGGAAAAACATTCAGGACTGTGTGCCTGAAATGTCTTTAATAAAGTCATTTTTAATTAAAAGTCTCTAATCAGTACAAAATACACAAAATAAAATGATTTACTTTTGTTTGCATTTCTTTTTACCGCATTAGCATGCATTTGAAAAATGCTTACTTATCAAGGGTAAAGATCAAGGTTGCGATATCCACTGGTCTTTTAATAATCCTGATATGCAATACAACTGATTTCATAAAATCAATTAAATTCACAGATGAAGTTCAAATAGAGGGCATGGTAGAGAGTACAATAGCGTGAGGAAATGACAGAGCCTCAAACTAAGTTCTTCTGCAACTTGGAAGGATTTTGTTTTTGCCTTCTTTTATTTTGTATAATTTTCATTGCATTGCAAATAGTTTCATTTTTACAAGACCCAAGGAACAGACGTAAGGATGACAGAATGTTAAAAAAAGGTTTTAAAAATGTGACAATGCATGTTCTTTAAATATATTGCAAAAGTTAGTGGTGAGTCAATCACTTTATTTTGGTAGGCAGCTTTGCACTAATTGTTTTGCTTTCTAACCTTGTGCCCATGGGACGATTGTTCATGTTGTAATACTTTAATTGTTTTTTTTTTATTAATTGAGCAACAAGCTTAATCTGAAAAACCAACAAGATGGAAATTGTGGGTCCTTACCCGGACCATTCACATCATGTTACATGAAGTCATGCCTGCAACAACAGTTAGGATACGAGTCAATAGACTTGCTTAGTAGGCTTTTCTTTTCCCTTTCTATTGCTTTTTCTTTCTACACAGTACTGGAACTTATGCATCTAAGTCAATTGTTGTTTAAGAGATAAACCATAATCTGCTCTTAGGCTGCTACTTCATTGACTTTTGTTTGCAGATGCACGCATTTATAAATGATAAAACATACATTTATACAGAAATAGTCCTGGAATTAAGGATGTACTGTATCCCTGTTTCCACTCTGAGTCTCTGTGATGGCAGCAGAGGCAGCACTCAATGGTATGTATTTTAAACACAAACACAGGGCAAGACCATCAATACTGAACAATTTACATGGTAGAAGGTTCTGTAATGGTAACAGAAGCAGAACATTTTTGGAAATTTGGTAGTCCAAAACCAAACAATGGTTCGCACTGGGGACAAGCACGTTTCTCACATACATTACTTCAACAAACAACAGCACACAGAGCATCCTTACTCATTAAGCATAGTGCTTTCTGTAAATTCTGTAATTGGCTGGTCTGAGTGCTATACAGAAACATTGCAGAGGCCAAATCGTCATTTGGGTGAATTCAGTCCTCTCTAATGCTCACTAACTGTCAATTAGCTTTGGCCTGTGTAAAGTTGATCTCTCTAGGAGAGGATATCCATAAACGATCTGTCTGTTTTGAGTCTATGCAATGTCCAGTAGTACAAATGTGTGTGAAAATTGAGTTATGCAGTTCATTACAAATCAGGAAGTAAAATGAGAATTGAATACTACAGCAGACACGTTAATTAAAATAAAACACTCAGCTGTAAATGGAATTGAGGATATCCTTAGATAAATATAAAGAGAAGTTTGGCTTACTGGTCACTTGAGTCTTATTTCCTTTAGTAGTCCCTCACAAAAGCTTAATAGATTCACATATTACCTATTAGACTTTCAAGGTAAGATTCTTGTCTTCATTCAAGTCTTCAGTTTTCTTTGTATCTCTTTGGTTGTACTTAAGTATGCCATTACATTTAAAACTATGATTCTTTTATAGAGAGGCTGGTCCTGAAGTTGCTTCATTAATGCTCAAATACAAAGTCGGTTGTAGTTTGAACTTGACCATAGAAATGACTGTCAAAATGATTTTATATCCATAATGTACACACCTTTCAGAGTTGTGGAGGAGACCCTTGTTATATTTGAACGTATTTCAATTTCAAATGCCAGTAACAACGCTTCTGTAGAACACATTGCAATTCAAGTGATGTAAATATTCTTGTTTACAGTATACCTGAGGATCAGATGTATTTAAATAAATGTTAATAATTACATTGACTCCTAGAAACATTTTATTTAAACAAGTGAGTTAAAGTCCTAGAACGCATAAGGTGTAATTAAAAAATATGCAATTTTAGCAGAATTTGTTATAACAACCAGTAGTTTATACAACTCATGTACAAGCCTACACTGCAGTATATCTCTGTGTAAGCCATGGAAGATTTGCTTGACACCTTCAAAATCCCAAAAAAGGGCTGGAAAAAATCACTGTAAAGTATTTTGGAGACCAAGAATGAGAGGCGTGATTGGAAATTAATTGAAAGTAGATCTGCAATGGAAGATTGAACTCATTCTTGACTTAGAAGGTTGTAGCTCTCCAGAATAAATATTGAGCCATGCTGTGAATACTCTGTCTGGATATTTCAGGAGCTGTCTTGATGAGGTTTGTAGACAAATAAAGGAGCAGTAATTAAACAACCAGAGCTGGGCACATTGGGCCTTGTCAGTATGTTTTCACATATGATTATCTTTCGTGATACAAATGGAAAATAAATGATGAATTCAGTTGGATTGCTCAGTGAGAAAAAAAAATAGCTGCAAAATTTATCTTTCAAAGTTGATCTGGCAATTGACAGAGTTGTGGTGTGAGTCCACCTTGAGTTTACACTGTAGGTGGCTTAACTATAGATCATTTGTAGAACTACTAGAATACTAGCTAAGAGCCTTTAGCTTTATAATGAAGGCAAGGAGTGGTACTGAACTGAAATTACATTTACAGTAGAAACAAAGAAGCTAAACATTTCTGTTACAGGCAAGGGAAAAAAAAATAGTCTGCTGTAGATTTAATTCGATCATTGGCTCAGATGACCCTAAATAACTGGCAGTCAAAACCACAAAGTATTTAACATCTCAGATGTAAATGTACTTTACTGGGAGGGTAGGCATCTCAGTTTCCTATTTAATAAACTTTTAAGCTAATTCTGTTTATGTACAGGAATCTTTGTTACCAGTTTAATTTAAACCCCAGAAAACAGGGGTTTAAAAAATTGACTTTATTATGGGATGCCATATTGTAAAGCAACATTCAGCATCAGCTTAGCTACCTTGCAGCCTGATCTCCTCAAAAATCAGAAACTGAGTGAGGCTGCTTCTGGTCAGTAACTGGGATGAGAGACCTCCAAATAAAACCAGGTATTTGTTGCAAATGATGCTGGTAGACCAGTAAGTGTTACTCTTTTCACTGGACCAGAATTTCCAAAGCAATGTTCCAGTATGGTGTCTGACAAGAAACATTGTGCTGAAGGAGATCCTCTCCCCTGGATGAGATGTCAAACCAAGGTTCTGACCACTTGGTCATGAAAGATCCTACAGTACTTTTTGAAAGAGTAGGGGGCCCAGCGCAAAGGTCAAATTCAACTCTGAACTTGCACAATCTGGAATCCCTGAAATCCCTTCAACCCCGGTTTCTCACTTCTGTGTAGTGGAGCCACTGGCACATAACAGCTGTCTCACCATTTGGGTGTTGCACTGCAGTGGTGAATGAGTCCACATTTATCCTATCAGTACCTATAGCTTTGGGATCCTATGGCCTAAAAAGAGTTATATAAGTGTCAGTAATCATACATTAAAAAAACAATTAGTCAAACTCAGTCCTGGTGGTCTTTGGTGGTGGTCTTCTCTCACACAGCCCAAATGTGGGTCTAGTGGCTCCCAGCAATCGTTCAGTCTTTCCAGGTATCTGTCAAGCCAGCTCCCTTAGCTTCCCTTATCTGGCTTTGAGCCAGTTACACTTATGGGTCTGTAGGGGAAGTACTATCAGCCTTTGTGTCCCAACAACACTTGTACCACAACAGCAATGCATGTTGCAGGGAATCAACATGTACAGTACATGTAGTATCTCAGCAAGCCAGTACACACTGCACATATGCCAGGTAACCAATAAAGATGCCAGTCAACCAGTACACATGCAAGGAAGCCAATGTATGGGCCATTGCAGTGACTAGTAACTGAGGTATGCGACTACTGACCACCAGAACTCTTTATAGCCAGCACACTGCCACCAAAACCACAGAGCTGTACAGAAACTAAGATGCCAAAAGAGCTGTTGTAAAATTCCAATGGGGTGGTGATATTGTAAAATACTGAGGCTGAAGTACTTTTTATGTTTTTTTATTAAGAACATAAAGATATGCATACTGTTTGGCTTTGATTAATTTGCCAAAAGCATTGTATAGTCTTTCTTTATCATGCTAAAATTAAGAAATGAAAGATGCAAACACAGTCATCAGGGTAACTTAAGGGCCAATGAATTATATTGTGTTCAGTCTTATATATCTCCACAATATTCTAACTTGCAAGCATGAGAATATAATCAGATCATCATAGTTCCCATAAGTGAAAACCTTAATCAATATCAAGGAAAGACAGCACAAATTATGTCCTTCAGATCATGTCTAGCCTTAAGGTTTTAGAGGGTCTTCACTTTAGCCAACTGTATCTAGTATTAGTGCAATTCTCGCCCAAAGCAAAGCCTGAAATACAGGTTCAGTTTCCTTTAAGCCTGGTGATTGAGAGGTAATTGATCTATACAGTGTGTGATGACACTCATTTCAATTCACATAGAACAAAAAAGACATCCTCCTTCCATCAAAAAATGTTCACTAGGAACCTTTCAGACAGATTTCCTAATGAGGAAGGATTAACAGCTGACACGTGGAAGAACACAAGAGACCTGAGTGCTTGACTAATAATTTTCTGGACCTGCACACCAATGGCAGCAGGCTCTCATACTCGGTATTACAGTGATAATAGTGACATAAAGACTGCCACTGCTGTGCATCATTCAGGTGAAGAATGACTCCCATAATCAATCCTTTTCAGCTAATGATCATTCAGAGTTCAGACTTTTCATTATACAGCATGCATCTGTGGAGGTGTTCTAGTCATTATGTAAACAAATGTCATCTCACACAAAGAGAATTAATTTTTCATTCAGCAATGTTTCTATTTAGATGATATACTTTTATAAGGTAAAGATATTAGTTCTGCTTTTTTATACTTTATCTATATAAAAAAAAATCCTGTATACATGCATGGATTCTGTCTATCACCAATCCCCGACTAACTTGACAGAATTTGAGCAAGTTTGCAAAGAAGAATGAAAGAAAGATGCACCAGCCTAGTATATAAAGTTGGTAGAGATTTATTCATAGTAATATGCACCTGTAATTGCTGCAAAAGATGCTTCCATCAGGTATTGACACTGGGGGGGATGAATACTTATGAACATAACATATTTTGGATTTTTCTTTGCAGATTGTGCAGACAACATATTTCACCCACTAGTGTTTAGTTTGATCATTCAACATTTGATTAACAATATTATATTGATGTAAAAATAAGTATGTTTCACTTGTAATTCAATAAAATGGAACATCATTAGAAGGCAGTGAATACATTTGCAAGGCACTGAATATTGATATGTTCAGCAGATCTATCACCCTGCAACTCACAACTGGCAACCCACTGAAGCTAAGCAGGTGTGAGCCTGGTCAGTACCTCGATAGGAGACCTCCTGGGGAAAACTGCTGCTGGAAGAGTAGTTAGTGGGGCCAGCATGGGGCACTCACCGTGCAGTCAGTGTGGGTCCTAAAACTCCAGTATAGTGATGTGGACACTATGCTGTAAAAAGGCATTGTCCTTCTAATGAGATGTAAAACTGAGGTCCTGAGTCTCTATGGTCATTAAAAATCCCTGGGCGTTTCTTAAAAAGAGTAAGGGTGTTACCCTGGCTTCCTGGCCTAATTTCCCATTGGCCTTTACCAATCATGGCCTCCTAATAATCCCCATCTATGAATTGGCTTCATCACTCTGTTCTCCTCCCCACTGATAGCTGGTGTGTGGGGAGCGTTCTGGCGCACTACGGCTGGTGTCACATCATCCAGGTGGATGCTGCACATTGCTGGTGGTGGAGGAGAGTCACCATTACCTGTATAGCGCTCTGAGTGGAGAGTACAGAAAAGCGCTATATAAGTGTAAGCAATTATTATAATTATTAATTATTTGTCGTTCATTCTGTTTTTTAAATTCTTCGCTGAATGACTAAAGACAGATCCCAAATAAGTTGCCAATTAATATCTACACAAATAATGTAATGATGACCCTTAGGGCAGTTCCATATGATTGTTTTTTTGGTTTAAAGAATCACTTTAAAACCTAAACAGTACACAGTAGAACTGCCTCATTTGTGGCTTCTTCAAAAAGGCAAATAGGGATAAATTAATTATTTACCACTAGTTTTGACAGCTGGGGAAAGAGTGATGAGACAGTAACATACTTTTGGCAGCATGTTATCAAATGGAAAGCAAGAGTGCACTGCCTGTGTGTGGTACACTGAGCTGGAACAGACACTGACAGATGACATGAGCTCTCGACAGTGATGCCTGTACAAGCTGACAGCACCTTTTACAGTCAATCAGGACTACATGCTGCACTGCAGCTAAACTGACTAAGTTACCAGGCATAAAAAATTTAGTTTCACTTGTTAGTACTTGGTTTGAATGGACACAGTGCACTTGGCTTGCTGGACGTTTTCTTCAAACAGCAGACATAAAAAAGTACATTCCTCTCTTATTTTATTTTATGAAACCTAGAAAATATTTGTGCATTTTATAGATTCTACAAATGTAGAAATATGATTCTACAAATATGTACCTTATGTACAGAAATCAAGGAGACTCTTAAGTTCATGTTTAAAAATCAAACTTTCACAAAAATTAATGAAAGTTACTTTAGTTGAGACACAAACACAGAGCTTTTAAAGGCTTTCACATGGTAATCACAAGGTGTCAGGATGCATTTGGTGCATGTGGATCAACAGGCAGGCAGTGAAAGTTGGTTAACAAAATCATATTTCTAGTGAATTCATCCTAATGAGGTGGAGGAATCTGGTGTTGTTCCTCTTTTATTTGTTGGTTTTATTTTAATTTTATACTGCACCAGGGTGTTAGGGTGTTATAAACTGCATATGTTTAAATGATTTTGTGATAATATAATGTTCCTATTGCACAAAACACACATGGTTCACTTCAAAAGAATGTGCTCTTGCTTGAGTGTGAAATACCGGTAACCAAGAAGTTGTCATAAGTAGCCAAGAAGTTTATTTGTTAAACACCTGTCTTTAAAATGGTAATTTCAGTATAAGAGAATTTAGGAATGTCTTTAAAAACAAAATATTCACTTTCGTCCCATACCAAATGTGAAGTTGTTTCATTTTGACTTGTTTCATTTACAAAGCTCTCAAATGATACATGTATTTTCAAAATGAATTTAATAACCAAATAACTTTGTTATTCAGCCATCCTCTTGCATGTACTGCAGATAATGTGATGCTCTTGAGTACCAATATGCAGGGTGTAGAAGACTCAAGTATGTGCATCTGCAGATCGTCACAGTACTGTAATGCAGACTTTATCAAGTATGAAGGTGATTGGGTGAGAAAACACAGATCCCTTCTGACACATATTTTTAGGTTTGACAATAGTGGAATTAACAGCAGAAATTATGGGGACTAAAGTGTTTTTATTCCATTCACATATAAATATACTGCCACTAGACACTAGAGACATATCCTGCTTGGTTTAATAAACCTAGAATTCAAATTCTGTTGTATTAATTTTTTTTTCAAATCAAAGTTTATTTATCAAATGCACAACAATACAGCATGCAGCAGTAGTTGCTGGCAATGAAATGTCTTTTCTGCGAGCTCACAAAAATCACAAGAATCACAAAAATCACAAAAATCACAAATTAAGGTTACAATCACAAAATTAAGGTTACAAAAAATATGGTAACATAATAATAGATGTAACAGAAATTGAATAAAACTCAATATGAATAGAGCTGCTATGTGTCCATGGTGTATGCAATATATACAAGTAGTGCAATGCTAAATACAGTGAAAACTGTGTAGATGAGATTCAAGATATACCACATGGTGGTGGTATGATATACCACAGCGTAAAATATTTACAGAATGTTTAAATGGACCAGTGTAGCTCACTTTTATTTTAACAGTGATCTTCTAGCGTAGAATGTGCCTATAGCACATACCTGTATGATACCAGAACAGTAAAGTACCTATCTGGCTAAGCTTATTATTTGACATGATACCAAAGAAAAAGCTTGGAAATTAACCCCGATGTTATCAAAGTTAGAAAATCTGGGTAACAAGATGGTGTTTTCAACCAGGAGAGGAACACAATAACCCAGGCATGCATTCTGACATCTAGCTGATCAACACGATGCGGTATTTTCTCTGCTGTCACCGCATTTGCAGCTGAGTTCTCAGAGCTGCCTCCTAAGGTGTGAGCCAAATTCCACTAAACTGGAGTTACTACTAGTTCAGTTTTAGTATGTTCCAAAATGATCATAAGTTTAAAAAACAATTACAATCGTACATTGTACATTACTAGTAAAGTAAAAGCTAAAAGAAACATTAGTGGATGTTACTGCCACCCACTGTCTTCCCCAACATTTCACTTTAAAATAAAAAGGAAAAGAAAAAAATAGGTACAATAGAGTAACAGTGGGAAAAAATGGCTTGATGCTCTTTTTAATAAGTGTTGAATGATTTATGGAAATTCACAAGTACTGACAGTAGCATTACATGCTGGAGCAGCGTATGAATCTTATCTCTCAGTAGGGAAAGTGACAAAATGACTCAGAGGACAGCTGTCATTTTCACTAATATTTAAAGCAGACAAGTCTTTTTCATGTTTAAAAAAACTGGTTTACTAAAATTATGGTGTTTTATTTGGACTATTTTTCATGGATTTTCTCCTTTAGAACAAAGTTGGAAGATAATGATGGTAGAGATTTCACAGAAGAATAAAATATAAACCTATCTGTCTGCAGTCATGTCAAACATATTGACAGCCTCTATAATGGAATAAAGCTCAACAAAATAATGTGTTGATATACAGTAACTGATACAGGTTTTTCTTAAAATACAAGCTAGAATTATGTTTATATACTGTATAATGTATATAACTAAACTACTAAACTAAGTACTCTATTCAGCATGAATCGCTTGTTTCATGATTGAAAATGAGAAAATTAGAAAAATCATTGATTATTTAAAATTATTTTTTAGGATTACTTGTATCTAATAATGTAGTACATTAAAACTATATAACACAACATGGAAGATTGTGAAGGAAAATTAATTATGAATGTAAAACAAGAAAGAACATACAGAACTTTCAAAACCCTTTCGTAACAATGGACAGTGTCTTATGGTATAAAAATTGAAAAAGAGATAAAAGATATAGTATTACAAACTCCCCACCATGTGGATGACATGGAAAGTTTACTCTTTAGTAACCTTAAATTATCAAAAGAATTTTGATAATTTAAAACACATAGGTCTTTATATTATCACATAGGTATTTTAATAGCACATAGGTATTTGAAGAAAAATGATTCTGGGATGACTATAGTTGACTAAATAGTGCATCATTGTAATTATCAGCTTGTTCATGGAAACAGAGCTCACCTAAAAATCACAGGAAAAAACATCTCAAGCAAAAATCACTTAAGGTACGCAAAGCAGTATTTTTGTGATCAGCATGTGCTTTGGTATGATGCAAACTCCTTTTTTTCTACACAGCATCACAAGACGTTTGGAGGAAATTACAACCCACAAGTCTTATGGTTGCTGTCAAACAGCGAGTGCAGTTGATGATGATTATTTTTACAAGGCTGGATCTGCGTAAATTGTCCCTAGTGTGAGTGTGTGTGTTTGTGTCTGCCCTACAATGGACTGGCATCCTGTCCAGGGTTTGTCCCATCATGTGCCCATACAGTAGATTGCAGGGTTAGGCTCTGGCTCTCCTGCGACTCTGTATTGGATAAAGTGGTTTGAAAAGGTGGTTTCAAAATACAATTGAATGTTAATTTGAAATGTATTAACATTGCAGGGCTTGGAGGTGCATGCTAGATTGAAAGTTGATTACATGCACACATATATAAAAATAATCTATTGCTCGTGGGCTGATTGATTGAAATTTCAACGATACAAAAACACAGAAGAGACAAACCACAGGCAACATTTTGGAGGATTCCGAGATAATTTTCTCAGCTGGGCTCGTCAACTGAAACCAAACTGCATGACATGGACAAACTTAAAATAAGCATTACTCCTGTACGTTGGTGGAGGCCTAGAAAGTGTAGAAAGGAATGGACAGAAAATCCACCTACAGTACATGATGGAAAGAGCCTTGAAAGAATATCATGCTGTGTTTTTGACATGGTGTAATAGGAATCTTGCATACTGGAGCTGTTCTACTATAAGGACAGGAGGGAAATCTACAGCATATGGTGTTATCAAGATATCTGTCTCTATCTTGTATTGAGTGTCCTCAATACAAGTCTGAATGTACAGTAAACAGTTAATACCCTTTTTAAGATTCCAAATGTCTAAAAAATGTATAGTATGCATAAAATACAAGAATTTACAACAAAACCTAATCCTTTGTATTTACATATTAACCACTGGAATTAAGAATACATAGCTGACACATCATTTCAAAAGCCACAATGCAGGAAAGCAATCAAACCTGTAAAAAAAAAGGCCTTTTGTTTCTATTTTAAAATAAGAAACAGCTCTTTGACTGTTGTAGAAATGTCAGCAATTCACTTAAAAGTTTTGATGTTTGGAGCCATCCTCTAAAATGTGTTTTTTTGAAGGAGTTTATTTATTCAATTGTAATTGTCTGAATCATTCCTGGCACAGGATGTTTGCTAATGACAGATTGGCCACTGTGGATTCCAGAGAGACTGAATGCTCTTTGTACTGACAATAGGGGCTCAAACCACTGGAGAGCAAATGACTGGACAAATCATTCATCTATGCAAATGCCAGCCAAGAATGGTCACATGAATTTATTACTCTCCTCATTATAGTAAACAAGGCAGGAATCGTGACTGGCAATCATCAACATGGCCCCTAGTATGATATGTGCCCCTAGCCGTGTTTCAAAAGAGAAGGAAAAGGCAAGCCACAGGAGACTTGGTTGATTTATGAAAGAATAAATGTCACATCGGCACATTCTTAGAGATTTTTGATTGACAAATGTTTTATTCAACATATCAAACAATGATTTTTGTGAAAGGCTTTGTGTTTGGTAATATAATATTTTTAGGATTTAAGAAGGGAGTGAAACTGTGTACAAAAAGCCCTCAAGGTCAGGAACGGGGCAGGATATCAACATTCCACAGAGCCAATTGCTGAATGCAGGGGTACAGTAAGCCTCAGCTCCATAAATACATACGCAGGAAATATGGCACTAGAGGAAGGTTTTAGAAGGGTCTGCTTGAGGAAAAAAAAAAAGAATAATGAGATAATTCAACTAAAGTCGACATTTTCCATTTACCTTCTTTCAATACCGCATAGTTTCAATGTTCACATCAGATAATCCACTCAAGATGCAGAAAGTTTTGCTTGTCGGCAGGATTCAGGCTTGGGCCTTCCTGTGCATTCTTTTAGATTGTACCTTCAATCATGAAATCTGGATCCAATATCCCACATAACCCCAGCCCTGGGTGGCCATGGAGAACTTGTGTTTTTGGGTTTGATTAGAATTCCTGTCTCCTGTTTCCTCGGGTCTTAATCAGATGTTGATCGATGAGAAACTACTGAAACGGAAGGAGATGGGACTTCAGGTTTCTCATCCCTTTATTTCTTAACCTTTCATACACAAAAACGACAGCATTCTGGCTGGGTAATTGTTCTCTTAATAATGGCGTTCACCTTTTTTGTTTCACATTCAGAAGATGCATTTTAATGACAACATTACCAATGTGAATTTGATTAAACACTTAACATACAGAGTAGCATACAACCCTGGCAAACGTATTCGGACCCTTGACTGTTTTCATCTTTTGTGGCTTTAAGGTTTTGCAGTCATGACACTTTCAATCAGCATTTAAATTTAATATATGTTAAACCTGCTCTACAGATTCAAAGCAAAAAATGTACAGAAAAAGAAAAAAACAGATGATTAATATGAAAGAAAAATGGAAATGTCCTGACTGTATAAGTCTTCCAGTCCTTTGCTGTGGCAAGTAGTTAAGTGGTCTCTGTCTGCAATTATCAGGGTATGATCATCATATGATTTCAGAATAAATACACCTGTGTTTGTAAGATCCCTCAGGCAGGTGGTAAATTTCAAGCAAGCATGAAGACCGAGGAGCTTTCCAGACAATTCAGGGATAAAGCTGGCTAATCACCCAGATCAGAAGGGTATAAAGGGTCTGGTGAGCCTGATGAAGTTGATCCTTGAGAAATGGAAAGCATTCAGACTTCAGTATTCAGTAGATCAGGCCATCCCTCCAGTCTGAGCAACCAGGTAAGTAGATGCCACAATGCCAACACCGAAAGAGTTATAGAGTACAGGGTTAGAGATGGGAGAAAATGTCCAAAAATTACAGAGTCAGCAACACCCCAGAACACTGCTCAAAGGGGGCTTGGGTGGAACTGAAAAAGAAAACCTTTTATTTTATGGAAAGTGCCTTTCCAGACCTTAAGACACTGTAAGACACTGTATATTGTGACAAAGAAAAACAAGCACAATAAAAAGTAAAAGAAAAAATTAAACAAAAACAGGATAGAATATGAGAAATCAGACATAGGCCCCAGTAAAAAGGTGAGTTTTGAACTTGCTTTGAAGAGAGATAAAGAATTTGTATCCCAAAGAGTCAGAGGAAGGGCATTCCACAACAAAGGAGAAGTGACAGGTTAAAAATGGTCACCAAAAGACCGAGATTTTATTCTAGCTACAGTGAGCGAAGAACCATTCTCAACTGAAAAGAGCCTACGAGAGGGAGTGTAAACAAGAAGGCTTTTAGAAATGTATCATTTTGATAATTCAAAGCCTTAAATGTCAGTAACAATATCTTGTATTGAATATGTGACTTTATAGGCAACCGATGTACAGTAGAGACTTGTCTGAATTTCGATGGAATATGGGGCCAGGCCATTGTTTAGGCTATCACTCTTAGGGAACTCCATGCTCTTGATACCACTGTTGCGGAGAATAGCAGTCCTCTGAAGAGCAGAAAAACTGGTAAGAACTAAAATACCCAGAAGGCTATGCTGTTGAGCCAAATTTGGTTTGTTTTGGGAGACACACCTGCTGTTGAGAGTGTGTTTCAGTGCATATGAGGCTGAAGCAGGCAGAACAGTTCTGGGGCACACCTGTTATTTGACTCTACCTGAAAAAGACTTAGATTTGTCTTTTTAACTATTTTTTTTGTTTTGTTTACCTGTTCTTAGCGCATATCAAATATTCTATTGGCATATAAGCATTCACACATTAACCTTTGAGCTAAAGTGAAATACTGGATTAACTGTCTTGAGCAGCATCTTAGAGATATGGCATGGATATAATGAAAAAAATGGAAAGCACATTTTTGGTTTGCTTTTACTGCCATGATAGATTAACTATTGTGGAAGCCGCTCAGTACACATGAACTGACACTGGAAATTGTAGTGCATTACTGCTAAAATTTACACCAGCACGAAAAGGGGATTTTCTTCCGAACTATGAGATTGTCTTTGTGTGACAGGACTTATTGGACCCTTGGAAACTGAGTGGTGTTGAATTCTCCTGCAACAGAAGGTCCTGCCTGTTGGGGTAATGGAGCTCTCTGCTGTCTAAGACATGTCGCTGTGTGGCTTTGAAGCCACAGCTGTCTGTGAATGGCCATATTAGATTCCTGATGAGGGCAGAGACGCTCTCGACACATTTGGAACAACAATTATATCACAAATTATATCATGAACTAACAAAACAAGGCTTTGAAGGAATTTCAAAAGTGCTTTGCATTTATTAGGGATGTAATTGATATTTGATATAGATAGAAAATATACAGGTATATCGGCCCTTATTTTAGAAATTTACCCTGAATTTAGCCTTTTACTTGTAGCCCCGTTGTCTATATAAATCAGTTAATGCACCCACCAGTAGAAACCTGTAACACAGCCACATCTTAACAATGATGACATTACGTAAAAAAAATGTTTCTTAAGTAACTGACATTTACACTTTAAAAGTTCATTATTTACTGCTCAAATCCGTCTGTATCAAACAATAAGACGTCGGAAGTAACAACGATAAACACGAACTACAATTCCCACAATCCTTTGATACTGCCGTAACCGGATATGAACGGATGTTGAAACTTGAGGTAAACTGTGCACTGTTAGGTGGTACCGGTGGGGGTTGTTGCAGGAAGAGTGGTGGAAATATGACAAGTTTATATTATGACATAAGTTTAGTAAATGCTGTAAGTATTTTGTGTTGAAAGCTATTTGTTATAGTGAATGAATCCCTCTTTTATTCAGACTCTGTCAAGTATAATTCGTAAATAACAGGAATGGCTTGCACCAGCTAAATGCTTCCTACTTTAGTAAACAAACGAGAAAAAAAAGCATTTAGCAGTGCTAACCCAAACTGACACCGTAAGCAAAGCTGTAGTTATATCGTTTTGTTTTGTTGCTTTGTTTTTGGGGGTACGTTTATAAATTCATGTTGAAATCGTAATCAGATATTGTCATCTCTACCAGAGTTTGGTACTTTTTATTGCCCGTTTTAAAGTACAACGAGTGAAAGGGTTGGACTAAAATAAATTGTAAAGACGGAGACAGTGTGTTTCATACCTTGGATGGGTGCAAAATGCTTGGCAAGCTTAAAGAACAACATAATTAAAATAGGAAATGTAGATTTTAGTATTCTGTTGTTTATTAGCTGACGCCTACTGCCAAACCGAGACACAAGCTGAACACACACATTTAGTTAATTGTAAAATTATAAAAACGTAATTGAAGAGCGATATTAAACATTGTTTAACATTGTTTTAATCATATATTCCATTTTATGTTATTTACCTTGCGGAGCATACAGTTCAGAATTAATTAAATATATAGTTATCTATAACTTTGGAATCGCATTGGAATAATATGACATTTATTTGCATCTGCTAACTTCACGGGTGGAACACACGGCGCAATGTTCATAGTTTCCAGATGTGCGTTGAGTTTCAGATGAAAATGCTTTAATCTGGTTAATCTCTTAATGTTAAGGTATGGTAACATTATTTTCCAGAGGACTGAAACGGTTTTGGACCATTTCATGATAAATGTGTTGTGTTTTAACAAATTGCTTTGTTGATTCATCACTATTGTATTGTTTGTTTAAATGTTTCCATGGAAACTCTCCAAATTTCTAAGTCTAACCTAACTGGACAAGCAGGTCAAAGTTAAGTAGCTGCACCATAGCCAATGTGTTTAATTACATATCTGAGATGGTGTAGACATTTAGGGTTGACTGATCTGCTATGAGAGGACACTTCTAAGCAAATTAGGAGATTGTTTTAAATTGTATCATGGATTGTCAGGAATGGTGATAAGTTTAGTTGATTAGTAAAATCTTTAAAAGTCAATTAACTGTAGCCAAAGCTAATATCATACCTTTTCTGTTATTTTTATTTCTGTTATTCTATTATTGCCTAATTTATTTGAGTGCCCCCAAGGGAATAATTTAGCCAAAGTTGCTGACCACAGAGAACAGCTGCTGTCTTGGCCCATGTGTTTTGCTCTCTGTGAATGATCTGTCGTTGTTGGGGGGGGGAAACTTTACATATTTACCGCATTTCCTCTGGAGTCGGTGCTGTACCTTTATCTACGCAAGGTTGGGTAGTGCAGGAAGGGTTTTTTTGCACAGCATTAACTACGCTGTGGAACATAACAACTTGAAAAAGGTCACAGTCGAGCTTGTTTGGTTGCTAGTAGGTTCATGGTCTAAGAATTGCCATCTGTTTCTAAATCAGGAATCACTTCCCACAAGACTAGGGAGCTGGTTCTTTACTCCCACAGTCCTCTTCCTAACGGTGAGTCTTGGACACTCCTAAACATCATTTCCTGTTGTGTCCAGTTCTCTATAACCTCTAATCACAACATGTCCAGCAGCATTTGGAAAGATTGTAAACATATTGTGTGTTAGCTGGCTTGTCTTATTGCAGTATCAAAATTGCTTGGAAAGAAGTCATGTCTGCAGTACATTTCAAATCATTGTGTTAAAGCTACATGAGTATAAACATTACGGTTTGTATTTTAAGGGATATTGAAAGCTATTAGGTCCTTTTAGGTACTGAGATGGAGATGGAGAGGGAGCTATTTAAGGATTCCTGATCAGGTTCACTTCAAGTGTGTCTTCACATAACATGTTCAGTGATCACATAAACAGCTGTCAAAGAGTTAGTGGCAAGTCAGAACTGTTTGCAAGGTTTTGGTTTTTTTTTTCCTCTCAAGACACCCTTGTCAGTTGTTTTTTAAAATCTTATATAGTTTTCTGTTTAATTATCTTACTTTGATATTTTTGTTTTGTTACTAATTGACGTTATGTAGAACATGTGATAAAAATAGAAAGTGGCTTAACTGTATGGAGAGTTATTAGGTTCTGAACTGAAGCTAACATTTAGTCACATGCCATTGGTTTTAATTCATAGTTTTCAAAGCATTGAAGATAGTTTTTCAAAGTAACGACTTACCAGTACCGGGCTTTTAATACTTAAAAGTTGAAAAGGCACTTTTTTTTTCCATTGTTGGATTTGGGAGTATAATTTGTCCTTTTTACAGTTAGTGAATAGACTTACATTCTATTTTGAACAGTTTGACCCATCATTGCTGCACATGTTAATGAATTAAAGTAGCCTTATCATTTAAATAGCTCAATTATCAGTGCTGATACTTCTGAAAAATAACATAGGTCAAATTAACTCTCCACCATGACATTATCATGTACCAGTATGTAGCCTAATTTTGTACATTACTGATTGTCTAGTTTTAGGTGATTAAATTTAAATTTCAGATTGTAACCTAAATGGGTGGAGTGGTGGCTCTGTGGCTAAGGATCTGCGCCTGTGGCTGGAAGGTTGCAGGTTCGTATCCCTATCCGTTGTTCCCCTGAGCAAGGCCCTTAACCCCAACTGCTCCAAGGGTGCTGTATAAATGGCTGACCCTGTGCTCTGACTTTAAGCTTCTCTCCCTGTCTGTGTGTCTCATGGAGAGCAAGCTGGGGTATCGGAAAAGACAAATTCCTAATAAAAGAAATTGTATATGGCCGATAAAGTGGTCTTATCTTATCTTATAGTACCATATATTACTTTTGCTGCTCTTATGCTGTTTTTCCTTTTAACCTTGCAGGTTATGCATGTGGCAAAATCCAGCCTGGCTCTGCTGCTTTCAACCTAGTCGAATTCCAGCCCAATGTTCCCCATGCTAACAGTTCTGAGCATGTTTTACTATATCTGTCTCCGGCGCCGAGCCAGGACAGGAACAAGAGGAGAAGTCATGAACAGTCGCAGAGCCATTGAATCCAACCACCGCACTCTACCTCTCACTGTTGAAGTGGAACAGTTTGCCAAAGAAGTGCTCGACTTCAGTTCTCATTATGGCAGTGAGAACAGCATGTCCTACACCATGTGGAACTTGGCCGGGATGCCCAATGTGTATCCTAGCTCCGGAGATTTTACGCAGACTGCTGTGTTTCGCACGTATGGAAAATGGTGGGAGCAGTGTGCCAGCTCCCCCCAAGCCTTTCGAAGGACTCCTCTTACCTTTCAGAGTCGGGACTTTGTAGAGCTTGCGTTCGAAGAGCCCGTTTATCCAACGGCTATCGATGTTATGGAAACGTACCACCCAGGGGCTGTTGTGCGGATTCTTGCCTGCTCACTCAATCCTTTCTCCCAGAACCCACCAGCAGACGTCAGGTAAAACCCTAATCACCATTCAGTCAGCACAAGAGGGGTTTAAATGAGCTGGAGAACTTATTTCTAAATAAAAACACTGCTGCCTATGAGTCTGTAGTTCTATCGGTTGAAGCTGATATTGTCCTTTTGACTGGTGGCTGTAGTTCTGGGTCATAAGATATCGATCGCAGGAATCCTCAACCATCTTTGCTTTTGATTCATGTTTTTCTTTTGGGAGAAATGATCACAGAAAAAGACCCCCCCAGCACTCACACGAGTACATTATCATTTCATGCACAGTATTATAAATATAGTTACTTATTTCAATGTTTGTTATGTGTCTGCGTCAAAGTGCATAGTCAGCTTATTCTGGCAGAACTTGATGACAGTGAAACACTTGCTCAGCTGCTTTCTTTTTTTCTTTTTCATGTCGGGAGAAGTGAAAAAGGTGAACTGCACCACACACACAATTCCCCTGTGAACAGTCTTCTGTCTTGTTTATAAATCAAGCTTGAAACATTGACACTTTGGTCACTGCCCAAAAGTTATATATATAAACGATGGTTAATTTATTCATTTTTTCATTTTTCATATCTGTGACGTTTCCAGAATTCTGCAGCTTACCCATTAATGTTTGAAGGCACATCCTTCTGCAGTTGGTTATTAGATATTAAAGCAGAGTGAACAGATGCACTGTTGGAGTGGTCAGAACAGTTCCACTGTATAGGCTGTCTTACACTTAGGGCAAATCTTTCCCTTTATTTCTGTAGGTGCTCCCTTTTTCCTGACTTTCTCAATGTAAACAGGAAAAATGTCTTTCTTCTCCCCTCGAGAGTGAGCCGACATGTTTCATTGTGTGGCAAACTGCTCATCAAGAGTCTCATCAATAAGCAAGTTCATATTAATGTGTCAGGCATGAAGGAAAATTGGGACTTTCTTGCATGGAGATCTAAATTGAGACCTATACCACAAATGTTTTCTTCTAAAGGCAAATGTACACATTTTAATCAGAATATTGGTGATTGATCTCTTATAGAGGCCAGCATTTTGGAGCAGTGGTTAACATGGTGGTTAACCACCTGATTGGAGTTTGTATGTTCTCTCTGTGTTCATGTGGGTTTACTCCCAGTGCTCTGGTTCCTTGCACAGTCCAAAGAAACACTCATAGGTTAATTGGCCTCTGGGAAGATTGGCCCTATGAGTGTGTTTGTATCTGTGTCTGCCCTGTGATGGTTTGGTGTCCCGTCTAGGAAATGCCCTGCTTTGTGCCCATTGCTTGCTGTGGTTGGCTGTGGCTCCCCCCAACCCTGCATTGGATAAAGGGGTTAGAAATGTCATGGATGGATTTCATATGGCACAGACTCCTCTTCTGTTAATGCTATGTGTTATTGTTGTCTGTAGTGAGAAGAGAAACAAGTCTGAAATAATTATGTAATCCATGGTACAGAATAAAAACCCATAGTCATTTTAAATGAACTAATGTCCATCTATGTACAGATTTTCTAACTTAAGCAGCACCAAGGTGGCAACTTAATACGAAAGTAAATTACGGTCACAACACATCTTGTGCTGCTTTAGTCTTTTAAATGCCCAGAAGAAATTGATGATAAAACATAGTGTCAAAAATCTCTAACAATTCACTTTGCATCATTAACCTTTATTTTCAGGTATTAAGCATTACATATTTATGCAATCATACTCTTACTGGATTTGTTCTAAAACTGAATATAAAGAGGACCAGTGTTCTTGCATTATCCATTACAAGCACAAATATAGTAATATGCTTAATGAAGATCTTAAAATAGAAGTTGTATTGTGTGACATGGTTATGTACTAATATATCTCCTTAAAAAATACTAAAAGACAACATGCAATCAAATAAATAAACTAATGAAATATGAAAGTCAATTGGTATTCACTGTTTACATTTCATACCTCTCTCGGCACTCTTAACTGCAAATCACTTTCTTCAGTGTTAGTTTAAACATGACGTATGTCCGTTAAATGTTGTTTCTTAGTAGCTGTAATTGAATTGAAAATTAATTGAATAATTTAATGTTACAGAAATGCAATACTGCGTGTCCTTGCCGGTTATTTTCATGGTTAAAGGATATGGCTGATATCTTTTGCAGGTTTACTAGTAGGCACCACATGAACAACGGGTTCATTCCATGACACCCTGAACAGCACTATTTAAGAGTTTAATGGGTAATTCTGTGGAGAACAACCGTTATATTGACATGACCAGCTCAAATGATCCAGAAAGTTGGCATATATGTCTTGTCAAGGGAGGATTTGAGACAAAATTTCACAAAATAATATAATCACAATAATGACCTTATCTCAAAAATTATTTGAGCTTTCCTAGGCTTCCTTAGAGACATCATTACTTCTAATCAGCATATGCTACAGTCACATTTTTTTCTGTAATTTTTAAGTTCTTTGCTAATAGTTTGTCTTTGAGGTTTGTTAGGAATTATAATTCATCTTTAATATAAAAAAAATGAATCTACATTTTTCAGAAAGACCATCTTGTTTTTTTTTTTGGTATGATGTTCTACAGACTCTACAGAGGTAATACCTGAATGAAGTTGTCATTCCAAGCAAGTCGTCATTCAAAACCTGCCTGAAATTTAAAACGGTTTGGTTCTCCACTCCTGGCCATTACAGTTTAATTAATAGCACGGACGTTTATGCGAGCTATACGTCTTTTTGTTATAAACCAACATATCTAGTAAAACTTCAAAACTTAAATTGAGAGTTGAAGGAAAGTAGTTCTAGTTGGAACTAGTTTTAGAAGATTTTAAAATGAGTAATGGATTTTGTTTTGTCTGGCTACTTACGCAGAAAACAATTTGCCTGTTGTGATCTCTTCAAAATACATACCAAGAAACTTTCTTAGAGGTCTGAAAGCTATCTTTGGTTCTTCTGAAATTCCCATCAGCTCCTCCAGTAGCTGTGTAGAGTATTTGTGAAAATTGTCATAAGAAATGTACATGTAGTAACACTGCAAACGTTTCTCCTGCTAGTGTGTGTGCTGTTGAAGATGCAGCTGGATTTGCCGTGAGCCACAGCCACCAAGGTCCAGATGTCCATGTGGCTGGTTAAGAAAGTAAATATTTCAGTGACTGCTTGTGTGTCATTGGGGAGTTTCCAATATTGAAGCAACATTCAATACAAAAATGTGTGGGGAAAACTGAAATACTGAATGGTTGAGACCGTGTAATATAAAAGAAGGCATACATGAATTTTAAAGATGCTTAAAATACATCAAACTTTCAAGGTTTGCCGAGTTAAGACTAAGAAGATGTGCGCTTACTGGGAAACATGGCACACATTTGCTCTGCACGTGCATTTGTCCCATATACCACCATCATGATGCTAATGATGATTACTGCAACGACTCCATTTCAGCAACTACTGAACTACAGTACAACACTAACTCTCTTACCTCCCATTGCATGTGAGTAAGGAGATCCAATACAAGAATTGCGTATCGAATGAATGACCAATATTGCAGACATTGGTGAAGACTAATGATTGTACGTTGAATAGCATCCTTTTTGTCCTCACCCTCCCCCTTTTCTGTTGAAAACCATATCAAACATAAAAGCACACCAAGCCAGTTATTCTGCAAGATTGGTGTTTATTGATATACTGTACAGTATTCATTCATTTCTAATAGCCTTCAAATTAATACTATGGGGAATGCAATGTTTCCAAAGCTTTGAAATATAATATTAATTATAATATTAAATTAATTGATATTATTGATTATATTATTATAACCTAAATATTTCTGTAGCACATGTGGATCAGGCATTACTATGTCTTAAAGGAAGCCTGGGTAGGTACATAAATGCTTAAAAATGACTTCTTTAAATGATGTTGTTTGATAAGAAGTTATGTCCTGAAATTGATAAAAAGATAGTGATTTTCTGGTTCCATAGTCCATGCATTCATCAATTTTCTAACTTAAGCAGAAACAAGGTGGCAATTTACTGAAAATAGGCTAAGGTCACAACACATCTTGTGCAGCTTTAGTCTTTTATAAGCCCAGAAGAAATTGATACCATAATAAATATATTTTCAATTTTTTGTAACAATTCACTTTGCATCTTTAACCTTAATTTCAGCTGTTAAGTGTTACATATTCACACAGTCACACTATGCTGGGTTTGTTCTAAAACTGAATATGAAAGAGAACCAATATTCGTGTATTATACATTAAAAGCAAAAATTTAGTAATATGATTAATGAAGATCCTAAAATAGAAGTTGTATTGTGTGGCATCTTCTGAGCAATCTTCTTTCTGAGCAGGATAAATCTATGTGCCAAATTTCAGAAAAGTGTGAGTGTGATATGATGGAAGGACTCCACTGAAAATGATTGTTTGTGAGGTTTTCCAAATTCACAATTGTGGCTTTCCTCAACTGGCAACTGAGAAACATTTTTAGCTATGTCTTCCAAATGGATAATGTATCTAATAAACATTTGAGCTGTAGGCACTGCTTTGGTATCATTTTGTTTGAAATTGCTAGGTTAATTGAGATATTAAAACATTTGTGTTAATAGCAGCAAAAGTGGATGTTTCTGAAAATATGACTATTAGGGTGAAGGTGACTCTATTAACTTGATGATAACATTTCAGGCAGAGTTTAATATTTAAGCATAGAAGCTCAAAGGTGAACCCAGTGCTGAAGCTTTACTGTGTGTGTTGAATAACATGGCTATCTGTTCTGTGGTTTTCTTAATTTTGAGTAGGAAGCTGTCACGTTTTGATATCTATGGTAAGTTACACAGAGCAGACTTTTAGAAAGAATCCAGGTGATAGCCTTTTCCAGAAATCTAAGAAAGACAACTCAGAAATCATCGCTGTGGACTGTATTTGGGCATCAATATGGTTCCTATGCCACCTATTTCATCAAGAGATTTTTCATGGATAGCAAAAAAGTTCCATTAAAAAAATGCAGCAACAAGATATTTTAATATGGGTATACCTGTATTTGAATATTGAGTAAGTTAAACTAATTCTTATATGAAGCTGAAAAACCATTAGAGAAATAAGGGACTTTAGAGAGGCTTTGATTTTTATAACAAGGACTGTGAGAGAACTCCAGCAGTAAAGAATGGGACATAGTGACATACTGTACCAGCAAAAATGTGTGATAGAATTTGCTCCCAGAGAGCACCCAGAAGATAGTTGCAAAACATCTGTTTCTTTTGTCAGTGAAATGTCTGCAACCACAATTACACTGATTCAAACAGCTTAGTCGACAAAGCTGCCAGGGTCACTGCTGGTGTTTAAAAAGAAAAACATACAGTAACTATGTCCTGTTTTCCAGCTAAAGCTAACCAAGATGTACTATGCCTACCAATGTTATGATAGCATTTTCTCAGGTCTGTCTGAATGTGGCTGACTTTTGCATTGTCTAGGACCTGTGGAAAAGAGTTGAGCTAAGCAGATTTTACAGTATGACTTTTGAAAATAAACTAAAGCTGATGATTCTGGTTGAGCCCCTTTGCTAAGCATTTTTGTGTTTCCCCATCTCATAGTAACATACATCAGCCTTTAATTAGCCTTAGTTCCAAACCTTACTGTATTAATACTATGTCTGTCCTGAGCAGGAAATTATAAATAAACTCACAGTGCAACACTACTCATGTTTTACTATTTCTTCTGAGTTTCAGGATTAACTCTTCCTCTTTTATGTCTCCTCTTTGTCCAAGTTGCCATTTAACAGGCAAGTAAGATTTCTCTGCTCAGATGCCCATCCAGTTCTGTTGGCTCAGTCAGATATGACATTTTCTGCAAAATTACACTAAATTGGGCTTCTTGCCCAAAATTAATTCTGGGAGGCTCTTGCAATCTAGCAATTAGCCATTAATATTTCAATATTAAAAAGTATGCTCCAAATCCCACATCAAACTTGCATAAGTTGAGAACCCCTGTTTCAGTAAAGCCATAATGTAAACTGTAGTTTTTTGTTAAAAATAATAGCAGAGTTCATGAAACGATATTGTACAATTGGTGTCCAGCTGGTGTTGGAATGACTATAGTATTTTCTAGCATGTTATTAACCATTTAAAATGATATTTTTATTGTTATGCTTTATGAAGAGTTCCGATTAATGTTCTGCATCTTTTTCATGTGCTTCAGTTATTGTTTCTTTCCTTTTTTTAAGATGGGAGGTGCTTTGGTCTGGAAAACCTACAAAAATGCTCACACCTCAGGCACGGCAGTTCTCACCTAGCATAAAGCAAATCAACTTCGCAACGAACCTCATCCGTTTAGAAGTGAACAGCACCTTGCTGGAGTACTATACGGAGCTGGATGCAGTGGTTCTGCACGGTGTGAAAGAAAGGCCTGTCTTGTCCCTGTACAAGATGCCATTGATAGACATCAGTGACCTGAGTGACAGTGATGAAGAGAAGGATGCCTGCGACCCTGGGAGACTGTGTAAGCAGTGTGGGCATCCCTGTCCCCACGAATTCACAGGAAACGGCTTCTTTGATAAACTTCCCTATGAGGTAATTGCTGATCAAATGTGAAATGTGTCATATTCACATAGTGCTGTTTTTTTATTTGAAAAGCAGCATTTTCTTTTTCTTCATGTTCATGAAACAACCTGACTGCTTTATTAGCAGAGGACACTGCTAAATGAAACCACATACAGTTTATCAGGGGTTGATTAACTATGGAATGCAAATGAATGTTCTGCACATTGCAGGTACATTGCTTAAAGCTTCTGGTATAGACCATGCTTAAATAGTTAAAATGACAGCTTTGGGCATAGTGTCTGTTTGCACTAGTGCAAGGGTATCAAGGGCACACACTGTATAGTTCTATATGGTACTGCTATGCCATGATTCACAGGTAAAAAAAGCAATTTGCCATTGTCTTGTTTTATCTTTTAGAGCTGCTTCTCAGATGTGTCCATGAGGTTTTATGTTTTTCAACAGCACAGGTATAGGAAGACTGTGGAATCAGTCAAACGCCAAACTAACTGAAAGGTTAACATTATAAACAGGGTATCTGTTGAAGTGATGAGAACTACTGTAATGCAGATTCATTCTCATACTTCATAGTGACTGCTTGTTCTAAAAACATGGCATAACCTTGAAAAGATTGCATTGTAAGACGCATACAGTATATACTCTTGTTTCACTGATCAAAGTTATGGCCTGCTAATGAGTCCTAATAAAAGTGAATGGCAGCTGTTAACATTGAATACAATTACAATTAAAAGTCTGTTTAGATGGTTCTTCCTCACACGTGTTGTGAAACAATGATAGCTAATGAATATTCTTTTGCATCTCTGTTTCAAGAGCTACTGCTTGCTCTTAAAACACACTCTAACCCTGTATGAGAGAGAGAAAGACATAATTTAAGACCCAAACAAGCAAAAATAATACATTCAATCACAAGTGGAAATGAAAAAAGAAAAATTATTAGAGAAATAGAAAATATTATTTAATCGTGGCTATACTCTTATACAAAGGGTTTTTTGCAAAAGTATATCAGATAGAAAGTAAGATGTACTGTATAAAGGATCTAAAAGGATTAATTTTATATAATGAAAAGAAAACAGAAACTGTTGTGGTGTTTACTAATGAAAATGGAGATTGCATGCCTCAGGCTGATTAAGCAGCCCTGGGAAATCTTGAAAACTTAAAGGTACAACTATCAAATAGACATTTAATATTGTCATAGCTCATAAATAGCTTTCTAGCTGCTCCTAAAGAGGAAATGGATCTTACAAATGACAGGGAGTGATACAAGCAATTTCAAAATTGCAAATGTATCTATAAAGAAATGTCATAATTATCCCAGGACACCATAAGCCAATCAGCCTCCTTTTATGTTTTGTTTTTGCAATGTTTTTTTAAACAATAGTTAAACTACTGTTACAAATGGGGGGGGGGTTACAAAAATGGTGAATATCAGCAATTGACTGTGGTTTAGTCAAATAGTAAAATATTGTTATTAACTCCCAATTTCCAGGTGATTTCTCCAGAATATACCCAAGTGGTTGGTATACATTAGAGACATGAGAATTCTTTGTTCTCTGGCACAGCTTTGGTGAAACAGTAATAATCCAGGCACACTGGCTTAAACAAATGTTTATTAACAATGACAATACAAACACTACACACAACAAAATCTACACACACAAGTTACTATATTTACAGTATGTATAGACAAGGCATTTCAGAGGCCTAACATCCTTATCACCCAGACTGTTACTAGGTATTAAACTCTTCAAATATGCCTAAAGAGGACAAAATAAGAGAAAAGCTGCCTTCTAAATAAATGCAATACAACCTACAGTTAAATCTGTCTCTCTGGAAAACCTGATGCCACAATAAAGATGGGAGCTTATCTCCCTATTCTAAAAATGCACCCACAAGCAGGAAAGGGTGTGATTAACTGACGTATCTTTTCCTTAGGAAACCCAAGTTCCCTAAAAACACCACATAGCAAACTCTCTCTAGCACGGCTTAAGTACTCAGGTACGGTCAGATTTTTTCTGGATGACAATGAAGTAAGGGCTTTCACCTGGCGCAAGTTTCAAGTTCCAACTCCTCCTGACTCCCCTCTCTCTTGTGGTTTGCCCTTCTATTATCTCCCTTCCTCTTCTTCTCTTCTGTCTTCCTTTTCTTCTCCCCTCTGTGGTCTTAATGTATTAATTACTGTGCTTCTGGACTGCTCATTGATAATCATTTACCCACAACTTCTCAGTACATCTCAGCAAACATCCCCTCTGCTTTGAAGCTGTAAATGGTGTTCAGATATTTAGCTTTTCTTTGAATTAGAAAAAGTGCTCAAGGAAAAGAATAGAACTTTGGATGGACTTAGATTTCCATACTCAGCAAAAAGGTAATTTAACAGAGTAGTGATAATGTAAAACACATGTAACTAGTTATGTTCCACATGGATCTGTTTTAGGGCCATTGCTCTTCCTGGTTCAATGATGTAATTGATTTGAATTCTGGTGTAGTTTGTGAAGTTAAATGTGGAAAAGAGTGGATTACATAGTTGTGAAAGCAAGGCAGCTACTAACACACATACAGTAGGTATTTTCTCTAAGTTTATTGTTGTGGTCAATAATTTGTGAAAGGATGTGGCTGCCCTTAAAATTATTTAGAGAAAAGTAATACAATTTATTTTTGGTTCCAAAGGCATATCAGGTGTAGATAGGCTTATAGAACCAAATGTATTTAATTTTTAATGGAGGAGATGGTGAGGGAATTTGAATTAAGGTTAGGAATCCTCAAAGGTAAATAAAGCCAAACCTATACAAAAGTATATAAAGTCATTCAAACTCAAAAATGTAAAATGGATTTAGGATCACAAATGTAAATTAAACTTTAAAATGCATGCAGGACTAAGAATAGAACATGCTTCTTTATACTGGGAATCTGGAGCATGCTGCCCAGTCACACTGTTGAAGCTGACACTCTGGGAACCTTCCAGAAGAAGTTAGGCTGGATTTGGAAAGTCAAGTAGACCCACGCAATCAAAGTGGCCAAATACCCTACTCTCATTTCTAATACTTCTTCTTCTTCCATTCTTTGTGTGTGGGACACTGGATTTTCTGTTGCCTGTTCCTATTGGATTTCCTCACATTTTAAAATGCTTAGAGTGATTGCATCAGTGAATATATAATTTTAGCCTTCCCGTTTGCAATTTAAAAGGCATTTTGGCCACAACTAAACTTAGTGTTTCTTCAGTAATGAAAACATGACTTTGGGAGAAGTGAAATAGTACTTCTACAGAACTGTATAAGCTAACTTAAATATACTTCACCACAGAACTTAAATGTGCTTAACCTCAGAAAATATTAGGGGGTTATCACAAACATTTTCACTGTCTGGGAATTTGAATTACAGCACTTTTAAAAAGTTAGTAGCAGACATACATGTTAAAGTCTTGTAGTTTGGCAAAGTAAGAACTCGCCACCTAAATCAATATTCGCATCTCTGTAACTGCACACTGGTAGCCTGTAAATTCCAATTACTGCTTTAATGCATAAAGGCAAATCCCATCTTCCTCGTACCTGTACAAATTATTACTAATTACTGTTTGCTGTCTACTGTTAACTTCAAATTGAAAACCAAACTCTGAGACATTCACTGAGCAGTTAGATCATTCCTTGTCACTTGGTAAAACATTCCACCTGAAAGTGCAAGTACAGAAGCAGAGGATCAAGTTTAGTTAATGCAGGTGTTCACTGCAGCTGGAGAAGAGCTCAGTCTGCATGAGATAATAGACACAAGTCATCAATTTGGATACTTTGTACATCATATAGGAGGCGAATGTAGAATCATAGTGACAACCAGGAGTCCATTTCTGGATAGAACAACATACTCATTGCAAAATTCAGAGATATCTTAAATCCTTTCTTAATCCGACTTTTTTTTTGTCCATTTTGTCCATTCTTACCCTCTCGGCACCTTATTTTCACACATTGTCTTATTTGTCAACTTTCTGTCAAAGTGTTTTAATTTTTGTCTTGATGCATTTCCTCCTAACTCAGCAAGAATATTTTATTTAGTAGTACTGTCCCTTCTATAATCCAAATATATACTTTTTGTGCTGATAAAAGACCAGAAGCCATCCTTCTATCAGATTTTTCAGAATTTTGAAATCCTAAATTGTTATGACAGCTCGGTAATGGGGCTGATTACACTGAGACAAAGCAGCTTTATGGCAGTCGCCATATATTCCCAACCAACTATGATTAATGAGATTTGCCCTGTAGGCCTGGAAACCCATCTTCTGTTTAATTAAAGTAAAGAAAACAAATAATAATATATGCATGCTCACCATGCGTTTCCAGTACCATCATTTATTTTGCCTTGGATTAGAGCAGGAATTGCTAAAGATATGAAAGCTGACACTGAAGCTGCTGCTGAAAAAAACACATTTTGTTGCAGCTTCCAATTAGTGTTCTTTACTGTATCATCAGTTATCATCATGGGTGACAATAGCTGAAGCCTGTATAGTCTGGCAAAATTTGTCAAGCCTTGGATATTTAGTTAGTTTTGTAAGCCACCTAAATTTCCTTCACAACTTCACAACCTTCACATGGTTTTCTTCTGGGCTGTACTTAGATGGTAGCAGCTTCATATCATATATTTTTAATAATAATAGGTTTACCTTATTCCTTTGCAATGCCTGACATCACAGGTGTAAAGCAATCTGGAAGAAGACAAGACTGGGCTTTATTGTAATCAGAGCTCAGTTATAGTCTCTTACCTTGTACCTTTTTGAATCTGAAATGTATGCTTTTAATAATTGATTTAGTATGTTATTTGAAAAGTTTTGCTTTCAACTCAGAAAAGTAATATAGATACGTTTGTGATACATTAAATACACTAGTGGATAAAATGTATGGAATCACCTTGAAAATGTCGCTGCTGTATAACTAAGAAAACAGTTATTAGCATGTAAATTATTTAACCTTCTCAAACGTTAAAAGAACAGAGGAGTATTTTGCTGTCATTTTACGGCAGCCTTTTCTTTTACAAATATATTAACCCTTTTTAGCAATTGCAGAACACACACAGGATACTCTGGGCTTACTGTCAGCAGCAGATTGCCATCAGATATTCACCATTAAGTCCGAACCAACATATAAGCTTAATATTCCTATCAAGCTCATCCAATTGCATTCCAAGAAAGTTTAAAATTTTCTGCTTTCTGAATTTGCATTTGGCCTACTTCATTTAGGGTCATAATTGTGTTGGGAAAAAAAACTTTATCAACTAGTGGCTGAGAATATTGAAGAATCAATCAATCAAATTATGTTCTGCCTTTAGACATTTTCTTTCTATTTCTGCAGTAAGTACTGTGCAAACAGACAAAACATCATGTTCATTTTATTGTCCTTCTTTTTGTATTGGACTACAGAAGCTACACAGACAAAGAAACAAAATTATATTGTATCTATAATTACCTTTTTATTAGGAAGAATGTCCTGTGAGAACATACAGTAGTAAAAACAATCAATGGTATGGCTAATGGTGTGCATTCTGAGATCAACATGTAGATGAAATTGTAAATATGTTAGCAGAAATGGCATGCAGAAAGGCAAAGACCTCAAACGGATGACAGACTGATTACTTAAAAGTTCAAGACAAATACTTCCTTACTCCACTATCCTTATTTGAGTTCCATATCAGGTCTCAGCACAGAAGAGTACTGTGTTTTGAACATATGAAACAATATTTGAACTTTTCAGTTCCAATGTAAAGAGTGCATGTGATGAAAAACACGCAAAGAAGACAGTAGCATAATGTTGTGTTGCATATAAAGTAAAACAAGAAAGTGTTGAGGTTGCTAAAGAGAAGTTCAGTATACTATATACGTCCTGCATATATACCCTCAGGTATATAGGAAAGCCATTTGTGCTCAGTGTTTGGTTTTTATCTTGACTGACCCTATAAAGACATTGAGACTAAATGTATTTCAATTAAACCGCAAAGAAAAAGAGCATAATTTGAATATTTGACTTCATCTCAAACGTGTCTTAAAATTTAGATCAGAGGTGTCTAGTTCTGGTCCTGGAGGGCTGGTGTGTCTTCAGATTTCCACTTCAGCTCCACTCTTAATTACCTAAATCACATCATAACTGGCTTAGATGGATTTAATAACTTCTCCTAGCTAGCTCTTCAAGTTGAAGCTGTTGCATGGTTTCGCCCGGAACCATTGCAATGTTAAGGGATGAGCATGGAAGAAGATTTTAAAGGTGAATGCACCAACATTTCAAAATTAATTAAGGTTTAGGAAGTCCTCTTTCCCACAAGTCATGTATTTTAGATATCTTATTTTCTCAATATTAGCTGTTAATTTTAATTGACAAAGTAAAATACAAAATACAGTCTGCTTAGCACCATTATTCAACTCAAAAGACCCTTGAGTGCATTTGTACGGTTAAGTGATACATGTGTTACTACATTCTCTACCTACAGATTTTTATTGTAATTAGTTCCCTTTGATATTCCTTTTGAAGATTAAGTGCATTCCTGTTATGTATTAAAACCCTGCAGTGAACTCTCACTCCAATTATCTTTTTTGTTCCAGTTGATTCAACTGATTGTGAGTCACCTCACCTTGCCAGACTTATGCAGGTTGGCACAGACCTGTAAGCTGCTACACCAGCACTGCTGTGATCCTCTTCAGTATATCCAGCTGAGTTTACAGCCATACTGGGCTCGACTGACAGATGCTTCTCTGGAGCACCTGCAGTCTCGCTGTACCCAGATTCAGAGGCTCAACATGTCATGGTGTGGCAACAGAGGAGCCATAACATACTCAGGTTTTCACAGGTTAGTGCTTGTTTTAACAAAGGCCTTATTGTCTGCCAATGTGGTGTAAAACCATTGCGGTTTCCTCTTTTGTCATCTGTGGAATTGTGAACAAATATCAGAGGTATTGTCATTTGCTTCTTCTTTATTGGCAAATATTGGAAGAGTTACCAAAGGAATTGTTTAGTTTTGATTGTATGTGCATATTAATTTAGGACATACAGTATTAACATTAAGAATTTCTTTTTATACTATAAAATATTAAGGCACAATATTATTTTGCCCTATACTGTACCTTGTACAGTAGTATTAGAACAGTTTCTCTATATGTGCAGTACTGCATACACAGTTAAAATGACAAATCATCTTTCCTATAAAATTCAGAACCTTATGTGTTTACAGAAAATAATAAGTAATAACTCTTTATTTACAACTGTGCATCTGTAATATCTTAAAACTTGAACTACAGTATGCTATTATTTCTTCGGAAAAGTTAGTTTCAGGTTTGGAATTACTTGAAATCATTCTCTTTTTTCCCCCAAATGTAGCTTTATGAAAGCGTGTGGTGCAAAGCTGGTCTGTCTTGAGTTGGCCTGTTGCCATTTTCTGAATGAAGCCTGTCTAGAGGTCATTGCTGAGATGTGTCCAAACCTCCAGGAACTAAACCTCTCCTCCTGTGATAGGCTGCATCCTCAGTCCTTTCTCCACATATCCAAATTGTCATGGTTAAGACGGCTCGTACTTTATCGCACGAAAATTGAGGTAAGAAGGAGCAAGCGTGGAAAAACCTGTACCCTGGCAAATAATTCATTGTGATGAAATTACATTTTCAGCTGCAGCTGATATCTTGGATGCCTTAAAGTACATGAGGATGTGTTTAATCAAAGCAAGATAATTATTATTGCTGAGATGTACAAATGCTTGTTTTATGGCAATGGTTATCTCTTTCCCAGACAGGCTCAGAGCCACTTTCATTACCAAAACCAGCAACATTTTCAGACAAGGTTGTCAGATGCAACACTGAGCTGATTTCATTTTTGGTAGATACTCGAGAATTTTACTATTTGTGTTAAGTGTGTTATGTATTGATATTCTGCAATACTTGTTTAAAAAGCAATACAAATCATAAGCAATAAGGCACTGTGAATGCTATTGGATAGCCAATTATTGTATTACAGTGCTTACCAGATTAGTGTAGCAACTTTGGGGAACTGTGAGTTCAGAGCAGTGATAACTACATTAGTTATAACTACTGTATAGGAACTACTGATGATGAAAAACTGTACCCCAAATAATTAGTATAAAATTTCTTACATCTTGAACAGATAAGGAATATCTTATACATTTTACTGCATTAAACAAGAATAAATATGCACTAGCTTTGACCTAAGCAGCGGATTATGTATATAAAACAGAGCTGCGCTCAACAGTCTCAGAAACATAGTAACTTTCATTATTCTTAAATTATAACTATTAGTGATGATAATGTAAATTCTTAATTCTTTGCAAATTATTACTGCAGTTCTAATCTATTCTAAGCCCTAGACCAATGGTATGTTTTAGTGAAAGTTTAAAGTTATTCTTTTAAAGAATACAGATGTCATTACCATACATTTGGGGTTCCAGATTTCTCTTACTGACATGATTTTCACCTTGATGATGCTTTGTATCCTTGTATTGCTCAGTCTTGTTCATAATACTTAGTATCTGACAAACAGAGCACCCTCTGTGTTCATACCGATACCTTACCAGTGCAGATAGTCATTATGTTGTCAGGATTATAATTACTGTATTATGGTTTTATTGTTTAAAAGAGCATGTGTAGCAAAATAAGAAACCACAAATACCCATGTCGGGCACCTTTTTTGTCATGATAAGCATCATGTCAGAAACCTGGAAGAGAAACCATTTTTAAAACCACATTTACCAATTAGACAATGATAATTATGTATTCCATTGCAAGTTTAGGTTGAGTTAGAATTTCTGTATATATAATTTTACATGTCAAGACCTGTTTTTTAAAAAATTGCCACCCCATGATTTGGGCAGAGAGTCAGATTGTCTCTTAGTTTTATGATTTGAATATTGTGCATGAAATAATGCCAGAAGAAAAGTCTAGTGGCCCTGTATTTATTGCACTATGCATGCATCATTTTATTTTTTCTCATTTTAAATATTACATTCATTTTACTTTGATGAACTTGATAATGCTTAAACCTAAAAGAACAGAATAACCTTTATAAACAGTAAGTAGGTTTATGTATTTGCTAGGCAAGTTGAGATGATTTATGTCTGAAGGAGTGCTTAGCCATTTATTGAGCTGTATTATGTGTTTTCAAGTTATTTTATTTTCTTAATAATATGCACAACAATAATGCCTGGGAAAATGAGAGAGAACAGCAGAGTCCACTGGAGCCATGAAGGTTGACATGCTACTCCATAACGTTTGATGTTTATACATAATGTACAGTAAATAATGAAATAAAACATGCTACCTGGGTTCTTCTTTTACAAGTAATAGAAACTTTGAGATAGATTGCACTATGTTGATGCTTTTCACTTGCTCTTATAATTATGTATTTTACCATACATGTTTGAGTGGGTAGCTGCGGCAGCTACATTTCAGCTGTGGAGCCTTCTTTAGGTGTTGACAGAAGGAGAAGGCTCCATACCTGAAAAGTTGTGTCTCTTCTTTTTCCTTTCAGTATGGATAAACCTTCACCTGTTCCTTATTTTACATAAATATTATTTACAAGTTTTATAAGCTTCTTTTGAAATTATCACTATGTTATGTGTTCCTAACAGGAAAATTGTAAGAACATTACAAAACTAGAAACAGAAATTGTGATTGTTAGTTTACATTGCAGAAGTAACTCATTCAGCAACAGTGCATGGCAGTAATGATGATGAGGTCTGTGTGACAGGCTTTCTTTTACTGTCTCTCTTTAGCAGGTTAAATCACTATTTTGTTAGCCTAGTGTAATCTAACCAACTGAGTCAAAACCCATGCCTTGGATTAGGCTTGATGCCAATCTCTTCACCTTTGGGATGTAGATATAATCTGGTCCTTACAGTACCTTATAATAGTGTTGGGACACCAAAATAAAACTTAGCTTTAAGTAAAGTTCAGAGTGTAAAAGTCAGTATTTGGTATCATGTCCCTTTGAGATGATAAATGCACGAGGTCTTTCACTCTTTGTGTTTACCAAACTCTTTGTGTAATCATTTGAGATGTTTTTCCTGCAGACTTTTCTGCAGTCACATTGAGTTATTGCCTCTTCTTGGAGTGTTGTGACTTTATGTTTTTCTACAGCATGTAAAATATGTATTCGATGGGAATTGAATCTAGCAAATGTTGCTTTTTTTTCTCGGTACTGATTAGAGGATTATATTGTGGTGTAGCCTTTGTTATCCTGCTGTCTCAGTCTTCTCCGAACTGTGGATTTTGATACCTTCACCCCTCCACTCTGGGGGTGATTTCACTGACAGTTGCTTTAGGTTTCTTGACATCTCTGAAAATATTTCTGTCATCAGCTGCAGATGTTTTTGTTGGCCGACCCAGACTTGACTGATTGGTAATTATGCGTGTGGTTTCTTTCTTCTTCAGCGTATTCCAAATTGTTGATTTTGGTATGTCCAGCTTCTTTGCTGTGGTTCTGATTCAGTTTGTTTTTCTTTTAAAAATATCCCCCTTTCTATAATGGAGAGTTCTTTGGTTTCCGTTTTTACTTTGGAATACAGACCTGAAACACTGAAGTCCAAGCAAGACAGGTTAATAAGATGTTCATGGCTCTTTTATGAATGCCTTATGTTATCCAACAACAGACACCTGTCCAGCAAGAGACTTCTGTCAGCCACTCGTACCAAGGTATTTGCTTCTCCTTCAAAATAAAGAGGTTCAGCGCTACCAACTAGTTTAATTGACCCAGATAGGTCAAATAGGAGCTTTTGTTATCAATCTTATTTTGTTAATCATTATTTATTATTTTTTTCTATTAAAAAGAGAAAAAAATAAGTATAAATGCAGAATCACAATTCGTTCTTTACAAGCCTTATGACCCATTTGTATGCTTGCTCCATGAAGTGACTGCATTTACAAAACCTTAGAATAAGGCATACTGTACGTGTGCACTGCATTCTAGACTGTCCTCCACAGCTGTGAGTCTCAGAAATCCTCTGACATGGTAAGGTCACCATCACTTGATGTGGCTTTGACTGTCTCCATTATTGACAGCCTTGTCAACTGGGCTGATCGTTGAATGTCAGAGTTGCCTCTGCTCATCTGGGACATTAGCTGATCCTTTCTCTGGGTACATCCATCTTGCCTGTTACTTAAGGTTCCCACATTTTCCAAGAGACTTCCTATGGGAAGAGTACTTAGCGGCCAGGGGACCATGGTGGCTCCAGTTCATGCATTTTCATATCTGGGCCTGCTACTTTGAGCCTTGTAATGATTGCCTTGACTGCAAGACAATCAATGGGTTTGGCGTCAAGGGACTCATTAACTAGCATTTGTGGTATCTTTAGCCTAAGCTGGGAGCAGTATTTTATAGAACTTACTGACAGCCTTTAATGCCTAATTGACCTCTTTTCTCTTTGTTTCTCTTTACATGCCTGCTTCTGATGTGGTCCTCATTGTCAGCAAACAGCACTGCTCAGCATTCTGACTTTTTGCACAGAGATTCAGCACCTTAACCTTGGCAGCTGCATCATGGTAAGAATGGCTTGGGTTTTTTAAAATTTATTTATGTCATGGCAGATTGGGAGCTACTTGCCATGTAGTGACATCATCCATACAGCCGTAGTAGACCCTCTAGATTTATTCTCTCTTTAGACTGTACTGGTTTATTATTAGATTGTGATGCTGTACAATGAATTAGATTCTTCTGACACTCAATGCTTCATGCTTTAAAGTACATCGTAACTTCATTATTTTTAAGAGTACAAATCACTTTTCATCACCATAATGATTTCATGGGTTATTTCTAAGAGTGGCATGCATTTAGTTTGCAAATGAATTGATACTTCTGTGTCACATTTATCAACAGCCTAATAGAAATACTGCTTGACAGAAAAATTAATAGGCATTACTGTGTTTCACATTTACTGTGGCTTGTCCTTCAGAATACTTTGCCAAGCAAAATGTACACTTTATAAATAAGAATGCACCTATGGATTATTAGAGCCGTTGATTTGAATAGCACGTTATAAAAAATGCACAATACGGATTTGAAATGATCCAACTTTTTAATTTTTTTAATGGCTTTCTAGTAAGGGTTAACACTGGGAGGAAAACAATGCTGTTCTCACCTGTAGAGAAAGGAGGGACGTACTGTACCTAGTATACTGTGCTGACCTGTTTTGCAGATTGAAGACTATGACTTAATTGCTAGCATGATAAGCGCCAAGTGTAAAAAGCTCCGATCCCTAGACCTGTGGCGCTGTAAGAACATGACGGAGAAAGGCCTCAGAGACCTGGTGTCAGGCTGCCGGCTGCTGGAAGAGCTGGACCTGGGCTGGTGCTCCACCCTGCAGAGCAGCACCGGCTGCTTCGTGCACCTGGCCCGCCACCTGCCCGGCCTGCGCAAGCTCTTCATCACCGCCAACCGGACCGTGTGCGACGCCGACGTCGAGGAGCTGGCTGCCCACTGCCGCCACCTGCAGCACCTCGACATCCTCGGTGAGCAGAGAACCGAGAAGTTGAAAAGCCCGGTGCACAGGCGTGTGTCAGGATCCCTGGCCATACTTGAATAGAAGCCGATGTGTGTCGCAATAACCTCCCCATGACTAAAAGCAGTGTTAGAATTGATCTTCTTTGCCAAATCATGCACATTTTCTAGCAAAAAAGGGTTCAATCCTGAAAACTCAAGAATTGATTTAAGCATGCCCACTGTCATATTATGTTTATGTTTTGGTTGGGTCTTTTTTCAGGTTACAGGTTTACTTCAGCCACCCTGCCACTGTGCCTCATACTTCGTACAGTTTTCATGAATTAAATGACTTTTCTGCACAGCTCAGTATTGTAGTTTATTCATGAGCATTTTAATTCAAATACCAAGGTACCATTACCGTTATGAATGGATCAGTGCAAGCTAATTTTGTGTAATCTAATTACACGACCCACCCTACAGTATAAACGGTTGCAGTTCTTTTAAATGGTCATTAAATCTGCATTGTATATTCCTGAAGTGGAATCTTCATGTTATGACCTTGAGTATTAAAAAAATATATACAGTAGGTTCAAGTGCATGAAACAAATCTCAGAAAATTAGTTCCTCTGCCATACTAGGGTCTATATCTTGCCCTCACCAATCTTTACCAAAATAGGTTGTTTTAAAAATTATGCATATACAGCAGTTGCATAATATATGAAATATAATGTTGCATTTTTGTTAGAACATATAAAGGTCACGAATGAGAGGATGACATTCGGCCCATTTATCCCATTTAGTAGTTAGTGTCTTATCTTGTCTGATCCCCCCAGTTTCTACCCCCAAGCAGTCCGCATCTTAAACAGCTCAGATTAGCACCTGCACTTTAAGGTACCGCACTGTTTGCACTATGTCCTACTCTATGTTGGCTGTATTGTAATGTCTATTGTCTAAATTTATTGTCCATGTCTGTTTGTCATTTGTGCCTATTTTCTTTTTCTCTAATGTTACTGGGTACAGCTGAATGAGTCAGCATCCCAATACACTTGTTGTCTATGGCAAATAAATCTTAAATCTTAATCCAAGGATCAGGTGATTTAGAGTGATCTCACAGAGAATTAGATGCACCAGGGCTCAATTTGGAGTGTTGTAGGAAAGGCATGAAGACATTTCAGTGATTGCTTTTAAATTACATGCAAAAACGTTTCCAGAACCTTAATTCCGCTTTGATATGATAGAGTCATTTGTGTAGATCAGTCACATAAAATCCCATATAAATGTATTTCTATTTGAGTTTGCAACCTAACACATTGTGGCAAAATCCCAAGGGAGGTATTTACTTTCTGGTGGAAATGTAATTATTTTATGAACACTAATACATGTTGGTTTTATCTTCTAAGTGGTTTGAGAGTAAAAAAGCTCCTGTACAACTGATAAAGAAATGGACCATTTCATTTGTGGCTTTTTATCTTCTCTATATTGAAATTCTAGAAGTTGTTTTAAATGTGCAGTGCAAAGGTACAGCAGTTCTTTTATTCTCTTAATATTGCTTAATGTTTTCCTCTTAGGAACTTTAATACAGTTGTTGAACAGTTGAGTATTGGAAGTAGTCACCTGTTCTGTGTGTTTGCTTAAATCAATTAAGCTCTGCATTTTTATAGATGCAGCTAAAATTAATTTAAAAATACTAAACCTGTTAAAAAGATATCAGTCAATGCAGAAACAGCAACGTGAAATGTTAGTGTGGTGTAGTAGGTAATGGTGGGGAAAAAAAGTCAAGCATACAAAGCATTGTTAATTTCTATAGTAAACACCCTTCCTGTAGACCATTAATGTTATGTGTTCTGTCATGTGTTGGTTAAAGCTTGTTGTTCCTCCTAATTTCAGGAACTCGAATGGTGAGCCCAGCATCTCTTCGCAAGTTGCTACAGTCCTGTAAGAACCTCCTTTTGCTTGATGTGTCCTTCTGCTCCCAGATTGACAACCGTGTGGTACAAGAGCTAACCGTTCACTTTCCTAATGTGTCCATCCAAAAAAGTTTCACTCAGTGACTCCCGGACTCCTGTCCCTCTCGTGACTGCAGTCCACCAAGGTACAGTAGTGCAAGGATCAAAGTGATTAGGGCTGAATGGTTATGAGTAATTCCCATTCATGTTTTGGGAATGTAATTTTTTGGGGAATTCCTAGTGTGCTCTTGGATAATAAAAAAAAAAATGAATTACGGGGCCTCCAGATTGGAGAAAGATTAAAGATGTGTGCAATACTATATAATCTTGAAAAATTGACTTCCTATCTCAAACACCTTTAAGCACACCACAGAGACAATGATTTAACAGCTCTGCATTTTTTTGTTGTCACCATCCCTACTAATATTGTTCGTTGAAAACTGCATTGCTGTGAAACTCAGGGTGTCTTTTTTCCTGATCTTTAGTGGTTTTGTAATGTATCAATGTAAATTCTTGCTTATTCCAAACTTTTTTAAAATCAAACGTCTTGGGATTTCTACGGGAAGAAATAACATTTAATTTTTTTTATTATTTTAAACTGTTCCAAGTCATCACAGATATTTTAATTACAAAAATTGAAGAACAGTTTTGATAGTGTTACTTCTGTTATGCAATTGTAATCTTAATTAACAGCTTGCGATAAAATCCAGAAATAGAAGAAACATTTTAAATTTATTTTAGCGTGGAAGGTTAGTGCAAATTTGTTATTTGTATGTAATGTATACATATATAAATGTATATATTCAAATATACATTCCTCTACCAAAATATTAGAAAATCATATATTGCATCCTGTTCAACATGATGGCAATGGCCCAACATACTTTATGGTACATCTCATTATTCCTGCAGACTGTAAAATAGTACCAGACCAGGTGTTTCCTCACTGTGTTGGAGTCTGGGAAATAAGGCTGATACAAGTAACCTCAAAACAGACATGATTATGGCTGCATGTACCTTTGGAGCCTTGCTGAAGGTAGTAGTGACAGACTTGGCTAATGTATTAATTCAGACTTGGCATTTTACAGACAGTGGTTGATGGATGAAAAAAAAAACATAATACATAATACTGGCCACAAGAGGCTGCTCAACCAAAAGGATGCACTGCACAGCATCTTTTATCTTGTAAGACCAATGTGAGATGCCATATCTCAATAGACATTGGTGAACATCTCATGTCAGCTGTAATCATTGCTGGAGGCATTCTCTATAACAGTTTGGTAGGGGAATGTGAGTGTGTGTTGCAGTACCTGGTGCTGTTGCCTCACAGCTTCAGGTTCCTGGGTTCAGTTGTTGCCTAGGATGCTTGTCACTGAGGAGTTTTTATGCACTCCCCATGTGTGTTTTTCTCTAGGTATTCTGGTTTACTCCCATCTCAAAGAGATGTACAGAATAGGTTTGATTGGACACTTTAATTATGCCTCCCTGGATTCATTCCTTGGTCCCTGTATGGAGGGGAGCTACGCAACCCCACCTCATAATCCTACCCTCTCTAAAGCAGATCTGGTGCCTGCCTGCCCTGTGCTCCTTATGGAGTATGGGTTATTTATATATAATAACAGAACATTAGGAAGGGGGCATGATGGTGGATCTTTTCCCTCCTACATCCACTAGGAGATGATCTCTTATCTGCCTTCTCCTGACCACTCCAGTGAGTGATCGGTCAGGTGACTATGTAAAACAAGATGGAGCAAATGAGAGAGAGAGAGCTCCAGCTCCAGTAATCTGCTGCCTACCTTAGGGAGCAGATCCTTGCCAGTTAGCTGTATGGAAAAGCGAGAGAGCGATGTAGCTGAAGAAGAGCAATAAATCAAAGTTGTTTACCATGATCTGGTTAAGAAATTAGATTTATTGGTTGCATCATGCTGTGTTGTGTAAGTCAGTATGCAGCTTATCTGCCTGGTTGAGTAAAGAGCTATCAGAAGAAATGTATTTTCTGGTTTTATTTGGATTTCAGCACCGCATATATTTACTATCTTCCACCATATTGATGCCCTTGTGTAATTGAAAAGTCCACAACACCAAGCCACCACACAAAATTTCATATATGGCGAAAAATGTCTGCAATATGTTGGGTACTCAGGTAATGGAAGGTAAAAGGTCATCCCCTAGACTACTGGAGGATGAAGGGTCCAGATCCATCATCTTGCCCTATGCTCCTGCCATCCTGATACAATGTATATACGCAAACACTTTTGTGTGTACTTTTATTTTTTATTTATCATTCTCTTTTACAAGAATTCTGCTGTGTGTGAGATGTGGGACAGCCAGCAATGAATCTAGTACAGAAAATGGACTATTACCTCTCATAAAATGTTTCCTCTTGCACACTTTTAGTATTTGACATTTTCTGTGCCTTATAGATTGGGCTTGGAGTTTTCTTGACTAATTCTCTAACCTCTATTTCAGTCCTACAGTACCAAAAGTGTCGATATAGCCTCTCTTAAAGCCACTTATTCAAACATTATTTCCATTTTGGTACCTTAATCATCTCAATTCGTTATTTAATTACTTCAAATTACATGCATAAACATGTAGATTAACAGTGATATAACTATTGACTTTTAATCATGCATCTGTTTTATTCAGTAGTATCACAATATGGCAATAAATTAAAATAACCAGGAATATGTATAATGTGTCAATTGAATAGTTTGTTTGAAAAAAAATAAAAAATTTAAATCAGAAAGAGAGCACTAACATAATTTTGCTGCTGTAGGCTACATAAAACAGACAATTAAAATAATTAAAGGCAGTTTGCAAAGAGCACTTACTGTAAGTGTCACAGTCCAGTGAAAAAAAGTATCCGCTTCTCTAATTTACTGTTGAATGTAATCATTGTCAGTTGGTTTACTTTTTATTTTTTTATGGATTAAAATCTCAGTGTATAAAACAAATACCACTTAGCTGTTTGTGTTAAGTTAGGAAATAGTTTTTTAGCTTCAATTCAATATTCATCCAGACCAATTCCACAGCTAACTTCTTTTGCATAGTGGTTATATTTCTCCAATTTGGAATCTGCATTCACCATGAAATTCAGAAATCTTACAGGAGGGTATCCACATCCAAACTGCATGCTTACTGTATTTTAGGTTGAATATCCTGACTGGCTCGAGAAATGAATGAAACGTGTTTTCTTTTTCTTTTTTTCTTTTCCGGTTTGAAGTATACAACATTTTATCAGCAACTATGCTGTATGTCTATTTATTGTGGTGTCTGTGCTGTGCATCTGCTGTACCAATTCTCAGAATGCATTTAATTCCTTGGTTTTATGTATGTTTCATGGACTCTTAACTTCACAACTCTCAAACCACTGTATTAAAACAACCAGATGCTTTCCATGTGTAGCAGTCAAAGAAGACTTGTATATCCTTCAGCAATGATTTCAACATTATATTGTGTTACATTGTATTCAGTGTCCGTTTCCACAAAACTTAGACAAAAACAAATACTGTATATTTGGAAAGGTATTCTGGGGTAGAATACCTAGTGCCTCATCGTGTTATGTATGGCTTAGAACATAAATGTACTTTAGTAGTGGAATCTATAGAATTATATCTCTCCGATGTTCTTTAAAATGTTTTAACCTTGAGCAATGTTTAAAAAGTTAAATTGTAGCTCCAACAAGCATGTCTGCTTTCAGGAAATTATTTGCCTATATCTTACGCACACAGGCAAATATGTGGACATTATATGACAAAATAGCAGGCAATAGATTTGACAACAAGCCATGAAGAATATAAATGTATACATGTACCTTGTTTTGTAATTCTGGCATTGAGAAAAATCCATTCATATTTTTAAAATCCACTTCAAAAGCGTTTAAACAGTTGATTATAAAATAATGATCATGTGCACATAAGAGAAAATAGAATAACTGTCATTTCACCAGCTCTAACTACTACGCTCTTGTAAAACAGAATGTGCAAAATAGAGTGATTCTTTATAGTGTCATAGAATTGGTCAGTAGAAGGCATGCAATAAACACTTCTTTCTCAGTTGACCTGCTGTGGGAATTGCCTCCAGTTTATTACAGTAAAACCTTTGTATTTGTGCGGGATAGATACCTTGAAGTCTCCACAAATGGAGAATTCATAGAATGCAGCATTTAGTACCTTATGGCAAAAACAAGTTATGGTTCCAAGGCCTGAGAAACAAGCATTTCTGTAGTAATATTTTTGGTGTAACTGTAGAAGTAGTGTTTGTATTTACTGGAAGGAAGTATTTTAATGAAAATGGATCCTGCAAAATTAAAGCAAAGCATTGTTTTCCCCCTACAATCCATAATTATATAATTATTTGTGCAAACAAATTAGATCACTGTTATTATAGCTTACTCTGCATTCATTTTTTTCATTCTTAGTACAAGAGCATTTTCTTTACTTTTAACATCTTGTTTTCATGTTATAAATGTATCACTAATGTACTGTAATAAGATTTATTACAGAACAGTAATAACAAAGTAAATTAAGTGTACTTATTTCCTTCACTCAACCAGCTCACTTTCTTTCTCCTGTGGTTTGTCTAGTTCTGTCTTCTAATTTATTTTGTTATCCTTTTTCTGAGACATACTTGAATTGAGCCTGTGATAGCACAGAGGCTTATTTTGTTATTTAATGTTTCTTTTATTTTGCAGCACAAAACTTGTATGCAGGCATAACTTATATGATAACAGGTCTACACACAATGTACATCTAATGCTTTCTTGAAGGATGCTGAATAAAGAATGACCCATGATGCACTGCTACATAAACATGTTAACTCTTTGTTAACCAAGCTATACTTTTACTACAGAGACCAGTGTAGGTCAGGTGAAGTACATCAACAAGATGAAGATGCACAGGCAGCTGCCAACATTTATCGTCCTGCTGCACAGCCTGCAAATGAGCGAATCTGGTCGCTGAATGCAGAAAAAGCGGTTTCTAAAAATTTTGCATGAATGGGCGAAATTGCGAATGTATGACTTGCGTATATCGAGGTTTTACTGTACGTTTGTTGGGAAATGCAGGTATGCATTGGTGTAGTATCAATTGCATTTATTATACAGAGGACTCTATCTCACCAGAGTCAATCTTAGCTTTTTGTTTTATATGATTTTGTGATTTTGAATTAAACCTTGGTCTGTTGTAATCTTTCGAGCATGGTCCAATGCTAAATTACACATTTGGCAAAATTTTAAATCTGTGTACAGAACGCCTTGAAGATGTTGTGTTTGTTCACACAATGAAATGCTTTTGAATGTAGTTTTTACATTTTTTCTGTTTTTATACTTTATTGCATCAATTTGTCTCTTACCAGATTAGTTTCTAATGGTATGATTAACCGCACTGCCAACGCCGATTGCCTAATGACTGCTGAAATTAGATTGCCTGCAAGGACATCTGGAGGATAAGGAGTGAACTGCAGGTTAGGAGCCCGAAGATCTTGCGTTCAAGAAAAGCTCCTGGCCCTGCTTAAATATCACTAAGTATTCTGTAGTGAATGTCGCTGTCATGATAACTTCTCATAACAAAGCCGAGGTTGGGATTTGCATGGAACCTAAATGTTATCTTTGTAAATCATCATCGCATATTACAAAATGTTACCTATATAGGGATACTCTTTATTTACGCAATATAACATTGGCACTACTAATTGCATGTATTTTCACATTTATAAAAAATAGTAAATTTGTAATCGCCTGTCCATTTGTAAAAATCTGTGGGACTTTTTTTCTACACGAAAAAGAAGATGCTTTACAATGTGTGGATTCACATTATTCTCAGGTTTTAAAGGAAGCTGAGGCTGTGATACCAAACAGGGTGACAAAATAAAAACAAATAAATAGTTGTACATTTCATGAGTCTTGTTTTTGTAGATGATGCTGATATAATTACCACTGACCTTGTGAAAGCACCATCAAACCATAATCTCAGAATTGAAGTTTTACTTTAAATGAGGGTCCTTTAACATTTGCATAGTTTTTATTTAAATAAACATGTACTGAGGTTTAATTTTGTATTGAAGATCTTATGCAAATGATTTTTTTCCTTTATCATTGTTAAACTTTGTGTCATCTGTGGTTAATTTGTGCTATTACACAAAATATTTGAATAGCTTAGTATAGAGGTTTATTTATGAATTCCTTAAAAGTGTGCAACTAACACATTGAAAAAACAAGAAAAGGAGAATTTCATGCTTCTGCTTTCTCCTAGTGCTAAATGTAAACAAAGTAAATATCAGGATTTATTTTATGTTATTAATATTTTCTCAATTTCATGGACAATGCTGTTGTGGTATTTTTTGAAAAAATAAATAGCTTTAAATCTCTTTGTGCATTTTAAATGAATAACTGACTCAATTATCAAGAAGATTATTTTGTTTCATTTTTTATTTTCAGATGTAAAATGCTGTACACATATTGATGCCCAGCCATATCGTCCTCGCTTGTGTTAACCCTGAGCTGGGTTTTGGAGATAATCTTCCAAGATAAGGAAAATATTTGTGGCCAGACATGAAGTAATGCATTTCCACATCTGACCAGTCTCAGTACTGCCTTTGAAAATCACAGGCAATAAATTAAAGTTCTGTGGAAGTTTGTTTGCACGTTAAGGGAAGCTTGTTGGTGTAGAATGTTGGTTCCCTAGCCTTTCATGATAGGAATTGTACAATAATACGAAATGTACAATGGGAATACATCTAATCTGAAGTGGCATTATGGACATCTGTGTTACATTTACTTTATAGTGAAGATGTGACTGTGGGATATTGAGTGATTAGAGGAGGGTTATATCTTAGATGAAAGTGATTTGTAGCTGTTTTCCTTTCCGCATTGTGGGCATCTAGGAGCATTACATATGAATGTTACACCCATCCATGACGTGTAACTGCTTTGTTAACGCTAAGTCTTAGTTCTGAGGTTATCGTCGCGAGTGGTGGAAGAAATACTTGGTTGTGAAGTCGCTCTTTTGTTTCAGACTCTCTCTCGACTATCTGAAAGGAAGGGCGCTATCAGCAAACTTCCAGTGTTCTGCATGGGCTTCCAAGGACTCATGTTGACCTCCATTTTCGATTACAATAGAGGGGGTCAGAAGACAAGTCTGGCTCACTGTGCATGGGCTCGTTGTCTTAGCCACACATGGATACAGTAGTGTTGTATGGACTTCGATACCGTACCACTCAGTTCTTTAATATTGCAATAAGTATTGATATTGCCTTGTATAGCCTAGTGTGATTCAATTATGCTCAAGTAAATAATGTGCAGTATATTGAAGTAATGTTTCTCAAATTAAATGGTACTAAACTACAGCAGTGACCTGTAATGGACACATTATTTTCAAAATGCTCTTAAGATATTTTTTTTAAACAAAGGGATAGTGATTTAATTTCTTTCAATATACAGTATTGCTTCCCATTATTAAGTTTTATTTGGCTAATCTCTTATCTGTTTATGATTGGGTTAAGTGGTTTTGAACACTTCTCTGATTAATGGTACTGTAATGTCACCGAAATTCAATGTTTATTCTAGGTTTTATAATTGCAATTGTCTAGTTTCAAAACATTTTATTCATCAATATACCCTTTTCCATTGATTCAGCAATAGATTTTTTGTATGCTTTGTACTAAATGAGACTATGATCATTTTCAACTTGCACATTACAGAGAAAACACCTAATAGATAGTGAGTAAAACTATATCACAGGAGGACAGTGAAGAGATGTAAAGATATATGGCTAGAATTGTTAATTCTGTTTGTATTCTAAGCAGCAGGATGTGGATGTAGGTTAGAGAGGCATCATGAAGATAAACTCTAAACCATAACTGATAGTGACAGAGCAGGCTCCAGCCTACAGTCGCCACAAAAAAGCGAATAATGTAACCCACAACTGACTATGAAACTAGTTTTATATTTCCAAAATATTCGTTTGTTTCCAAATCAAACAAAACTACCTTTTGATTTCCACCGGTTATGTTATAAGGATTGAAAAACACCTTTTCAGTTGAATTGTCTACCAGGTTCTTACTGATACTTTACCAGTAGATTCTTCCTGTTTTATTTTAAGCTTTAAATTACAATTGTTTTTACAAGTTGAAACAGATCCAAAAGTCAGATGCCCAGAAGATACTGTATAATAATGAAAATGCCTGACAAATTACATGATACTTCTGAGGTTATATAAAAACTCTTTCTTGAAGTTACACTACCAATTTGAAACTCTTCACCTATGAAAACTTGGCATTCAGCTTGCATTAGTATTAAAGCATAGCAACAGATAAACATTACCTCAGATTATGCCTGTGGCTAGTCTTTATGATGGAACGTTTTCTAATTATGCAGCTTACCTTATTTTGTGCTAGTGTTTCACCTTCTATTAAGGTGTGACAGTTGCGTGCTGGCACAAAATTAGAGAGGCTGTAATTTTTTGTTTTCTGTGGGTGGAGGAGGAGAGTGGTTGTGGCTGGAAGTGAGGTGGCATGCCTTGATTTCAAATTTCGAAGCAGGCCGACTCAAAAATAGGTCAGGCTTTGAAATACAATACAACAAGAGTGCCAGGGATCCCAGTTATTTCAGTGGAAAGTAATAACAGAATGTTCTGATCAGACTAGGATGTGCGTGGAGCATGCATGGAGGTAGACTATTTTAATAATGTACTCAAAAGGTGTACTGTCCACAGAACTTTTCTGGAAAGCGATCAGAGTGAGATGATGTATTCCAATGGTCCAATTCTCACAATGCATTCTCCAGGCATCGTCTGTATACAGTATCTAGCTCTGATTAATTGAAGTCCTTTCCCCTGGTTTCAGATAATTAGAGGGATTTTACATAAATCATCTGCTGATTGATTTTGGATTTCTCCTATTTGAGGCCTTAGTGCTTGCTACACTGTGACGTTAACGTCTTTAACCCCTAAAGTCTATCAGACGTGCGCTTGCACTGAACTAATAAAGCTTTAAAGGTACAAGTAAAAGGTTTATTCCATGCAGAAAAAAGAAGAAAGAAAACACAATGTTTCGGCCATGGAGCCTTCTTTGGGTCTAACCTTACTCCACAGCCAAAACATTGTGTTTTCTTTCTTCTCTTTTCAGCATGGAATTAACCTATTACTTGTTCCTTTACAGCCTACGCATGCTGACACAGCTAACTACCTAATTAGCCTTTATATTAACCTTGCCTTTTGCTACAGTCATCTTATTAGATACAGTAAAAATAGTTGCATGTATATTTCTGTGAATGACAAGTCCATGAAGAAATTAATTTTTAGTTAACGGGAAATGTCACTCTTGGTTTTGTTAGAAAAATGTCAAACATATATCAAACTCCATAAACAAAGAAATGCCTCTTGCGCTAGTAGCCCATTACAGATAATGAAATGCAGACTTATTTTTAGATTGTCCAGTGAAAGAAAAAAACTGATTTTAGGAATCTTTAAGCACTGTCCAATTAAACCTAACGGGGGAGCCAGTAAATATTTTTAGTATCGTGTGTATTTCGTATGAGTTTGTGAACTTTTGTACTTACAGCCTAATTTCAGTACCAGTTACCATAGCCAAAGTGAAAATGTTTGTTAGCTGTATTCATGATCAGTTACTTTGCCATTTCATATAAAGTTTTCTAGGAAGGAAGCTAAAACCTTAAACTTCATTCTAGAACCGGGGATTCTTGACTTAACAGTCCCTTTATTTTTATTATTAATCAAGTTAATATATCTTGTCTTCCTCTCATGGTGTTTAGTTTGTCAAAAGATTGTAGTACAGAAATGTTTCTGATTTTAATAAGTAAATTATAAAGATATGAAAAATGAAGGTAAAAACCTACACTATTAATCAATCCTCAATTTAATTGCTGGGCAAAAATGAAGATATTTGAGTTGGGAAACTGATAAAAAGCAATGATGGGAGAAAAAAATGTAATAGTAAATCCTACTGCTCATCTTAGGTTTAACATTTGCAAGAACAATTGCACATTGAAAAGAAAACATGATACAAATGGCTAATCACAAAAGTTCATACAAACTTATAATTAACAATAAATCGTTTACAATTCAATAAACATGAACGTTTGTGTACTTAAGTGTACCATGTATAATTAAATTGGCTACATCTGAATGAGAATGCAAAAATGTGTTGAACAAAATTATATTTGTAAAAAGCTCCACAGATGAGCGGTATTCTGTCACTTAGTTGAGTGCTTTATGTAGCAACAGATTCATTTCAGTGGTATATGTAAATACAAGGCCCACAGCAATAAGATATGAACATGTGGTAAGTGCTCAGGATGATAGTGTACGTCTTTACACATGTTGTCCTATGTTATTTTTATTTTTGTTTTGTCTCTGCGTAAAGGAAGCCCATGACTGAATTATGACAGGCAATTGTGCTATTTGGGTGTCCTACTCAATTTTCCACAAGCACGAGACTGCCCTTTCGTTGTACTTAAGAAATAGCAATACTCTGCAGCACTGGATCAAGGAAATCAGGTCGAAAACATGGACAGCTCAAGCCAGGTGTCGCCTACATGTCAAAGGTAGGAGTTTCCAGTGTCCATGAAGGGGGGGTACAAGCATGGGTGTGAAATGAACTTACTGTGTGATACCCAGTTGGTAGGAGGAAAACGCACTATTTTGTTTGCGTTTGACTGAAGGACACATTTTGGCCAAATGAAAACAAAAATGCAGGGGAGGGGGGACTCCCCTGAAAGTGAAAAAGTTCCAAGAGTCATCTTCCCCCCCCCCAAGTCTGTTTTTTTTTAATGGCTACTAATCCTTGAAATGGTGCCAACCCCTGGTTTCAAAATAAAGCAGGATTATGTAAGGTATTATCCAACTTTGATGGAACATCTGTTTAGTCTGAAACCAAACATAGTACTGTGAAAATCAAACTGGGGTTAATATTCTTTAGGTGACATATGCAAAGCAGCAATGTGCTTACACATTCTGCATCTACAACCAGTAATCCTGGTCTCTGGGATTGCAGCCAATCTGGCAGAGTGTTATTTAGGGAGTGTTGTGAGGAGAGTGTACAAGAATTCTTTCGCAGGCGTATGTCGATGCTCCGGATAGGTAGAATCAGAAGACAGGCCAGGCCATGCTGGAGCTATGATGCGTTGACTCTTTTCCTTGCTAACAAATCACCTTAAAACAAGACAGCCAGAAATACCTCCTGAAGTTCCACAACTTTCTTGGAACACTAGGTCTGATTATCTAGTGGACAAAATCATGTGCTGTGTGAAAGGTGAAAGGGAATTGTTTTTTTACAGTTTTCAGCTTATACACAGGGTAATTCCTGTGCTGGATAGTATCACTCCCCTAGATGACTGTGAGAGATCTAAGAAAAACAAGTGTTGCAGAGGGCAGTAGGGTAATATACCATCAGAGATGCCCTCTTCAGCCTTTCACTGATAGGAGTGAGGAGTGGTTTGCATCTTGCTACCATTGTCCCCCTTTCTGTGGAGACAAACTGTGATGGTTTATTATAATTCCTTTCCTCTTATGTGATACCTGAAGAACTGCAAAGCATTTCACCTCTGTGAGGAGACCCACTTCATCTACAGCTGAAATGAAACATCATCACCATCTGGGTGATGCACAGCAGCCACACTCTGTCAGGACAAGAAATACAAAATTGCTTCACCAGTTTAGTTAGTTAGGAGGAGATTAACAGAGGCTAGATAGACGGCGCAAACTCAGGGTGGAATTTAGCCAGGTGTTAACACCACTCCTTTTTAAAAAGTTCTATAAGATTTTTAACTAACAGGGAGGTCTTCGTATGAATGTGTCCTCTGAAGGATGGCATCTACTTCAGAGAAGTGTCTCCGGTCAGGATTCTGGGACACTGGTGTGGAAATTCTGGTCCAGAGGGAAGTGTGCCACCTACTGTTTTACTGGATCATTATGACACACCATCGCTGGTTTTAAAAACCATCATTTACAGTACCTGCTACACTTTTTCAGTCTCCAGGTTGTACAGCTCTCCATCTTGTGCCGTAGGGCCAGTTTGATTTTTGTTTCAGAAAAATATCCTTCACAATTTACAAAATCTTCAAAAAAGCCAATGCTGTATTATTATTTCAGATTGCATTTTTTTAAGTTGATTTAAAATTTAAACATCTGAAAAGCACCAAACATTTATGCTGTCCAAACTGAAAGAGACAAATACAGTTATATGAAAAGCCTTATATTCAAAACATTTAGGAAGCAATGGGATTTTAGACTTCTAAATGTTGGAATAGAATAGAAGAAGAGAAGACCCAGTTTGTTTTTTAATTGTGTACACCTAGGAAACACATATTGAAATTATGCAATTTTCATGAAGATCCATGAAGGATTGCTTCATCAGGTTGTAATTCTTCTCCTTTGCGATTTTTATAGATGTCTTTTGGTTTCCAGGAGTATCTGTTACCTTTACAATTCCGGTGAGCAAAATACACATTTAAAGACAAAATTACCAAAAAGGAAAACTTTACTAAATCTAATGATTTTGAGAGAACTGTGTATTATAAGGTCTCATTCAATTTGAATGCAGATCCCCGCTGCCTCTGTAAACATACACTGTTAATATTAATCAAATTACATTTCTAAACATTTAAGAGGGCAGTAATTCTCAACCCAAGGAATAGGAAATATAATGATGTCACTAACAAAGCATCATCTTCTGGAGAGCCCGTTAAGGACAGCACCTCAGATGTTGCAATGTTAAGGTTTAAGGACTGATAGACAACATTAGTTATCAGAAAGCCACTTATTCCTGGTAAGGCTCAGCAATCCAGAGTCTATCCTAATAATTCCTAATAACCTTTGCAAAAAAACAATTATACCGACTTTAACAGCTTTTAAATGGAAGAGTCAAAAAGCAATTTTCAAGTATGCTGAGCACAAGTACAAGGCCCTCTGCTGGTCAGACACTTTTGGCAATAAATTATTCAGGAGATTAATACTTCACATTTCCTTTCGTTTCTCTCTTAAATGCATATACAGTATTTACACCTGCATATCAAGATGAAGGATCTGTCCAGTCTGTCATATAATTGTTTAGTCTTTTAATGTTGCACTGAAGGTTCTGCTCAAGATTAAGGTCAATTTATCTAAACAATTGGAGTATTATTTTGTTGTTATACAAGCAGATGTGTAGTATTTGTGGACAACCTATGTTCTAGTTACCGTTTTAGTGCTGTATGTATCCCAAAGGATGTACACAAAATTAAAAATCACATTTGAAACCAACATTTCTCATCAGTGTATTCACTCTTTAAGTACTCTTTTTATAATGTGACAAACCAGAGTACAAATGTATCCATCCAACCATTTTTAACTGCTTCTTCCAATTCAGGGTTGTGGGGGAGCCAGAGTCTATTCCAGCAAGTAATGGGGGCATTTCTGAGACACCAGAGTAACCACACACACCAGATCCTGGTCTGGCCTTGTCCAGTAAGCCAGTTAACCTACCAGTATGTTTTAGGATAAGTTTGGGAATAACCAGAGGTTTAAATGAATAACATTATTTTGATCTTCTCCACATTTAGCTTTAATTTACCATCAAAAGAAAGCCTGTTCATTACAGGATATTCTAAGGTGTTATCTGTGTAAGTAGAAATTAAAAAGTTACAGCTGATAAACAGAGATTTTTTGGACTGTCCTTTCTTGCTTTAATTTCCTGAAATAATTGTATCCCTTGTGGGTATTCCAAAATGTTGTCTTCCAAACCCTCAAAGACAGGTTCTTTAGTTTTGTTTCCTTTTATGGTCAGGAAGAATTTTAATTCACTTTCAACTTACACTTTTCCCATATCAGGTGAAATGAAAAGAGAAATGCGTTCCTAGGACTACTGCATCAAATATTAAGGTTTTAAGATTTTTCATATTAAGCTTAATAATTATTTTAAACAAGTGCTTGGGTTTTTTGTTTAGGAGGTTAGGTGCTGCATATATAATATTATAGATTTTTTATTTTCAAAAGTTAAAGCTGAAAAAAATAGGTTGTATATGTGGAGGTGAATTGTATTTCAGACATAGGAACCTCTGGAAAAAAATAATTTCAATTCGTTGGGCTGTACTTTTTGCTTTTTAAAAAAAAGTGTGTTTAATTTTCAATGCAGTAAGCTAAACATATCCTAAAAGAATAATAGAAAATAAACCATTGAACATATTCATAGTTTGCCAAGGTATTCTTTGTGTGTACTTACTGTACCCTTCTGGATTAAAGTAACTGGATTTCCGATAACTTGATTATAAGAATTTAAGAATGGTTACAAAAGTCCACTTGCTAGTGAGTAGTTAGAGATCCAAGGATCTCATCCAGATGTTTCTTGAAAGAAGCCAAAATATTGGTTTCAACCACATGGATAGGTAGCTTGTCCAATACTCCCAACAACCTTTTGGGTAAAGAAGCTCAAATGAGAATGAAACACTAGTGTAGTCATAGTACTGGCTGGAGAGTCAATATTACATATTATTATATAGTACTATATTTACAATATATAGACTATATACAATTATATGGAGGTGTATAATTTTAAGTTGGGGTTTTGAAGGTACTCTTAAGTACTCTCATGATCTCTCAGCCCTGAGCTGAGAAAAGGAGACAGCTGTTTCAAGTGTTTTATTTTAAAGGTGTCTGTGATACAACCTGCTTGTCCCGAGCTGTGCATCGGATTAGGATGCCCTGTAGGAGCTGGATTGAGGCCACAAACATTTCCCTGGCAACCAGAGCCCAACTGGATCCCGGAACTCCATGTGAGAGGTCAGTGAACTCACCTGAAATGCTTATATTCTCTCAGCTCGTTCTCATTCTCTGTGTTTGAAAATGAAGGGAAATACCTCTTTATATGAGGCAAGCCATTTTCACTCCTTTCAGGCATAAGGTAATGATTAAAAATATAAATGCAGTAATTTGTGTTTTTAATCATTATCTTTTGTAGTAATTTTAGAAAAAAACAGATGTTTGCACACATGTAAATTGTTAATATTAGAAGTGTTTTCTGGGCTTGCTGGGGAGATGGGTCTGAATTGTAGATTTTCCTCTCCAGAAAAATGTCTGAGAGTCTTTCTTTGAAGATCCGTTGTCCGACCCTGTACTCTATGTGGGTAATGTGACCTTGACAAACATGTCTCCTAACAGAGAGGTCTCAATTTACTAAATGGGGCAACCAGATCATTCAGGGACCATCACCCTTTTCAGCTCAGGAACACTTTCATTTACATCCTCCAATTAATTTGCTGGCAATGTGTTCTGGGTTGTTTTCAATAACTGTCTCTTTTGATGAGAATATCTGCATTCAACATCTTCTCTTTGAAGCCCCTGAAAAGGTATGCAAACTCTAACTGTACAGGCTAAGAGCATGTTCAGTGGATAACATTCTTTTGAAGTAATACGGCATGCTCCATGACTTGTGGAGTGAGACAGTGGGTTACCCTGTCACACTTTAGGAGACTGTTAGTCTGGGTTCTGAGATGACTGCAGACTTCATATAATAAGACACCAATGTAGATGCCCATTATGTGTCTGTATTTGAAATGTTGTGATGGTTTATGCAATGCGATGATTTAGGTATATAATTACTGTATATCGTATCATCAACAGCAGTACTACATTGGCGTAATATAATAACTAGGTTAAATACAGAATATATTCAAGATAGCATTTTGTACATTTGTATTTTTATTTTACATTAACATCTGACATGGGCGTAATATCTGTTTATGAAGTGATATCCACAAAACTTATAAAGTTATAAACGATGGAGCTCTTTTGGCTTTTTTAGGTTTGTGAGGATGTTTTAAGGGGTTATGTGTAAGAAACACATACAAAAGGAATATAAGAAGTAAAAGTAGAACAAAGCATATGAGAAGTCTCCACAATGCAAAGAGGTGTGTGCATCAATCATTTTTCCAATGCAAAAGAACGTTTACTGTATATTGTTCGGCAAAATGATTATTTAACATGAAACATTAAAATCCAGATAATGTTTAAAATTAATAACAGTTGTTAGCAGTATAGTTTTATTTTACAGATATTTGTTTTTGAAAAATAGTTTTATTGGAGTATCATAGTGACTGTAGTTTTACTATTTAACATTATATAAGTAGTTAACATTGGTGCCTCACAGTGCTGGGGCTCTGGGTTCAATTCCTGGGGTGCTGTCTGTGTTTAGTTTGTAAGTTCTCCCTGTGTACATGTTGGTTACCTCATGAACTTCAGTTTGAACTTTTGTGTGTTTCAGTTTCCTCCCACAGTCCAAAGACATTACAAGTACAGTAGGTTAATTGGCTTCTGGGAAAATTGAACCTGATATGAGTGTATGCATCTGTACTTTTCTGTGTCTGCCCTGCAATCGACTGTTGTCCCGTCCAAGACGTGTCCTGCCTTGTACGAATTTCTTGCAAGAATAGGCTCTGTCTCCACCTCGACCCTGGATTGGATTAAGTGGTTGAAAAATGAATGGATGATGGATTTTGTACATATATTTGCATTTTCATCGTAATATGGTTAGGATCCTTATTTTTTGTTGTTGTGCTATTCAAATATACTAAAATGCATTAAAAATACAACAAATGTTATTGGTTTTAATACAGATTTTGTGGTGTTTCTCATGCTTCTTGGTAATACAGTATATACAAACACGTGAGTGTTATAAAGATCGCTGTAGCAGTATAGTACACATACCTGTACCTGTATACATATTAATTTCGAAATTAATATCTGTCATCCATTAGCTGTTACCCACTGTGTTCTTTAACTCAGAGATTTCCAGGATAATTTAAGTCTGCTTGTAGAATTTCCAGTAATATACAGAATATTGTGGCGACTAACACCCATGTTTCAATATTCCCAGGAGAGATGGAGTGTGCTGACTTTCATCTCATTAATTGTGCTGGTTTGGGAACTCACTTCTAAGTCATGAAAAATTACGAAGGGAAAAAAAAAAGTCAGTAAATCCTTTTGTAATCTCTTGCCACCTGGAAGAACCTTCAATGTGGTTAGATTCAACATTTAAAGACACTTCAAAGAGCTCCTTCTGACAGCAAAAAAAAAAGTACACTTTGGGTGCTCCCAACAATGTGGTTTGAGAGTGTTTCTGTGTAGAGCCCCTTACTTCTCCGGGGCTGCTGCAGTTCTGTATCACAGTTCAAACGAGCACAGCCAGTAAAATTCAGAAACTGTTCTTGTTACTCAGAAATGACTGGAGAGTGCAGTATGTAAGGCTGGATGAAAATCGGTAGAGTAAAACGAGCAATCTTTAAAACGTTAAAATATACAGACCTTGAAAAACAGTTCATAGCACTGCTTTTATGTACTTTCTATACATGGAAATGTCTTCCTTGTTCTTTCTTTTTCTACGTAATAGCTATAATAGTAATATATTGCTCTTTCTTTTGTAATATACTGTGAATGAATGTGATTGAAGTACTGAGGTCAATTATTTTATGATTCCCTAAATCATTTTTATGATTATCCCTAAATAATTTGATCATGACACAGTAATAGATTCAGGAGAACAATCACCAATACAATTATCATCTGTGCTGTCTTAAACATTGATAAAGTTCCAGCAGTAGAGATATCAGTAATCCATAGCTGTTTTAGTAATTGTAGGCTACATTTACTGTAAGTAGGCCGATAAAGGTTACATAATAATGTTCTGGTCCAATTGTACATATTCAAACCATCATATTTCTAATCATTACCAGTTTAATTTGGTGTATTGCATGTATTTGGTCAGTACACTACTGCTACTACTGCTTCATCATCATAGCTGTTATTAAAACAGTATGCACTGTATAGTATATTCACCAAATGTTTCCATTTTCAAAGTAAGTTACTGTAGATGGCCATTTGAGAGGTTTATGTTAAACCCAAAAGCCAGAAAATGAAAACAAAACCAAAGTCCTAAAAACATCAGTCAGAAATCAGGCATGTGCAATATTATTTTACGTCACATGCATATTGTGGATCTGTTATATACTGTATATATATATGTGTGTGTATGTATACATTAGAAAAGGAAAATAATACATACATATTTTATATGAAAAAAAAAGAAATGTTTTGGTCATTTTCCCTTTAATGTTCTTAGTCCTGTATTAGATCATATACAGTATTTTCTTCTTAGCCAAAGGGGTGTGCATAGCATTCCAAATCTAAACTGAGATGAGTAGTGTGTGAAAATCCTGGATGAGCCAGTTGTTTAAGCAGACTGCTGGTTCTTGTAAATGGGGAGACAGAAAGCTACAGTAACTGAGAAGAAGGCGGGATAAGTAGTTACAAAGTAGTATGTGGGTCTGTGATTATCCAAACTACCAAGGGTATTGTGTGAGAGAAACTGCCAGGAGAAAGTGTGTATCACAATCAGCAGACATGGAAGACATGGTACTGTGCAAACAAAGGTGGATGAGGAAGAAAGAGAAAAATAATACAGTACATAGAGAATATATACCAATTGATTTAAAGTCTGACAAGACACTAATTGCTTTCTCACCAGGGCCACTAGTTTTCTGCTGATTTTAGATCCACATCAGATCTCACACAAGATCAAGAGAACCTCTGCTCAGGTATGAAAAATGTCAAAAACACCAAGAATGGGCAGTGATCCATAAAAACCGTCGACAATGGCAATGGAAAAGAATTATGGGAATATGATATGTACAGTATATGTATGATTGGCTCCAAAAGATGCAAGATTATATACGTATAACATTATCCTAAGCATTCAAGCAGGCAGGATCCAGATTACACAAATCAGAAAGCTCAACTGGTTTTGAAATTGATGTGTTGGCTTGCCCAGTCAACTTACCTTAACTCCCACAGAAATATTATAAAATGAGCTTTATAGGAGAGTGAAAAGGAAAATTGCAGCCTTACATAAATATGCACTCAGAGACTTTTAGGACCAAGTGGGCACATAGAGATCGTGATACACCACCACAGCTGTGTATGAGGGTGTCTACGCAGTTGTAATTGCTCACAAAGGTGATATTTTAGTGATGTTTCCAGTAAAATCACAGCAACACAGGTCTTGTGTTGCATTTTCTTTTATGAAAGCTAATGTTTCCATCTGCATAAAAAATATTAAGTAATTCTAAGATTATTTTGTTTGTCCATTATTGTAATGTGTGTATTTAAGATGGATATAAATATACTGTTATCTTGTAAACATTTTTATGAATATCTGACTACATGTTAGGGAAAAGAGATTAAACTGAAAAATTGAAAGTCTGAGGAGGAGAGTATCAGACTGTACTCTTTGAAAAAGAAACTATGAGACAACTTTGAAAAAATTAAGAGCGCAGTTTCATATCCTAGTAATGTTTTATCATGACAGCATTTCACATATTAAAAAAACAAAGACAAAACTGTACTTATTTAAAAGTGCCTGTGACTAGTTACCCCAAAATCAATTCGACAAGGCAGAGGAATGACTTTGATATGAAATCCATAATAACATGTTCCGTGATGTTTCTGAAAACAGAAATCAAGGTTTTAATTTCACTATGTACTGTAACAAAATCCAGTGTGGCTTTCACACACAAATTATACGAAAAATTTAAACTACAGTAAAGTACAAGTTTCGAAAATTGAAATTGAAAATTGAATAATTGTTTTTAAGGTTGTTGTAAAACCATTTATACTTATCCCTCCCTGCCACCAACATCTCACAATTTAAATGTTGTTGTCCGATAGTTTATAAAATATTAGGCAGTCATCTCGTTTTGATCATTTAGTTCGCTAGAGGGCACCAAAGCACTACTCAGTACCACATCTTTCGAAGGCTACTAGAAAAGAAGATGGACGTGCAATACAATCCTAAAGGGAAATTTAAACTTACCTAAAGAAGAAGAAGGTGTAATTAATATGCTGCAATATCAATTGCATCTGAGAATACTCGAGTACAATACATGGGACCGTACACGTCCATAATGATACTGAAAATGTTTCTTATGAGAGCTTACTGTATTGGCAAGGAATGTCGGAGCTTTACTAATGCCGTTATGTTAGATCCTCGAAATTACACTATAACACTCTTAAATCCTTTAGGGATAACATTACCCCTCTGTACCACAAACACCCTTTTCGCTGTATACTAAGTGAGAGGGATGGTCGAATTAGAATTATTGTAGTCAGACCCCTGACATAAAATAACTTATTATTTATATTATAACTAATAATAACATATTATTTTATGAAGCCATCCATTACTTCTTTCTTCCCAACAGTGTTATTGTTTTCTCTGGTCGGCTTTTAACGCTTCTTGGAGTGCAGCTTGAAAATTTCTTAAATCATGTCGATGTGCAAAGTGTTTTAAAATAGGTCTCCTTTAACTTGGAGCCTGCAATACATCTGCGATTTTGGCTATTTTATTTCCTTATCTGGCAACTAAGGACACCAGCATTTAATCTTCATATGACCACATCAAAAAGGTAGAAATATCAGTAACAGCAATTATAGTTCGATACCTAGAACCAGTTTTGAATGAAAGTCTCTAAGCAAATAATTAAGATTTCTGTCCTAATATGAATATATAATATTTTTGAACTTCCCATAATTTCTCGGAAGAACAATTTGCGCACTGATGTTAGAAATCTGTGGGTGAAACGCTTTGTGCGGAAATATCGAAAGTTTTCGTTTAATTTTTCCCGTGAACAATAATTCGTAAGCAATTTATAATATAAAGTCAACACATTTTGCGTTTTATGGAGAATATACAGAATGGCAAGAAGTTGTCAAACGGTCTTGTCTGACAGCAGGTAAAGTCTAATAAACGAATTCACTTCACTTATTTGGATTATTTGCTCAACGTAAGAACAATTATTAAATGTATACTGTAGTTTACAATACATCATTCATAATCTCAATATTTTATTTTTAAAGAATACATATGAACAGAATGTGACAGCCATAAAATTAATCTTTGAACAAACGTGATCCTAGATACAGATGTGAAATGTGTGCGGTGTTTTAGTTTAATAACTATTTCACAACATGATAAGGTCATATTCCCAGAACGATATCTCATCTGAGTAAGTAGACTGCACAAGATTTTTTAGAATTTAAATAATTACTCTATTGTATTGCAGAAGCCTTACGACATCAACCTTTAGAATAGTTACTGGAATAATTAGAATAATAATCCATAGTTTACACGTGATGTGACAGTGTGTACAAACAACTTTAACGTTAATCGGCGATGCGCGAATAGCTAAATGCAAGCAACAATAAAACTAAGTTCTTTCTAACCTAACCCATCAAATACAGATTATGTTAATGACGGCTGCCAATACAGTTGACCGATCTAAGGATATAGGGAAGAAAGAGTCGGGGTTACCCTGTTTTGGATAAAGCCGTTAGAAAATGGATGGATGGAGTCGGGGGGTATTTCACAATGAACCATCTTTAAGGATAGATGAAGAGATACAGTTCATATATTCTCCTTTTGCTTGTTCTGTTCACTACTCCTCCTCTTCTAAGTGCAATTTTGCTTAAACATTTAAAAGGACAGTCTGCCTCTTAGGAAACCTTGAAGGGCAATACCATATTAGATACACTGACGGAAAGAAGTGAAGTGAACACTGGATTCAGATGAAGAAGGCTGTAAGCTTTGAAATTACAGACTTGTGGTTTGGCCTGAATTTGTGGTGGCGTTGTCAGCGCATTGTTTTCTTTAGATGCTAACTAGTTTTAGAGGCAGCCTTCACAGTATCATTGTTTTTAGAATTATATGCATATATTTAGATATAAACATAAATGCATAATACATTAACCCAAAGGTTACAATATCGCTTAAGCTAAACCGTATAATGAACACAACGCGGCAATTAAGATGAATGCCTAGCATAAATTAAAGAGCACAACACGAAAATAATTTGTACAGAATTGGCAGAATATTTAAGACGTTTTCAGATAACATGACGGGTTAAAAATAGGTATCGTGATATACAACCTTCCATATATTTCTATCCTGTTATTTTGACTACGTTAAACATATAAATGGTTTTTAATGGAAGTTTTAAAATTAAAGGTTAAAATGTTTACAACATAGCGCTATGTGTACATATTAATACATTAAATTAAAAAAAATCGTGTGCATCAGTATAAATGTGTATATAGTATAGAAGTATAAGTAGATTTGATATATAATTCATTTAAAATTAAGTATAATTCCAATACATAAAATATTACGCAAACACCTCAAATTACCGGATACATTTTTTTTTGTAAAAATAAACAACATCCTTTTCAACACTGGTTCAAACGCACTCGAAGTTCACTCTCGGAAAAATTGACAGCAGCATGTAGTTTTCGGGTTGTCCTGGGCCTATAAAATTGTTATTAATCTTTTTAAAATAACGAAAATGTATTTCAAATGTAGGAAAACCAGAGGGTGGCCCATGGAGTTTCAGAATAAAGTATATCATTTCCTAGAAACATATTTTATACCTACAGTTCCGTCTGTCATATTTATGTTAAATTAATTAAATATAATCAAGCTTTAGAACTTCGTAAAATTTTATTTATGAAAAGCCAAACCTTTTTTAGAGGCGAAGCATAGCCGTTTCATACGTTTCATAAAGCATCAGAAATGTCACGCAAAGGATTCAGTGACCTCCAAAATGTCTTGCATATTTCAAAAATCTTTTAAAGGTCCATAATCAGTTCCAAAAATGTATAGTATTGGCAGAATCTTGTGAGGTCAAAGGAACATATCAACATCGGCCTGAACAGGAACGCTTTGCCAACATTATACGACCTCCAAAACACGGTCCAAAAAAAAAATAGCCGGTAGAGGGCGGATGGTTCCTTTTCTAAACCTATCTACTGAAAATATTGACCGGGACTTTGAGATCCATACCTTACTTTAACATTTTTACCCATCGGCCTGTATGTGGTCACAGAACACTCAGTCTTTCTGTCACCTCTCTGCTAGAAGATCGTTTAACCGAATCTGTTTGTGACGCTACTATTGATTAGAACAAAATACATTATCAAAAGGTAAAACGCAAAATATTTCACTTTATATTTGGAAAACAATTATACAAATACAAGAATTACGGTCTAGAAGAGTTTTATAACTTTCTAATGGCTTATAAAAATACGTATTATATCGCATTTATTTGTCGATTGTATTTTATTGTTGAAAACATTAACTATAAACATTAAAGTATATAAAAAAGTTCATATCCATTTGTTTACATTTCTATTTAAAATCCAGAATAAGAACATTCAGTTTAAAAATGAAATATATTACCTTCATGACTTTCAGTTTTTTTCTCATTTTCATGTCACTTGAACACTAATACATGTAAAATTATTAACAATTAATATGCTTTTGATAATATGGTATGAAAAGTAGATGTTTTGATGGTTATTATTACTACTACTAGTAATAACAAGGATACTTTAATGTTCAATAATTAAATATATTTCTAGCTTTTGTTATTTACAGTAAATAAAGGTTATTTCATACAGTTACTTAAAAGTCTCATTTCTTAAGCTGGTGAAGTTTATTTCAAGACAAAAAAAAAACACGTTGGCTTTTGGTTGTCTGTTTGGAGCTCATATTAAGACATTTGAAAAAGCAGTTTCCCCACAGAACTTTTAAATCAAACAATACTGGAGCAGTCTATGTTCTGTTTCGTGGTCTCTAAACTTCGATGTCTTCTTGCAAGTGAATAAATATACTTCCCACTTTGGTATAATGAAAAGAAATGTATTTTAATGACAAGACCATTTTAAAAATTTTTGTGCAATTCTTGGTTTATGTAAGTAATAAAATATTACTTTAACATAAATATATAATGAACTCTGCGCCGTTTTATTTTTCCCACAAGCACATCCAAATGAACCCAAAGTCTAATAGAGAAATTGAACAGAAAGCATAACAAAAAATACATCCCACATAGTTTTCAGCTAATTAATTAATCAATCAATTAATTAATTAAAGCTACAGAAGAAAGAACTGTTTCCAGAACTTCTGGTTTTCTTTCAAAGAAATAAATTACATTGAGGCAGGCCACTTTAAAATGATATGAAAATATTTCCCTGGGCAGCATTTTAAAAATCAAAAGAAATATACAAAGAACAACCCATACCCTAATTGAAAAGACAAATATACACATATATACATCGTGGTAACGTGTGCATGATAACCTCGCTCAATAAACTTTATGAAAGGAAAATTGTAATAACACATTTCGGTTTCAACTTTTTTCTAACCCTATTCCCACATCATCATATTCTGAGGGTTAACCCAGTCCGATAACATCCGATCGGGCCTGGTTTTAACACTAAAAGCTAGTTTTGAATAAATTACAATCATGTTAACACAATAAAAGCTCAGTGCTTGTACGTCTCCTGACAATGCATGAGTAAAATTAATAATAAGTAAAAATACTTCCAAAAAATAATGGCAGTGAAAAAGGCTTGAAAAAATATAATCTAATAACATCGTCCCAGGCGTTGTGTACAATAGGACAAGAAGGACAATAATTAAATGTAATTAATTTTACCCTTCGGACCTAAATAAAAAGATAGTTAAATATCCTTTCCCTTTTGTTATGGAATTATTTTCAAAACATACATTTTTAAATAATAGCAAAAATATATTTCGTTGTACAGCGCCCTTCTCTGCAAATCAGGACAGAATTGCTCAGTATCCCAATAATTTTAAATCTACGTGTACTTTTCCTTTTTTCACATTTGCTGTAAACTTTAGGTTTAATAACATTTTTAATCCTCAAAGATAATGCCCGAGCAGCATTTTGTTGAAAGTAAATGATGGGATAAAAAAAAAAGATTATTTTCAATGTTTTTCGCGAAACAGAACCAAGCTGCTAAAATGAAGCAGACAGCAGCGGCAATGCGAACATTTTACTACAAATAAGCTTTTTTTTCCAGCTACAAATTACTATGAATAGAAAATATAATGTATTCAAACCTAATACAAAATTATGTCAAATCATTTTGGATAAAAAAATAAACGAACAGCTAAAACCTGTTTAGTCTTAAAAAATCTTGAAAGTAAAAGTGCCCCAGTGTGCAAAGAATTATGCTATGACTTTATTGAAAATGTACAGTATTTACAAAATTAATTTGAATTAACTGTTAAAATACTAGCGTAGTAAAACATCCTACCGAATGTGAAGTGTCAGTTTTCTAACACAGCGTACCCCCTCCATGACCCGCCCGTGTTCTGCTGCCGCGCTTCTAGATGTTTGTAGGTGTTTGAGGCTGCGGTTATTGTTGTTGTTTTATAATTAATATAAATTACACAAAGGGTTCAAATAAGGGGCAAATACCCCCACTGCTACGCATACAGGAAAAAATAAAAAAAATAACCTTTAACGAAATACCAATGACAATGTTTCATAGATGTAAGCATGTGGACGTACATTTGGCTGCGAAGCTGCGTTTCGCTCCCATACCTATACAATTCTACTACATTCAATTTGAACGCATCTCTGATTAACCTGCTGGTCAACTAAAGAGTCATTGGAGGAAGATTACTTCTAATTAATGTTAGCACAGAGGAGGACGTAATTACATTCAACTCCATTTGCTTTTGTTGATGTAAAGATGGCGTTATTTCATGAAAACATTTTTGTATTTTGTTTTCGTCGTGGACTGAATTTCTGTACAGGATTATACAAATAATATTGAGCTATTTTATATAATAAAATTAATGTAAACCTTATGTGCCTTGCAGCTCAGTTCTAATTGTTACTTTTCCAAGCGTTCTTTCCACAAAGGGGCTACACATTTAAACAGCGTCTTGTCACAGTGCTGGGCATATCTTTACAGGACATAAATTCTCTCATTTTGCTCCTTTGGGAAAAAAAAAAGCTTTAATCTCAGAGCCTGCTATTTATTTAAGTTATTTTTTTAATACTCACTGCATTGCCTGGATGCTCCCCTTGTACGGGTTCAAAACATATCATAACACCTGCTACCTCTTAGGATAGTCCAGTGCTTTGCTGTTTGTTATAAGGGAAATAAAAAGAAACACAATCAAAAAAAAAGTTTCGGGGAGGGGTGGGGGGGGGGGATGGGGGGGTTGTGTTTGTTCACTGAACAGGAGTCTGAACCCCGTGATGTGGCGGAGTGTCCCCATACACATCCTCTGGTCCTGGGAGGGCTCCTCCGGGAGGGGTCATTCTTTTCTCTTTCTGTCTTCTGTTACAAAACCAAACCCTAACCACCTCTTTCTCCAGCTGAAGACTGTCCGCGAGCGACGTGATCTCTGGGGCTGAAGGTTTTGGGCACTTTAAGAAATGGCTCTCCAAAGCCCCCTTGACGCTTACCTCGATGGAGGTCCGCTTTTTTCTCTTCCGCCCCTGCGCTGCTATCTTGTCCAGGCTGGTGGGACTCCCAGAAGTGGAATCCGCCTCCTCCAGCCACTTGTTCAACAAAGGCTTGAGCTTGCACATGTTCTTGAAGCTTAGCTGCAGGGCCTCGAACCTGCAGATCGTGGTTTGGGAAAAAACATTACCATAAAGCGTACCCAAGGCGAGTCCGACGTCCGCCTGGGTGAAGCCCAGCTTGATTCTCCTCTGTTTAAACTGTTTTGCAAACTGTTCCAGGTCGTCCGAGGTCGGGGTGTCCTCATCTGAATGGTCGTGATGGCTCTGATGCTGTTGGTGCTGATGCTGTGGCGGCTGCTGGTGCCCGTGGTCACTGAGGTGGGGGCTGTGGTGGTCTTCGTGGCTATCTCGCAGGTTGTGATGGTGCATTCCTTGACTGCTCCCCGGAATCATGCCATTAACACTGAACCCCGGCTGTGAGTATATAAGACTCTGTCCGTTAGATGAAGCCATGCTTGGGATGTGAGCTGCTGTGGTAGTCCTCCATGCCCTTGCGTCGTGGTGGTTCCCATGCGGCTGGTGCACCAGATGTGGCGGTCGCGGCTGGTGTTGCAAACTGCTGGAATTGTGCAGCTCGTCCCTGCCGCTTTGCACAGTGGGCTTTATGTCCTGCTGGCTCAATGGGCTGGAGGACCACGGAGCCCCGTCTCCGTGTGACAGTGCTGTTATCCACTGGTGTGCGTGGCTGAGAGGATGACCATTGCTCTGTAGTGAATAATCGCTTTGCAACAGTGTCTGTGCATCTCTGTAAGCCGTCCCTTGCTGCATGCTCCCGGGCTCCGAGTGCACGATGGAGGAGCTGGAGGTGAGAATATTGTAATGATTAGACGCTGTAGTCGCCATGACTCTCGGAGCCGGACTGATCGCTCTTGTTAAAGGAGCCGTGCATTTGACAGTTACTTTTTTGCCACAGGCGTCTCCCAGGCTCTTGGCCAAGTGGACGCAGCGGCGAGCACCTGAGCTCCGCCCCGATTTCGCTTCTATTGGCTTGGAGCTGTTTGATAGACACGGTTGCCCCTACCAACCGCCGCTGATTGGCTGCAGGCTCAGCTTTACAAACCCACTTCATTCACTCGAACAGTACAGCTAGTTCTGCGGCGCCTCGAAAACATCATCACAAGCTACAACAAGAGCTGAAAAAAAAAAATCCACAACAACCGAGCAAAGGACGTCCGTTTCGGCCAGGAAATGTTGAAAATGTTGAATGGTGAAAATCAGGGATCTTAAAATGAAATATTGAAGATTAATTTTCACTTTAAAAGAGAAGTTCATATTTTATGTAGACATAACGTATAGCCTAAGTCATCAGGACAACTGTTTTTTGAATGCAACAAAAAGTGTTGCAGACATTATTTATATATGTATATAATATTTGGTTTAATAAAGCAAAATCAAAAGCAAAACCTGGGAGCCAGACGACATCTTTCTGCGTTTCTGTAGCCGACTTTCTTTTTTGGCTGGGCTCTGTGCGGTAGAGTACAGGGAATAGTGTCGTACTAGTAGCTGAAGTCGGAAGCATCCCTCAGTAGGTGAGCGAAGTGACGCGGTTGCGCTGTCAAAGAGAAACACCAAACTTCACTTCAAGAACGGGTTTGTGCCTTGCAGTCCGCTCTTCCGTAAATATTGCAAAAAGTACCCTCACGAACAGCCAATGGGAAAGAGAAAAAGGTTGGAAGTGTTAACGAACGGAAAGGATTGATTAAATTGACCTTAACCACCTGCACAAAAGCCTCCCAACGCTTGCAACCAAAGGTCCCGACATCCAAGTATAAACCAGTTATCAGACTGCAACAAGACGAGAGTATACCGCTGTTACCTACGGCTGCCCACTTTGGCTAAACAAAAATTGATATTTTATGTGTTAAGTAAATCATGTTTTAAACTTGTAGTCTAGAATTTTGTTTTAGTATTTCTTTTTAATTTCAAGAAAAGTTTTCAAGTTTCAAGTTTTTTCACAGTGTTGAATTTATAGGCCGCTCCCCTTATTTTACGGAACCCTGCTACGGTCATTCCCCCCTCACTCAAAGGTAAAGGAACGACTTTTAAAAATTTCGTTTTAAATTCAAGAGATACTGCTTTGAGAGTCTGCAGCTGAACCACGTGCAGCCTTAACAATCATTTTTATTTTATATCTTAAGTTTATTACTGCTACTGACTTTTTATTTTTCGCTATATTTAAGCAAGTTTTATTATATTGTCCTACGCTGCAAATTCAGTTTTGGAAATATTGTCTAATTCTGTGAGGGGGGTATCTTTAATTTTAATTAATGAATGATTTAATTAAATGATCCACTTATTGTATTAACTGTGTGCAACTATAAGTCATCCTGGCTAAGGACGACGTCTGCTAGAATCACAAATTATAGTAAAATAAAAAAAAAAGTTAGTTAATCTCAAAGTTTCCATAAACCCAGAGAACTGGTAAAATGTTTCAGTAAAAAAAAAACAACAGTCCTCGTATTTATTGTGAATAAAGATTCTGCAGTAAAGGTTAACATTTAACTCTTTAATACATTAGTTAATACGCTTCATTAATTAAGTGTATCCCCTGATGTACGGTTAGGATTTTATTATACAGAACCCATTTCTGTTATTAAGTTAATTTTTCCTTGTTGTGTTCTCCAATCAGGTGCATGCCTCATAACCTTAGGCAAGCTTTTTTTTCATTTACGAACTTCAAACTTCTCTTTTATTGCAGTCCAAAGCCAGCTTAAAGGTGATGTCATCTCCTTCAGCACAGACTGCTGTGTTTGATTCAGCCCTGCCTTTACTCAAGCCAGCTGTTCAAATAATAAACTGCCACTACAGTAGCTCTGACAGGGGGGATTCATAAGGAGTGAAAGCGTACGACTGACAGCTCTACATGATATCGCCTTCATTTCGGAAAAAAAATTAGAGTACATCATCTCAATATTTCAGTTTTTTTTATGATGGAGAAGTATAATTTTGATTTAACTTTACAGTTCTTTGTTTCACATACCATTTAAAATGGTCAGAACTTTAAAATGCATTGATGCGGATAACAAAAATATGTAACCTAATCAACATCTCCACAGTGTAATCGTGTACATTTAATAAAATTATCCTTAACGTACTGTACAGTACATATAGAAAACTGTTTAAGACCGTATGAACCAACATTCTTGTGCGGACGAAAAGGATTTCTTAAGGATTCTGCTTTGTTACATGTATATACGCAAAAATAAACATGTTTGTTTACGTACATAAAACCACCATGACACATTGATTTTGTGCTTATTTCCCGCGAATGTATAACAAAACCTGTTTAATTGCTATTTTCATGTTTCGCGCGCTGCCCTAGTAACTACGTTAGCTATACATTGCAGTCAGTCCCATTGGTGTATCTTATTTTTTATAGAGCCTTAGGGCTTATTTTAACTTGTTTGCTGTCCCTCCTCGTTTTTAAACCATGATTAAAGAGACGGTATATTTAATTTAGTAAAACTCATTTGGAGAATTAGGCTGTGAATGTGCAAAGTCAACGATATAGAGTACGTGCAGTTTAATTTGGTCTTTAAATTTAAGTGGTGTACAGGTGCTTGCGTCTGTAGGGGGCCTACCTTAACTGTGATTTAGTAAGGTTCAAAGACTAACGTGTTTAAATGGTTTTAAGGTTAGTATCTATAAAGGTTCGACTTTTGATAGGAAATGTAGCAAGTTATTTTTGTTAGAAAAATAAACGGTATGAAAATAAGATCTTTAACGCACTGCTTGTAATATAATGCACAGTGGACTTATTTTATCCTGTTCAAGACTTAATGTCAGCACATACAGTAACAATAAAGGTCTTTCACCTAAAGCTTTTCAAATGAACCTTTTAGAAATCTATTACCACTGGTCTTTTATAGAATTACAAAAAAACGTTATGAATGTAATCGAAAAAAATAAAATCATATTGAATTTTATCTTTCTTGTTTTTGTTGTTGTTTTCCGCTCCTAAATTATTTTGACGTTTTTTTTGTATGGACAAATAACTAGTGCATAAACCGGCCACAGAGCAAATGTGTTGGTCGCTGATATGGTATAGTGAGATGTATGTGGCAGGAACGCAACAGCTGCTGATCTGTGCACCACTCAGAAGGATGACATTGTCCAAAGAAGGTGCATTTTTTCAGAGCTGCTGCTGGTTGCTATAGAGAGAAGTAAATGAAACAACAGCACTCACGTCACAGCCTCTTCTTACATATCTAAAAGACCCTTTTAAACGGTTCGCTGACGGGACAAAGCCCCAGTGAGAAAAAAAGCAAAGGGGTATTACGGACAACTATAGGCTGAAATAAGTAAATACATTATACAGCCCGCAAAAATATATTTTGTAGAAATTAAAGATCAACTAGATTTTAAATACTTTGCGCGTAATATTTTCGAGAGCCTTTTTTTGAAACTTACCCAACGTGAAAAATGTTTGCGCCGGCTTGTATAAAAGTTTTGACCGTTTTACGGATTTTATGATGTTCTCGTGCGGCCGTTGCAATCATTTTTGCTTCTTTTGTTTTCAATTTCTAGGCCTGTTGCGTTGAAAAGGATGTTGAATTTTTATACATTCGAATTTTAAAAACCCGGGTAATATTAAAACAAGATTAAATAAAAAATAATGGGTTATATTTCAAGTTTGCTTTTGAATATACGTGAGGAATACATAGCTCTAGAATTAGAACTGTTCTCCTAACTAACACTTATTGAGCCAGTGTTTAATCAATCACACAGCTCTGACAGAATCAGTGTATTCAAGATTATTAATAAGAGATCTTAGTCTACATGCCCGTTTTAAAGAAAGTAAGAGTATGGCTGAACAATAAGTGTGAAATAAACTTCTAAATACTATTTACATATCAATAGTATATTTACTAAACAGGTTGTGTCTAACTTTCGAAGCGAATTAATTTACTTGTGCTGTCGTAGCATTTTTTAAATGCACAATGAATAATGGAACAACAACTTCCATTACTCACCTTTACAATTTTTAAATAAAATTGGAGTGTGCAAAAAACAGTTATTATATTTAACCAATCCTTTTCTTCAAAAGGCTTAAACTTTAAAGTGGAAAACGTTCAATAGATATGGTTACATAATAAAATTAGAAGCATGTTACAAAAATCACCCAAATCAAGAGAACATTTCTGGTAATTAGGTTATAATTCGAAGAATTACCCAGTCCCGGCAAAAGCTTAAACATTCGTGTTAGAAGAAAAGGAAAACACATTATTTTAATAGTGTAATATGCAAACTATGGGTCGTTCAATTACATGGCTTAATAATGCATAAATGATGCGAATCTTGTTATTTGGACTGCAAGGTCTGCTGTAATTCAGTCAAAGGGCCAGTATGCTCTCACATACAGTAAAATCTATTGCTATGGTTCAGAACCCCCTGCCAAACTATATTTAAAAGAATAAAAATTAATGACAGAGAATTTGAGCGTTAAATTAACAGTAATTATATGACCTGCATGCTGTAAAGATTCAATTTCTTATGCTCTAATTAGGTAACTGTCTTCCCATACATCAAGCCATTTCCCTATTGTGAATTTCCACACAGGAACGCGGTCATGTTAAAATGGGAAATAATAGCAATTAATTGCATTTTATGAAAACATGGCACGGTTGAAGTCATGGATAATCAAACATTAAAATATTTAAAAACAAGGAAGTTTTAAAACTTTTTCACAGTGCTGGCCATTTTACCCCTTTCTTTTTAACAGTCCATCATAATCATAATTTATGCTGATTATTATTTGGATTATTAATTCTCATAAGAGTACCACCCTCACCCCTACTAATACGATTTCTTTCGGCTGCTGCTAGTACAAAAATAATACCAAATAGTGCAGTTCTTGTTTAGACAGCACAGACCTGGTGAGTACTGGCATAGAACATCTTTAAGGGAACCCAGGTTCCTGCTTTAAGTCCTGCTGGTGGAACAGTAGGTAACGTTCTTTCTTCTGGACAAGAACTACCAAACCAATGTCCCACTTTGGTGGCAGGGGACATTGTGTTGTAGCAGCTTCTTCAGGTAAAGAGTAGGGTTGTTAACTGTGGTGCCCGGGCTGAGTTCCACTTAGGGTTTGCATGATCTTGCCTCTGTCAATTTCCCAAGTTCATTGAATTGCTGCTGCTCTTTGCTCTGGATCCGCTCTGCTGTAGGGCACCCTAAAGTAGATGCCATTGTAAGTTCTTTCTTCTCCGCCTGATCTGTTGGGCAGGGCAGGATAGCTATTCCATATCAACCGGGTGGGAGCTGCACTTCAGTGGAGGATGAAGCAGCTCTCTATGTACTGTATATGTAAAGTACTGTATATGAGATCTTTTAGGTTGAAAAGTACTATACAAATGCAAGGAAGTATTTACTATAAATGAAACCAGCCTATAGAAGCTATACTAGCACTCTACTAGAAGATATTCATGAGACCAATGCAGAAAAGCCTCACTTACAAAGCCAAGAATGTGGTGTCCACCTTTTTCCTGAAGTAGAGCACAATGTTCTGTCATCCTTGCAAGCCTATAGACCGACAGTCTATTCTTTGAGCGGCTCAGGGAGGAGCCCAAACCTGAAACCATTAGATGATAGGAGCAGGTCAAAGAGAGCGGGTGGCTAAGGGCCTGTTTGCATTTGAGGGGAACCTGGAAACATTTCTAGTGGAATTAGAGACTCCATGTCCCCCCGCAATCCATTTGCAATGCCTTGGTTGGAGAAACCTTCAAGTGGGTGCAACCTCCACCTAATAAGCCTGGCATAAAAGAAGACAGTAGCTTCAGTTTTGGGAGTAGTAGAGTAGAGTCCAGGAAGGACATAAAGTCCATATTTACAGTATGTCAATATGTAGGGAAAGTTAGAGTATCTAGGGGAGCTGGGTTAGAATGCATCAGCTGCAAAGTAACAAGTAAAGATTAATTCTAGTAGAAGTAGAAGAGAAATACGAAAACAATTTTTACTCTTCATCCTTCTGCAGGTGAGATATTTAAATATGTACAGTATACTTTTTGTCAACTGTTGACAAAAGTAATGGGAATATAAGCTAGTATTGTTAGACTTAATTCCCTGGTTAAAAGAGTTCGTTCGGGGTGAGAGGTCACTTTTCATGTCCTATCAGTAGCGGGCATGTCCAGGATTAGCAGCGTTGTAGTCTTTCAGTGATGTCTCATGTCTCTGTTGAGTTGGCCATTTTGCACAGGAAAAAACAAAACTGGTGCTATTCCTCCTTGGAAGCCATTCCAAAGATATTGTGTGGCAGCTATTGATGCTGTTATTGGCCTGTGCCAAGGATATCTCAGAGATATTTTCTTGGTGACAGGTCTGGAGAGTTTGCTGGCTGAGGTGAGGATTGGATATTCCCTTAAGGTGGCTAAAAATGAGATGTGCAGGCTAAGCAAGGTTGTGTTACTTTGAAAAATGAATGCGCCAACATGACAGTCTGCTAAAACCATAAAGCTGGCTCTTTAGTATTCACAGTGACAAACGTGGAAATAATTTCTATGAGTTATAGAAATGCTATCCCACATCATCACTGACCCATTCTAATATTTATCATGAGGAACCATTGCAGAAGACTAATAGTTTTTTTTCACAGCCTAGTTGTACCATCTCAAAGCTGTAGTATAAAATGTGACTCATTGGAGAACATCAGGCTGCAATTGCTGGACCACAGTCTACAGTTAATGTCACCAATAGCAGTATAAATGTATGTTCCATGATTAACAGTTATGACCAGCATAGTGCATGGTGGTCAACAGGCTCCAAGATTTGTAGTATGTGGGTGATTTTTCATAGTTAATGTTGAGGCATAGGTTCCTGTGTCTTGTTGCTGTTTCTGCTTTATTCCAGTCTGTAATGCAGTGCTTTACAGCCAGCACCTAGTCCTTACAATGGATGGTTCACCCAAAGAGTAGATGAATTACATTTCCAGTTCATGGGAATAAGAATCATAAACAGCTTTTGATGACCTGTACTGTAGGACACTCAGTTAAACTTTTGTCAGTCCTGCTGGGTCAATTCTAATGGCTACCCATTAACCTTCCACTGAAATGTAGTTTATAATGCAGCACAGCAAAAGATACTGGATGAATTTCCAATGTTCCTTTTCCACCCAGTCATACATATCAGACATCCAGTTTATGCCTGTTGGGTGGCGTATACCCCTGCCTCCTAGCTCTTGTGTCCTGGGTTCCACTCTGTTTTGAGACTTTATCTGTCTGGGGTTTCCATGTTCTCCACATGTACTGTATGTGGGTTTTTATCATGTGATCCTGTTTCACAGACATGCTGGCCAGGGTAATTGTCTATGTGTCCACACAGGATGTGCCCTCCTGTTGTACTCATGCTACTGGGACAGGCTGCAACAGCAGGCAATATGCAGCTGTCTGGTAATAGATGGATGGGTGGCTTTTTGCCACAGTGAAACACAAGTATCACAAGCAAAAACTGCATACAACATGCAGTGTAAACCTATTTTAGTCTCCACATTACATTCCAGATCAATTCATGTTTTCTGAAACATCCCTAATTTCCGATCTGCTAACCAATTTTTTGCAGAGACTTTCAAAATCCAAATGTGGTTTCGCAGAGTTGGAAATTTTATTAAAAAAATTAAAACAGTATTCTTACCCTGTTAAGGAGATGTTGTAATTTCAGGAGTGGACAAAAGAAGAACCTGTTCAAACCAAATCTTGTGTAGCCCACTGTGCTTTGCTTTGAAACCTTACATTCAAATTGATTGACACAACATTTTAGTCTCCTTCAAAGGTGATATTCTTCTTCTGTGGAATTTTGTTTATATCTTAATTTACAGAAAAGAGCTAGGTGGATGTGTGATGATAAAACACACTACTCACATTTCTCCAGAAACCCAGTAACGTGCTTTACTTCACGACTAATACTGTCTATGTTTCTATGACAGTTATGACAACTATTGTCCCCCTGAGGAAGGTATTTCACTCAGATTGCTCCAGCAAAATGCCCTTCTGTATAAATGGGTGCACTCCAGGTCATCGTTGTGAGCAAGAATGTGTTCAAAATAACCTTATCTAGTAAAATAAAGGCTTTCTTTTAAAATAAAACAAACATGGTTCTTTAGATGTACTGTAAAGTATTAAATAAATCATTTTGCAAAGCAGTGTCCTTTCATTTGTATCATTTTACAGAATGTGTGGCACCATGTCCATTTGATCCAGACCTCCACGTGGGTAAATTAATTAAATTTCAATCTATTTTATCTTATGATCATTCCCTTTTTTAAGGGTTTTACAGTATAATTCAAGAAAGTGAGCAGTTTTATTGTGGTTATGAATTGATCACTGCTAAATCAACTTTAGTAGTATTTTTTTTACTGAATAAGTAGAAATCTGTGACCATTGAGACTTATTTTGCATACTTAGACATTTTTTCTTATTTTCAGTGTGTGTTTTTGTATCAGCGTCCATATTCACAACACCTGGAACTTCAGCATTTGTAGCTTCACAGGACTGGTGATGTTGTATAATCCCCTTATTCAATGAAGTCTGGGAAATATTAGCTTCATTTCATTCTCTGTGTTCCTGTCTGACGGTCAGTTCCACACTCTCTTTAAGACTGCAACAATGCCTCTTATTTTCTTATTGGCTACAGCTGCACAGATTGATATTCAGTTAGGCTACCAACTGTGAGCATTTTCATTTTGCATGTCCTTTTAAGAAATGTTTCTTACCTAAAACTAAATACATCTTTTTTATTTCTTGTGGTTTGCACCAGTAAACATGCCCGGGTCTTAGATAAGCTTCTTGAATTTTCTGCAGCTCCGATAATAAAAATTAATAAAGAAGCAATCTCTGTTGCCTTGCTGATGTGATTTTTCCAGTGACCCTGCAGAGAAACCATCTACAGCATGCAGGGGGGGGGGATGTGGGTTTTGCTGACGTACTTCAGTCTCAGAGCTTCTTTCTGTGTCAAAGCAAAGGAACAGAAAACTTCTCTTGTAACCTCCTCCTCCAGGATCAAAGCAGATCAAATTGGGGTAAGAGATAATTGACTTTTCCATAGAGCTCAGATTTCCATAGTTTATCTACGAAATCTAATTAGGTTTTTATAAAAACACAGTTAATAGAGTGTTATTTAAGTTAACAGTGCAATCAATCATAGGCTTGGACAGGTAAACGTTATTAAAGTAATATGCGTGTAGCTCAAATCTGATCTAGGGCTGGGGTTAGAAATTGGCTCTTTATTAAACCTTTCCCGGTGCTTCTTTTAAACACACAGTGAACTGCTATTTTATCAGGCCACTGACATTTTCACACACACACAGCTGTGAGTTTGGCTTTCTTTTCAGCAATTGTGAAATGTAATATAATGAAATCACCAGCTTAGTCAAAAGTAAGCATGTTGATCTGCACAATGCAATTGTTAGCTGTGGTCTGCATTTGAATCTATACTGCATTGCAGCATTGTTATAATTCCTGTTCCTTGGTTCATATAGTTTTTTGTTAATGTATTAACTTATAATACATATGTATTATACATTATATTATACATATTATATATAATAATATATAATATGTATAATATAATATAGTGAATATAATACAGTCAGCACTCATTTTTGCTAAGTGTGCAGTGCTTGCCCTATCAGAGGTGTCACAGCATTAAGTTATTTGTTTTATTTTGAAATGTACAGTAAATACAATTTCACTCTGTCAGATGACAGACTGTCATTTGTCTTCACAGTCTCTTTTTATAACTTACCTCAACATGTAGTTCCTACACTGAGTTTCATTTTAAAATATGAGAGGTGTTATAGAATTAAAGAACTGTTTGGATTTTACCAGTTGGTGTAAATTCTCTTTTTAGGTGAAGTATGTCTTCCATACAGTATGTGCTTTGTATGAGGCGTAGTGGTGTTGAGAAGATAACGTCCAGTGCAACTAAATTATAGTGAGTACAGTGTCTCTTTCCCCTTATTTCACAAATTTAACCAAATGTTCTAAGCATTAGCTTTTCAAAACAAAATTATAAAACATATCCTGTGTATTGACAATGGAATGTTAAAAAAATGAACAATAAATAAACTTGTAAGAAGAAAAAGTTTATTTTCACATTGTAAACACAGCTTTATGCACTCCGTTGCAAATTAAGTCTGCTTTCATTTTGTGAGTAATTTTTCCTCTTATTGCAATACAACATTAAATTACAATGTGTTCTTCAGTGACAATGTCAAAAATCATTCATGATGCAGTTTACAACAGTCATATAAAAAAATAGGAACTTTTATAAGAAGTCATTTGATTTTTGATGTTTTTTTACATGCTTTTTGAGAATGAAAAATGAGGTATTGATATACTTCACTTAACATTCTTTTACTGAATTTTGATATATGTGTTTGCTTTAACATATTTTTTTTGTCTTTCAGTGAACTGGGTGACTCTGCTTTTTGGCAGTTAAATACTGTGAATGTGCAGTAAGATGTGTTCCTCATTACTTGTTTTTATTGTTTTCACACAAAATATTTTAGGAATTGTTATCTGGGACTTTGATACTACATTTTCTTTTTAAATCAGCAAAATATTTCATGAAGATTGGCTGTATTAATACATGTAATGCTCTATCACCACAGAGCATTATGAGTTAAACCTATTGCATTAAAAAAGTTAAATTTGCTCAGGCCAAAAAGTTAAACCCAAAGCCTTACCTGTTTATTTGATACTCTCTCTCAAACTCTTTCACATACAGTAAAAAGCTGAATCACAGACAGCGCAGCTTTAAATACAATTTTCATTTTTGAAGAACTTTTTATAACATTAAATACAGTACTTAAAAAACATAAAATACATTATATACAGTACAAGACAATCTTTTAAAATATAAAATATTATATATATGAGAACAAGCATTCAGTCTCTGTCAAATAAATAAAAAATGGATATAATCATAACCTGAAATCATAGCATTTATTTTGCTGAGTACAATAGGTGCCAAATGAAAACAATAGATGGCATTTTCCATGATTATTTTGGTCAGAATAACTTGCTAGAGTTCTGGCTAAATTCAGTTTTTGTTTGGCAAATATACTTTCATACAAAGATCTTTAAATTCTAGATATACACATAAAATCATGTACTTATTCTGCTCCTGGTTTTTTTCTTCACACTTTCAAAAAAGTGGTAGACTACTTGTATAATCTGGACAGTTTTGCTCAGATAACATCTGATTGTGTTCAGTGTATTCCACAGTAATTCTTCTGCCTGTTTGAGGGCTCCCTCTGTTGTGTTCCTGAAATGGCATCTAGGCCAACCTTTCCAAAGACACATTAAGCTCAGAGCGTGCACTCATACTAATGTATTCTAATGCAATTAGTTTGCACAAAGGGCTTGTTAAAATTGTAATCCTTAGGAAGTTCTCTTTTGATTGTTTTCACCAATTGTGGCTACAGCTGCATTATCTTTCTGTTTAAAACTTTATAAAATGACACTGTACTCTACAAAAAAGCTTGCTGTTCCCCATAATTGCAGAACTGATTCAGGCTTTCATGGTTCTTATAAAATATGTTTTGACAAGGCTTTGTGTTTGAAATACACGTTTGATTAAATAAAAACTCCCTAGCATTATCTATTACTAAACAAGTTTTTTTTTTGTTTTAATGCCTTACAAATTTGGATACCAAGCAGCTTTTCACCCCCCCCCCCCCCCCAAAGCATTTAAATCAGATTATGGCAGGAATTGGCACATAAAACTGTGAAATGATACAAAATGTAATCAGGAGATTTGCTGCATAATCCAAAAAACTATGTGTTTGATTCTTGTTTTTGGCAGCGAATAATACTATGTAGTAAACAAATTCTATTAATGCTATTCCGTGCTCACAAAAAATGTTTTTACAGCTTTTTAAGAATGTTCAACTTTCTTTTTAGTTAGAATGTGTACAGCAAACAATGAGCAAACAAGCATTTTTAATGACATGGTACAGGCACAGCTTGATAATTAATAAAAAAAAGTTACTGTACATGATGTGTGGTGATATTAGAAGTTGAATTCAACATGTGTATTATAATCAACCATTAGAGAAACAATATAAATAGCCATGAAGTAACAAGTAAAGGTTATGTCCATGCTGAAAAGCTGAAAGAAGAAACACATCATTTCGGCTGTAGAGCTTTGTTTATGTAAAGAAGGCTCACCTGAAGACAGTGAGTTTCTCTCTGGGCATCTGTATTTCCCTTTATGTCTCTCTCTTGCCTGCTTGCCATTGTTTCACCAGAATCTGAGTTTAGATTCGTGATGTATTCCTGATTAAGTAATGAAAATTTTTGGAAGTACAATATACCTAAGGTAACAACAGAAGCTATATCTTCCAGCTCACACTGTGACACTTATTGTGTAAGACAACATGGGAAACAGTTCACTGAAAGTCAAAAATTCAGAAGTTAGTACAGGAATATGACAAGACCGCCCAAATTATTGCTACATAGTAATGTTTTCCCCAGGGTGCCTTTGAATTTAATGTGATCTCCATATTTCCTCACATCCCCCAAGTCCAAATAAAACCAAATAATTAAATATTTAATAAAAAAATCTGCAGGTTAAGCACTACGTAGAAGCCGCATGTAAAACATGAGAGTAGTTATGTTTTGAACCCCAGTTTTCTTCTGAGTGGTCCTCATTCCTGTACTCCTCTTTAATTAAAAAACACAGAACACAGCTTCACACTCCAAACGTAGCATGTTAAAGTGGTGAATGTGACCAGCTGCTGGAAACACACCGATTTTGTTCAGAGAGGAAAATCGTAGGATTTCATGTGTGCCGAACTTTCTAATTACAGACTTTTGAAATAATAATTTTCATATATTGATGGCGTGTGGGATTAAAGCCTCCCAAACATCTTGGCAGATATTCCACTCTGATAACAATGGTTTAAAGTTGTCATAGCACATTAATAATTAAAGGAGATCAGGTTTAGGGTTTTGTTGTCACCCAGATGAAATGCTGAGTGCAGTGGTCACACTAAGATGTGTTGCTTGCCTGAGGTGGGGTTCCCCCCGCTATTTAGTTAAGAAGGCAGTATTTCTGCCCGTTTCTATGCACTGTCTCCTCTTATTGAATCTGTATGAGGCGTTATACAAGATCTGATTATACCTAGATAATCATAAGAAAAAAATATTGAAATTAGGAACTTTACAGTAATGTTCATTTACTGTTGAGTCTCAGCCAAAAATACTGGCCTGGTAGTGAAACTCTGTTTACTCGGCATCAGTCTGGATAGAAGTCAGTAGTACTGTTTTTTATGGAAATTTGATGCTGACAGTGAAAACAAGATCTAATGTACAGTAACTTCCGTCGGCCAGAACTGTAGCATTGTCAAAGCTCTTAGTGGCAGGATGTCAGTGAAACACAAACCAAGGGACAGCAGTGGAAACTACGTAAAAAGTGCATTTCGAACCCAAATCAGGAGGCTCGTCTTTACCCAGAGGGTTTTGGGAGTATAGAAGAAGCTGCCCAGCCGCATGTTGTTGAAACCAATGCCCTGTATTTTTACAAAGAAATGAATGGATGAGATTACTGTATAAATTCCAAGTAGCTACTAACTACTAGATGGGCTAGATGGGGCCAAATGGCCTTCTCCCATTTGAAACCTTTCTTATGTGTTGGACCTTCCCCATTCCCCATAATAATCCCCATCTATGAACTGGCTTCATCACTCTGCTCTCCTCCCCACTGATGGCTGATGTGTGGTGAGCGTTCTGGCGCACTACGGCTGCCGTCGCATCATCCAGGTGGGGCTGCACACTGGTGGTGGTGGAGGGGAGTCCCCATTACCTGTAAAGCGCTTTGAGTGGAGTGTCCAGAAAAGCGCTATGTAAGTTATTATTAATTATTACTATTATTCCTATGTCATTGTCCTGTCCTTGAAGAGCACTTACTGCATGTGTCTTTTCACTTTCACTGTCATTGACCATAGATATTTCCTTAGGCTAAAGTTAGCAGACATGAAAGGCCAGTGGAGCAGGATAACCTGTTTTTTAACAAGCCATTCTCTTCTACATACTGTAACACCGACAAGCGTGTTTGGCTGCTGGAAGCTAATTGATCCAGCTGTTTCATTTTGGCATTTCTTGAAAGAAGCCAGGGTATGAACTTTGATAACTTGGCTCGGTCACTCAATTTGTGTAAAAAAAGTATCTTAAGACATCCATTCAGTTGACGTTGCCAGTTTATATGAATACATGGACGAGGTATTGCAGTAGTCTGTCCAAAACTAAAACGATTTGATTCTTTTAGCAGGAGCAGGATATTTCTTAAAGTCTATGAGTACTCATTCTTTTCTGAATTTGGCAGCAGTGTCTTTTTTGCGCTGTGGTGATGAAAATCGTACACAAATTCAATATTCTAAATGAGGTCTACTATGTCATATGGCTCATACAACTACAGTATATATGTCATAATGGCTCAAAGATCTATCTTGTTGAAACAGATCTTTAAGGTGCTTTAAATTAGGAGACAGTTTCAAATTAAATTTGGAGACAGGTCTCAAAACATTTACTAAGGTGTTTTTCTTAGGTTTCCGATGTTGTTTCACCTAAAAACTGTTAGGCAGTCCTGTCACTGATGCTTTAACTTCCTAATCGAACAGCTGGGACAATGCAATCAGAATTAAATATCTTAACAACTTTCAAAGGCTGTCCTGGGAATTTGACAAAAAATATTTGACCAAAAAGAATGAAATTATCAGTGAAAGGAATTGTGATATAGCAACATTTGAATACATATTTTGACATGCTGTACTTTATCTCACTATTTCACATCTGCAAACTATTTTCTTGCCTGTTAATTGCCTTAAAGTAGCAAGTGTATGTACTTCTGCTTGTTTTAAGATCTTTTAGGTGACTTATTAATAGGTCATTATGAATAATTCTTTCTTTATGGCCCTAACCTCTAGTTTACTGTATATAATGTAGTTGTCTTCTGTCTGATCTGACCTGTTTTCATTTTTATTTCCTTAGCTGTATAGAGATGGCCGTCTTTCCTGTAGAGTTACGTTTTAAATGCAGATCCTTACAGATTGCTATAAGCCCTTTCTTGACCACTGCAAAGTTTGTTTGAGCTCTGGCATTCAGATAAACACAAACATATGATGGTATTTGAAAACTTAAAATATTAGATATCACCAAAACAGCACTAGGAAGGAACAACATGTGGGTGTCATGTATAATGGACAATGTGCTCCAAAGTTCTTAGTATTTAGAGGAAATGTAAATACTACAAAGTATTAATTGTTTCTACTGACATCCATATTTTAAGAGTTTAAGTGGGCTCTTAACAGATTTTACCAATCTATTTCTGGCATTGTTTGTGGCATTCTATTCCCTAATTATACTTTCAAATGCCTTTAACTAAGACTGTACAGTATATAGATATGTATATATAGGAAAAAAAGCTATTTTTAAATCTTGCTCTGAGCTGTAATTATAAAACTTAAGATATTTTAAACGTGTGTTTGTGGATGTAAAAAAAGTTTTCCTTCATTAAATATGTTATAGAATGCAAAGCACAGAGGAATAGGAACACCCTTCAGGAGCATGGAAGTAAGAGGATTTAATTTTCCAAGTGGGCTGTATAACTCTCTAAGATGATCCCAGGGCTATTGAAGATCCCTAACAGTTCAAGCAGTGGTTTGGGGTGTTAAGTATCCACTAACATGTCTGAGCCCAGGCTCTGTACTGTTCACACAAAGAGCCTTTTCTTCTCCTCTTGGTGAAAATCCAGGGCAGTCTTGGAATGCCCCAGCCCCAGACCCATCATTAAGGACAGTGTCAGTCTCTAAGCTTCAGCACCAGCGAGCTATAACTAAGTAAAGCCTACTGACCCATGGTGTCTACCAGACTGCAGAAAGAAAAAAAATGTATTTGGGTCAACTCTCATCCCTTTACACAGCATTGGCACTGAGGTGAAAAAAAAAGATTTCTTAAAAATGAAAATAACTTTCTTTTAAAATACATCACATGACCACTGTGACTGAAAAGAGTTTATTTGTCCAGCAGGTTACTGCATTTAACAGTTGCAACTAAAATTAGTCTTGTACAAATCAGTTAATAATTTTTCTTAAACAGGTAGTGACCAAGCAACAGTTGAAGAAGGGCCTTGCATTGAATGTGCTGCTGTATTTGTGATCTCTTTAAAGCTTCTGTGCAGCTGACAGAGAGATTTTGATCTACCTTTGGCTTAAGTATGAGGCACCACAATGTGTATTTTGTCTTAAAACAAAAGTATCACAATCACAAATACTTAAATAACCATTCATTTCATTCAGTACATTTAAAAAAAGACATATTACAGTATTACACTTGTGAGACAATGTAATTTAAACAGGAGTATTATTTTTTTATTTAATAGAAGAAAGAAAACATCTTATTTCATTAAAACTGATTTAAAATAACCACTTCATGGCAAATGACTGGACTATACAGATTTTTCAAATCATTCTTACTCATATGATCATTTAAATTACATAAAGTATATATGGTACAAGAAACTGGCTATTACTATTTTCCTTGAGCTAAAACGCAATGTGATAGTTCCTGAAAGTTAAGAAAAGTAACGTCTTTTTAGGGAGTTGTTGTCTTTTAAAATGTTAGTTCATCACAAATTGATTTTCTCTTCTAATGATCACATTCTAGCTGGCATTAAATGGAATCTTACGTTGATGCCAGATCCTACATCACTGTAAAATTAAGATTTTACAATTCAGCCCTTTAGTCATGAAAGTTAATACTTTATATATGCAGGGTATTTAATATTTGGGAAAAAAAATGCTTTTAAGTCTGCTAAGGTGTGAATGTACTTAGTCACCACCCATTACCATCGTGTCTGTAAGTAACAGGCTTTATGCTTGTGCTGACATGAGAAGGAGCTGCTGAACAATGCTGCCGTATGTGTAGGGACAGAGCCCTTCCTTAGGGTGTAATGATTTAGAGGAAAGTAAAGAGCAAGAAACAAACAGTAAGGAGTGGAGCGTCGATTATTTTTCGGCTATTTCCTTCTTCAGGAGCTCGTGGGACTTGCTGACTCGTCTGAGCGCCTGCATCTTGCGCAGGTCTGCACCGAGAGCACGGAGCAGCTGTGGGCGGCTGAGCAGCCGAGCCTGCGTGCTCGAACCCGGGCCGCTCCGCAACTGCAGGAACGCCGGGAGGCTGCCCGTCACGGAGCGCAGGTTTGGCTCTGCAGCTAAGTACCTCGCCAGAACCAAGTCCATCCACAGGAGCTTGAGAGAGAAGAAAGCATAGTCAACCACTTTCCTTCAGAGCTCTCCTTTGGAAAGGGGAGGATTTAATAAATGATTTGCGTGTTCCCCATGAAACCAGTTCCTGTGATGAATGTGTTTTTATTAATTGTCAGGGCAGTTACAGTAGCAACTATAGTATAAGTGGCTATTATAAAATATAAAGAAATATATATGTATTCTAATAATAATAATACATTTTTTTTCAGCAAACCCAAAGCACTGTACAATAATAAACACATACTGTAATACTGAACAGAAGCAACAAGAAAAAGAGGAATCACAGCAAACTGACTTTGTGAAATTACAAGTAAAACCAAGAGGCAACATGTAAATACTAAATGGAAAAGGCTCTAGCAAAGAAATCTAGAAAACACCCTGATTAAATGGGATAATATTGTGATGAAAACAGCTATAATTTATTGACTCTTGATAGCCAACTAGGAGCCAAACTAATAAAGGGAAGTACTAGTTACTCCATTTTTACTATCGTTCTATGATGCCATGATTGAGAGGACCAAAAGTGCTCATGCCCAGAAGGAAAAAAAATAGATTAAGGTACCCTAGTTAGAAGCCATCAGCAAATCTTTACCTTAACAAGAGCTGTTCAGTACTGTCTCTCTGTCTAAGCCCTAACTGAACAGGTTCAATAAGCTTGTAAGATGCGAGATGAGATTGCATGACTAAGTGTGCTACCACCACCCATTCCAGAATGTTTGAGAGACAAGGCCTATTGGAAATAGGGGGGTAATTGTAAAGTACGAAGGGGTCCAGGTCTTTTTCTGAACACATGATGAGCAGCAAACTTTTGGTGATTAATGAGATTAGTAAAAGATGGACAAAGCAGAGAAACTAGCTGGGAATAAGGAATATGTACAGTAGGAATAAGGTCCAGATCATAGGTTATACTGTAGGTCTCATTTTTTGCTATCAATTGGATTATGTAGGCAGCATCAAGAACAGTAAAATAAGAAACCCTTGAATCTGTGAAAGCAAGAAAGAAGATAATTGTCAAGACTGCAGTAAGAGAGGTCAGCAAATGGTTATCAAGATTACATTGAACAGAAAATATAGATTTTTGTACTAATAATCCTAATATAATTCATAACAAGCTATTCATACTAATGTTTTTGTCTGCCAGATAAATTATTAATTTAAATAAACACTAAAATAATGAATAAACAAGCAAGCTTAACAAGTGAATAAAGAAAACTCAAACTTAAAGCAATTCAACCTCTAATAGTATTGCTGTATACATAAACAGAAGCGTGTAATTATACTTGACCTCGATTGAAATTCTGTTAAATAACACCATGGACTGCATTCTCTGTACATAACAGACATCCTACTTTTGAGGTTACTGCCACAGCAATATACTGTACAGTATAAATCATCCAAAAGAACTGTTCTACTTTAATAATGCAGCTGCAAACATAGGTTTGAAACTTAAGTCACATGTGAAAGAATAATTCTTGTTAAAGCAAGAGCTACTGTATGTCATGACAATTTTGTACTTCTCCTTTAAGTTCAGTCACACTTTTTAGTAACATGCTGTGAGTTTTGCCAATCTGTTTTACACACTTCTCAACATAAAATGTCTGTTGCATTTTTTTTGAAGTATTTAACAATATAGATACCATTCATAGCATTTAATGTGTATGTCAATAAAAATGATAACCAATACCAAGGAAGAAAGAAATATCCTATTGTTTTGACCTACGTTCTCAACATAACATCTCCCCTGTGTTCAGTACCTGTGTCTTGAACTGTTACTGTTGGGAAGGGTTAGGGTTTTTAATGAAAAATCAGCCTACATAGCCCTGAAGGAGCTTTGACCCAGTCTTTGGTCATTTTATTACGTTCGAAGGGCTCTACAAATCTGAGCATGTAGAAGGATGTCAAGCTGTGAGGCATGTAATGGTGTAACATTCACAGGCAGTTAATACTTTACATGAAATGGGCCAGAGAGGACCAGCGTGTGTTGCAAAAGATTACTGACGCAAAAATTAAACACAAATGTATAGTAATTAGTTTAAATGGGTATTGAGGTGCAAAGGTTGTTTGAAATAGGTGATCATGTGGTGCTCTTTCACTTGTAGTTTCAATATTTTTACATCCTTCAACTTTGTTTTGTAAAAAGTTGTTAATAGCTGGAGGGATACAGTAAACACTGTTTATTTTTGAGTTATGCAACCGCCAAAGTTCTTGATCTGTTTTCACCACAGGAAAGTATATCACTCTTGAACAACAGTATTCTTGGCTGAATTAATGTATAGATTGTTTTTGTGTTCTGTTTCACATTGCAAGTGTTTCTTGTAAGATGTACTGATCTGTTAAAGATGCCACATTTATTATGTTTGCAATTGTAATGGTCAAAAGTAGATTAAGATGCTTAAAAACTGAAGTAAAAGATTAAAAGAGAAAACAGTTCCTGGCAAAAACAGGCTGAAATATTGTCTCACATCTGGACATATCTGTTGCAGTCGCTATGTGTATTTGTACATCAGTGTCATACACCCACCCATTTCCTAAACACTTTATCCAATACTGGGTCACAGGGGTGCTGGTTGGAGCCATTCCCAGCAAGCAACAGATGCAAGGCAGGATAAATGCTTGACAAGGCATCTGTCCATCTTGGGGAAGATACAGATAGAAACACGCACTATGAACAGGTTAACTGCAAAGAAACTTAGTCAAACGTAACTTCCATATACAGAGACAACCTGTATAAGGAACAGAAATCCACCTAAGACTTTCTCTGAAACAACGGATATTCAGCATACCAGGTACGACCACAGGCAAGAGGACTTTTAGAGTTTTTCCACAGTCTTGGCTTGCAACTGGACAAGAATCCAGACTCACACATTCTAGTAAAGCCAATCTCTAGCAAGACACCTGCAAGGTACTGTATTCTTTCCTTTCTCTGCTCCATAGGACAATTCTGGCACACAACCAACAGAAAACTTGTGTCCTGAAATCCTCTCTGTCCCTGCGGGCTTTTCAAACGTCATCTGAGCTACACCTGGCCAGCGTAAAAGTCAGATGAGTATATGTATTAATATTCATGTTGTAGCAATCTCTTCTTCTGAGCATATGTTTGAGAAGTATTAATCAAGTATAGTAATTAAATGTTACTTCTCTTTAGAGTGTGTGGATGTGTACTGTATATGAGACTGTGGACTACTAACATAGTTATAGTCATCAGATCTTAACTCTGCTAATATTCTCTTGTAATCCTTGAATAATTGATCAACAATTTGCATAATATGGCAGATTTATTAACATGTCCACCTTAGTATTGGTTATTTTGCAATAACCAGTATGCATAAAACTGTATGATGTCATTGGACTTCATTTGTTTGTGCCGCCATTTGTTTTGCTTGACAGATTCCCAGTGGCCATGCAACTACCCTCGCAGTTTACTGCTATTTCTTATTGCTTAGAAAAATCAAACCAGCACCAGTATAGCATTAATAATGATATAAAAAAATGGTATTACTACAACAGTGTATCAAAGTGGACTGAAAAGGACTTTGTGAAATGTATTCTTAGTTAAAGCTAGAACTTTGAAACCTACTTTTTAACTACATTCTTATTTTCAACTAGTAACATGTAGATGGACCCAATGGTGTCTTGTCATTTGTAACTACATAATATACCTGAAGTATAATGTAAAATACTATAAACTCCTTTGGTTCACAGCAATGTTAATTAAAAGTATCATTTGGCTGCAGGTTTTTGTTTGCCTGTTTTAACTTTCACAATGAATGCCATGCCTTTTGCCTATATGGACTGTTAAAAGAGTGCTGTTCACTGCAAATATTCTACTAAAGGGAAGTCTGAACTACAACTCCAATGTTCTGTCAGCATCTTACCTGGGGAGTCTTCTTCCTTGTCAGGGCCTTGTACTGAGTCCAGTGAGTCTCAATATTGTCCCTTAATGTGTTCCACAGGCGCTGAAGATGTGGTCTCAATCTTGAGCCATTGGTATCATCCATATCTTGAGGCTTAAATGTCTGAATTAATTTTGGATAACTTTTGGGATTTGTTTTCTAAGAGTAAAATTAAAAAATAAAACATTTAGTATTAATGTCTTTTTTTCATTTTTTTAAAACTGTAATGCTAAGATATATGAAAAAATACAGGAACAAGAGATGATATCCATAGGCCATTAATACAAATCTTCCCACAATCGCTCAAGACAGCTACAGTATTTCCCACTGACTGAAAAATTGCTAAAGTAGAGCTCATTCATAAAAGGGTAACAAATGTGAACCAGCTAATCATGCAAGAAGAGGTTTTACTTCTATTATAATTTATATGTAAATTTACAAAAACAAAAATTATACCTAAGGTAAAGGATAATCTGTATGGAAAAAGGGTAATTTAAAACTTGGTTTGAGCAAAGGTACAGTAGGTCATGCTAAAATAAATAAGAGTTAATGATCTTTAAACAAATGTCAATAGCAAAGGACATACAGAGCATATGATATGGTGTATTTAGATTTCCAGAAGGGTTTAATAAAGTTCATCATAAAATAATCTCAAATTACAGTTGGGAGACATTCAGGGAAACATGATTGGAATGAGAACTGCTTAATAAATAGGAAACAGGGTACTGATAAGGGGCAAATGCTCACATTGCGATGATGTAATAAGAGGAGAATAACAGGACTCTTAATCATATCAATAATCTAGATTCTGTTAACTGGTCAAATTTGCAGATGATACCAAAAAAGGTGGATTTGCAAAGGAATAGATAATAATAGATGGAATTCATTATTCATTATTATGTAAATAAAAAATAAGAACTCTGGAAATCAGACAGTATTAGGAAGTGAAAAGGGCAAAACGTTAAAATATATAGTTAAAAATTTAGAATTGATTTAGATTTTATTTCAATACATAATATGTTAAACTTATACATTGCACTCATTAGTAACTATTGCATTACTCATTTATTGTATCACGTATTGGTGGTCATCTCTTTAAAAGAAAGATACATTCCTGGACTTAAAGGGGAACTACAAAGCTATTTTAATATTTTGGTGTTAGAAAGAATCAGCACTGATGAGTGCATTTCAAACCACAATAAAAGTCAAATGTACACAGTAAAACCTCTAATTTACATCACAAAACAGATTAAATTTCCAGGCATGTGCAGCGCCATGTTCTGCAATTCAGAACAAAACAACAAAACCTTCTGTGATGTGCATGGCCCTATGACATTGTAAACAAGCACGACTGTGAATACATTTCTTTTAATCCAATAGAAATATTGCTTTTGATTTCAAAATGGTTTTGCCCACAAATACTTCTTACTTGTTAACTCTGCATGCAGGTCACTTTGGAACATTTCTGTGGTGAAATGTCTGCTGCATGACCTGTACTTATTCAATCGTACATTACATTAGTCATGATGGAGACTACTGAGCAGGAAGGGCCACATCATGTTGCAGTTCTTGGGAACTCGAATGCGAGCTTGCAACACAATGGTGACTTACAGTACTTTTACAAAGTTCACTATTTAATTCTTTTTGCTTTATTCGAAATTTGTAATTTCTTTCTATAACGTTAATTTATTTTGTTTCCTGAAATTTAGTAAGAAAGGTCTGAGCAACTAGGACTGCGGCTCCTCTTTAAAGGAATGCCTTACACAGAGAGGCTAAAAAAAATATATATTTTAGTCTTGAACAAAGAAAACTATAAAGGAACCTGATTCAAGTATTCTAAATTTTAAAAGGCATTGATAAAGCCTAACCCATGGACTTCTTCAGAATCAGAATGAATTTCAAACCGTCAAACACGAACCAATGTAGACAAGTGCAAACTATGTGGAAGTGGTTTTAAAACTGAGAACATGACAGTTTTTTTTTCACACAAAGGCCTGTGGGGGTCTGCAACAAGCTACCCAGCCATATGTTGAAGCCGATACTCTGGCTCAGTGGTTCTTAACCTGGAGTGCACACATCCTCTGGGGATGCAAGACACCAGATTTTTTTAGAAGGTAAATCATCACAAACACAAATTCAGCACAGGCACATACCTACTTTGTTTCATCAAACCAAGGTATTTTAAGCTAAACTTAAAAATGTTTCTATCTCTTTCATTCAATAGTTATGGTATTTCTTAGGTTTAAAGAACTGACCTACTCAACGATTTCTGATACAGGGTAAGAGAACATATTTTGAGAACCAGAAGGGTGTACAGTAGGCTGCAATAAAGTTTACGAACCACTACTAGAGCCTGTTTCAAGAAATGATGGATTGAGATACTTGGATCAAATATGACGGGTCGTGAAGCTTCTCTATACTGTATATATGATATATTACAAAGAAATTATAAGCAAGAAATCATGTTTAAATATATAGTGCTGTTTTTTAATGGGAAAGTAGCATTTATCCAGGAGATTAAAATATGCTTAGATCTGTATTTAATAATCTAATTTTAAAATCTTAACGTGTCCTTGATTTCTTCGCAAATATTTAGTTAAAATGCTAAAATAAGAAATAATAAATATCAAGACTTTTAAAGGAATAAGTAGAAGTTAATTACACACTGGAAAGTGAAAACAAAAACATCATCTTTACTTCCTGTTTTTGTCTTTCAGCATGGAATTCATCACACCATTTACTTGTTCTTTTGTTGACAAAAAACACTGATGCAGCTTCCTACCCAATGTCTTTTACTGGCTCAATATCACCATAGATCTACTATTTTATAATTTAATCAGTTTAATTTGCTATAATTCTTTAACACAAAAAATCAGTTTCAGAAAAAAAAAATATCAGTAATTTGATAGTTCCACGTCTACTTTGACTGTTCTAAATTATCCTTTTGATGTGTGTAAAGACATTAAAGGTGGTTCAGAAATCTCTGAGTAAGGCAGGAAAAGGAAATTCCAGAGACAGTTTTTCTTGCTGGTACAGGATATAGGATTCCATGTTTGGTATACTGCAACAGTCCAGTCAGTGCAATACTTTTTAGTTTTTTTAATGTGTGTGGTGGGCAGACCCTAAAGGAAGGTGAAGTTTCCTTAAAAATGCAAGAATTGTGAATCTTTGTCACTAAAGAAAACTGAACTCAAGGACACTTTAGATCACGTCAAAAAGGTCCAAAGTTGTCATAAATTGTGGTCAGTTTAAATCTCGACTTTCAGCTGCGTACTCTGTCTGCAGCCATCAAAGATGACAAATGAACATAGCAATCCAAAATGGTCATTATACAGTTTGGGAAAAATACAATTGACTACAAGAAGCAAACAATGTTATTTCTTTTTTTTAACAGTTAAATAAAACTACCCTTGGATCCCCTGGTAATTCTGCCTTTGCTCCGTCAAAGGAAATACATCCCCTGTAATTTTGACAGCCAAAATAAATATCCAGACAAAATGCCCTTAGTAATGTGGTGCTTTCTGCCTAATAATTAAAAATTACACCCTTTAGAAGAGAAACATCTAGGTTTAGTCCCAAAAATCTTACACCTTTTTTTATAAAACTGGAAAAATATGTTTTGTTCATATTTATGTTGATCCATTGCTGTGAATGAGAGATCAGTTACTGATACAACAAAACTAATTAATTATGGTAACAAGGCACTAGTAGCCAACCTGTACCCTGTGTTTTACTCAGTGACTTTGCATGACTCATTAGCTCCAGTGATGCCTCTGCTTTGGGTTGCCCGCCCTGCCTTGTGTAATCCCATAATTCTGTCTGGTCACCGACATCATTAAGAACTTGAGCTGCCACTGATCCAAGCCTCTCTGAGGTTTCCTGCTTCCTCATCAGCACAGGGTTCCAGTCTTAGACAAAAACCCCAGTACAGAGTTCACAGCACCTGCTTCTCACCTGCTGCTGTGTGAATTTTTGCAAATTTGCTACAATTCTCTTTAATCCAGCACATTAAACAGAGGATTACCATTTCAGCGTGGATAATTGTCACCACAGAAAAGAACATGTTCCATGCTCTTAAATTAAGAAACAGCCTTCGCTGTTGTTCCACATTACGTCAGAAATGTTGGCCGTAAGTGGAAAACAAGTAATAAAGCTACATAAAACATTGCTCATATATTTCCAGGTCATTATTTAAAGGTTATGATGTACCAAACACAAATACAAACAAATATTTATTATACTATTATCATACTATATAATACTACTCCAAAGTAATGTTCACAGCATACTATACATATCTACTTCAAATACACAATTTTCCAAACTATAGAATGTACTGAAAAATGTTTTACTTTTACGGTTTCTTTATACACTGTACATAATTATGGAAATAGTGAAGAACGTGGACAAACAGTATAATGAAAATATGGCTTTACAGTTTGTTAGCTTTTGTGTAAACATGAAATGTTACCTAATATATTATATTGACGTGCTACAATGCCATTGGTTGTCAGGCCACAACCACATCAAGGCCTATAAATGACATAATTACGGGCAATAACTGCCAAATGTGAAATAAAACTCACCTTAGCTCCTCAGAAACATGTGCTGAGTAAAGCAAACTAAACAAATAGGATGAAGCAAGGGTTTCTGCCCTACTGCGATCATTTTGTGATAATATCTATCTTACTGTTCTTGAAGAAACAGTAGTAGCCATTGTGTTAACTGCATGTTTATAGCATTACAACAGTATCCACTGTGCATACTAAGACAGGTCTTGAGGCATTGTGGTGCTTTCTGAAGGGTTTTAATGACTTTTTATCACATCAATATAATATGTAGGAAACATTTCGTTTTCAGACCAGAATATTCAGTTATAATATGCAATTTGCATTATGTATTCACTTCTTCCTTTGTTTTCCAAAACTAAATGTGTAGGTGTTGTTTCCAGTATAGCGCAAATCCATTCTCTCAGTATGTATGTATTTCTTCATTATGTATGACTTAAAGGACTTCATTTGTAGTCTAAATCCTTGCAATTTTGCATAACAATGTTTAACAATCAAATAATGCTCAAGGAAAAAAGGAAAAGGTAAGTCTGGCATAGGTTAAAAGGCATGTTTGGTCATGAGTTAACCATTGATTCCTTCTTTTCTTCAATTTATTTCTTCTGGATGCCATTCCAATCCATTAGTGATGCCTCTGGGACAAACATTAAAGATCAGACATCCCAAATGATGTACAGACAGTGTGTGTGTTTCACTGGTAATACAACTCGCAATGAATAATGAAGATGAGCAAGGAAGAGTAATAAACTATAGCTGTTTTCTCTGTTTATGTTAAGAAACCATGATTTTCAACTCATTTGTTAAAGTAATCTAAGGAACACTGGATGGAAAATGGTACTTAGGCTTTTGGTACCTTTCTGTTCAGTGACTCTTGAAGTTCATAACTCTTCGCTAACAGTTCACCTCATCTTTGACATTATCATAGCTATTGTGAAAGAGGGACATATCCTAGCATTTTTCTATGATACAATTTATCTTATAACTGTTATAGGCTTTTAACTCCTATATGTTTGGCTCAAAAAGCTTAAGTACAACACTTGCCTATTTTTTAATTTTTTCATTACTTAATTCTTTTTTTCAATATTTGTCATGTATCCTAAGATCACAAGAAAGCATATGATCTATAAAAGTACCATAATATGTCATTATTGATTATCAGATACATATATATATATATAACCAATAACATGTAAAATGCCATTCATCAATGTATTAACTAATGCTGTATAATATGCAATCAATAGTATCATTCAGTTTGGTGGTCTATGTCATCTGTGATTCAACTGGATTGTTCTATTAAGAGCTTTCAATGATTGTACTATATTTCAAAGCTACTTAGCTTTGCAAATCAAAATCAATAATCAATACATGTATAATGATGTTCATGTCCTAATAAACAGCTTGGATTTTAATTAATTGACTTGGCTACATGGGTATGTAGTAAGAGGGTTTAACTATTGATGTCTCAAATTAGCTTTGCAGGCATTAAATGGACCATGACCAGGTCCATATGCTTATTATTTATTGTAACTTTTGTATAATGTCTTTTTTTATTTTCAAATAATAAAATTTAAACAGAAATAAAACAAATGTCGAGTGTCAGTAGATTGTTTGTAGCAGTGGGAACATTCATACTAAATTATCCAGTACATTTGACAGTAAATGTACTGTAGACTAAAATTGAAAAAAAAAACTCAAAGACCTTTCACATACAGCACATGTGTATCTTTTTCCCACATTGATCAGCGTACTTGTTAAAGAGTAAGTGGTCATACAGTTCACAAATATTCTTCAAGATCTAACAAATGTAAGGTACATGATTCAGACCAAGGCATTAGATCAAAGATCTAAGATCTCCAATTATAACTGGAATCTGAGATAAGAACCTAATAATCTGGCCGTTTGTCTTCCGCTTGTGTCCTCTGGGTGATATTTCACTGTTCATTCTGAAGACATCTGCTGGGTTGAATATGTCAATGTCTTTGCGAATTTTGAGTACTAATATTCTTCTCTGTTCAAGACTAAAAAGGTCCAGTTCCTTCAAGCTATTAGTTTAGGGTATTTCTTTAAGCTCCCAAATACATCTATCCCAGTCTGATTCCAAAGCACCAATAGCTTTCTATAACATGGTGACCAAAATTGTGCACATTATTCTAAACAGGCATTACTATTTACAATCGTAACAAAACCCTGATTGAATTCCACACTAGACTGTTTTGCCTTCCCACATTGTCAGAAAGATGTAAGATGTCAACTTAAACACCAGCGTTGTTTTCACAAGAAGCCTCTTCCAGCTCAGTGTTTTCCATTTTATATTTTTAGTTTATTTTTTTACTACCTGTATGCAAACCCTGTACTTAATTAAACTTCATTTGCCAGGTGTTTGACCAAAGTTTATCTCATTCTTTTGAATTTCAGCTGTTGCTTCTACAGTGTTAGTTAATCCTCCTATTTTAACATCTATTTCTTATCAATAATCTTTATTTCTCATTATCCAGTACCATTTACACACATTTTCCTGAATTTTTTACCTGTAATTTGTAATCTTTTATCTGGCAACTTTAGCAGAAGTCTTCTGGAAATCGGAATACACCATACTATATTCTCTTCTTGAATACATTACATTACATTTTTTGTCATATTTTGTTAACCAACTCTTAACAAGAGTTTTTAGGCAAGACCTTCATTTTCTAAATCCATGTTGACTATTTTCTGGTATATTATAACCAGATAGGGTATCCTCTAATTTAATTTGTGTAATTGATTCTGTTACTTTATATGTAATAGAAGTCAGACTTATTGGTCTATAATTATTTGGTTCAATTTTGTCACCCTTCTTATGGAGGGCACTGCATAAGCAATGCTCCAATCCCTGCATACTACCAATGTTTTGAGCGACTGTTGGATGAATTGCATCAATGACTTGTGAATAACATCTCATTTCCAATTGGCAAGATACCAATAGGCCCTAGTGACTTATTTATCTTCTAGTACCCGAATAGCATCTGCTTTATTTATGCTAATACTGTAAAATAAAGAACTTCCTTCTACTAAGAGCAAAAGAGTTTTCAAACCCACTTAACACGAACTGAATACTCAATATCCTCTAGCGGCACCACGTCTTCATTGGAATAAGTTGATACAAGCAAGGAATGAAACTGAACAATAGCTGCTTGTGAAGTATGAGATGTAGCTGTGCAGACAGGTTCTGGCTAATGGTGGTTACTTACAGAAAATTCCTAAGTCCCCTCCCTTTTATATTTCAGTATGTACAGAATGTAAAAGTCCAGAGAAATAATTATGTACATGTTAAATGTTCAAGATTCCTTTTTATTTCACAGATTAATCATACTATATATATATGAAGTTCAGGTGGGTAGCTGCGTCAGCATGCGTAGGCTGTGAAGGAACGAGTAATAGGTTTATTCCATGCTGAAAAAAAGAAGAAAGAGAACACAACGTTTCGGCCGTGGAGCCTTCTTCAGGTGTGTCAGGCGTGTCAGGCGTGTCAATCACTTTTGCTTCTTCATACCTGAGGAAGGCTCCACGGCCAAAACGTTGTGTTTTCTTTCTTCTTTTTTTCAGCATGGAATAAACCTACTACTTGTTCCTATATATTTATATGAATATGTGTTCTCACCTAAACAATGTGCTACAAAAATATCTTTGCGAACTTCAGTATTTTGTACTAGATTTGGTTGACTAAAATACCTATCACATACTGTACGTTCACAGGATGCTGTTATACTGAAGGTATACTGAAATTTTGACATCTATTCTGCAATTTGTTCTAGTAGAGATATGTCTTGAGTTAAGAAGTAATATATAAGCTCTCTGACATCTCAACATGGGATGACGAACATATTACCACCCATCCATTATCTAACCTCTTTAATTTTACAGGGCTGTTGGCTGAGCCAGAGCCTATCCCGGCCATGATACACCTTGTTAATGACGCCAGTCCATCACAGGACACACACAGACGCACACACTCACACCAGGGCCAATTTTCCCAGAAGCCAATCAGCCTACCAGCATGTCTTTGCAGTGTGGGAGGAAACCAGGGCACCTGGAAGAACCCAAGGTATTCACTTCAAAATTAGGTGACCAGATTACCATCACTATTTGTGTGAAGAAATGCCTCCAGTTCTCCATCACGTATTCACTTCCTGTTAAGTTCCCACTTGTGTCTCCTAGTCCACGTATGACCATTGTGCTATTTGTATGTCTATTAGATCCACTATTACTATGATTGGGTGTAATTGTCTGTTTTGCATATTCTTATCATTTTAAATGTACAAAACATTAGCGTTTACATTTTTAAATGTCCAGATTCGATAATGCAAATGTATTGGTATTGCATGGAAAAAGGAACAGTTTAATGATGTTTTAAAACACTTGATATCATTGGGGTCTTACCTTTCTCATGTGCAGTACTGGTATATTATTAGCGTTAACCCTTTTCAGGTTCTCGATTTCAAACTGTTCTTCAATTATATCTTGCTGAGAATAATCACTTTTGCTGTCCATGTTGAATTGATATGTCTCTCCCATGGAAACCAGCTTTTGGTGGTCATTATCTAAGGAAAAATAGAATAGATGCAGACTGAAGTTTACCAATTCTCACTGTACAAAACAAAGTACTGTACAAACGTCTTGTCAGTACCCATAGATCTATATTTAACATTTACTTTTGTAATTTGGATTTCTAGATAATTCATAACATGCACGTAAAAAAAACCCAAATATTTCAGCATTGCACAAAATGAAGGTTCCAGATTTGAACAACAATTTTAAAATGTACTTGTGTTCCATTATTTATTCAATAAACACCCCAGCTGTGGTTTCCTGTGCTTGATTTTGTGTGACAGGAGCATTTTTTTAATCAAAAACTGAAAAATACAAGGTAAATAGTAATACAGTATATTAATGTAATGATACTATGGAATGGAAATTCCTTACATTTTTGAATAAGTAGTACACTTTAATTTTAAAATCAAATTTTGAATCAACAAGTTGTTAAAAGAAAAGTTGATCTTAACAGATTGGTAATATTTCTTCAGTGAAGAATTGTGCTCAGTTTTAATGAGAGTTCTTGTATTTGCTATCGTGACTATGTTTGATTTCATCATCTCTTTATTTATATAAACCACTTTACACAGGTAAATAAATACACGGCTTATTAAATACTAAGGATAGTTACTTAAAGTAAAAATAAAGGACTAATATAAACAAATTAATTGTGACATTATCTGTGAATTTTAATTTTCACTGCTAAGTGCAATCAAGATAAAGAAATGATTTCATGGTTTTGCTGTTTGTCTGGTTTACCTTGTGAGCAATACTTGAGCTTTTCTGATGTTTTTTAATCTTTACAATCTTGAAACAATTTGCTACAACATTAGTAAAATGATAATGTGCAAAATTATATTTCCTAACCTTTAAACATGAAAACATATGTATTTTCTAATTTCTCTCTTTTTAAAAAATTATGAAGGGTATATACAGGAAAAAAAAACCACAGTAAGCTGGACTCAGACCTGAAAGATTATTGCTCGATTGCCAAGAAGCCTCAGCTTCCTCCTGAGCTGACCAGTCTCTGGAAGGATAGTTCAGACTCCCTGCTGAGTCAAGCTATGGCTTTCTGGTGGTGCCCAATGGTGTTTTTACACCTAGGGCTATTTCACTCAGGTCTCTAGCTGAGACTATGTGAACCTTTGCACAGCCACCTGATGGAAGCAGTGCTTGAATCGCATTGCTCTGAACTGTTTATTCTAAATCGGAAAAAACACCGAGATCCATTGTGGAAATCAAGAAACAACATTAAAGGTACCATGGGGGAATAATTTGTGAGACTTGAAAACAAGGAAAGATAAGAACTTGTATAGATAAAACCTGAAACAGAAAGTTTCCTTCCAATCTACTGGATATAAAAGACACCTAGATTTCCGAATAATACACATAACAATACGCATTTAATAAATACAGTCAAGATGGCAAACTAGAAGCACAGGGGACTAAAGTATTTTTGATGTTATATACTGTATGATATCAAAAATATTTATTTTTTACCTTTATCTTTAACTGTTCAGCAGGCATATAATAAAAGATGTAAAGTATAAATAATTATAAAAAGAAACATAGTAAATACTTACAGTAAATGTACAAATTTAGATATTCTGGTAACATACCTCTGAGCTCCTTTTTAGGATCAAAGGTTCCATAAAATATCATTTTAATGCTCAGAACAGCTCCAGCTGCCAGTTCAAACTCACTCCGAAAACACCTGATAACTGTATCTTTGTTGTCAGTCACCTGAAGGACACAAATTATAGCATGACCATCATTTGAACAAAGACCTAAGCACATATACATATTTAATATCCATATAATGTCTTATAATTACAGTGCTTATCACAAAATAAAGTTGATCATGCTTTGAATATAGGTCTACATTTTTAAGTGGCAAGCATATTATAGAAGTGCTAAAGACTACATGACAAAAAAGCTGAATTGTCAGTTGTGAAGAAAAACAGTACAGCTCTTTGGAGACCAAATAGTGTACACACAAAAGTGAAATAAAACATATTGCATTATTCAGCAGAATTTGTCAGAATTCACCACATATCTAATGTTCAATGGTGAACATCATTGAGTTTATTTCGAAGTTAAGATTTTGGTGACGTCAAGTGGTTTTCAGGTATATGACATTTCAAATTTGAGGATTTATTTTGAATTTGAGTGATGCCATCCTGTTTAAAATATAGGAAGCTCTTTTGGCAGTTGACAACTTTTTTGAAAACTACATTGGATATTGGTTGACAATATAAATTGTGCCTACCGGACTATGGCCTATCAGTGATAGCACACCAACATAAGCGTGCTTGTTAGAATCTGACAGGCATGGGCAATGAAAGTGTATGGCTGTGTATGTGGTCATGATCTGGATATCTCCATCAAGAGAAATTATAGTCTATTGCGGCCTATTGTAGGCTAATAGTTGAACCACACCTTTGTGACACAATCCTACAGGGACTAGAATGGCAGACGATTGAGTGTGAGAAACAGTATTTGTGTTGTGCAGCTGTATAACCTTGTGTTCTTCCATTCCAGGTATTTCCAATGAATTTCCACTGCGGGCTTTATAGCAAAAGTGAATGTCAGGCATTTATAGACTCTTGTATACACACTTGTACATTTTACACGCAATGTATTTCGTGTTGCAAAAAACATAACAGAAAACACAAGAAAAATGTTTCCATGACAATATTTGGATGGTCAGAATTGTTGTACATTAAAGTTAGCAGGTAATGGAAACAATCTGAGGCAAATATACTCTTCTTTAGGTCTGTTTCTAACACATAATTATATTCAATGTGTTAGCTGAAAATTCAATTTTGAAGTCAGATATTGCATTTTTGTGACCTGCATCCAGGATATAGTTATGTATCTCTGTTAAACACCTTTAGAGTCATAGAAGATCAATTTCTGGACACAAGGCATATAACACAGTAAGCAAAGGGATCAGAAAAAAGAACTTGTAGTTCACATGCCAAGAATTTCGAGAAAAATCAAGAAACTTCCAGAGATCAAAAACAGAAGAACAGATCAAAAAAGCTATGCACCTTAAGGACCAGCTCTGTAGGAGCAGCATGGCGTCTCTTCACTACCACATCAATCATTAAACATAAAGGCCTTGTGTGAACATTAAACATTAAGGACTTGCATGGCTTCAATGTTTCCTGTTCTACAGAGTAAATTCCCCTTGAAATAACCATCTTGCTCACAAACACAGCCTACAAGGTTTGAAGGAGAAAAAAAATAAAACATGTGTTCTAAAGCTGCTCTTCTGGTATTAGGATACTACAGCCAGTAGATACAACATTGATTCAACAAGGAAACAAGCTTTGAAAGTTGTACAGCATGTTCTGAGGGGCTATCTGATCTTTTCTTGTTTAATTGTGACCTCCATTTCCTCAAAGAAACTGCTCATGGAAAACTGAAGCAAAACCTGTTCGGCCAACACAGTCCAGAACATTCAGACTTGAAGACTTGGCAGGGTACTGAAGTGTGAGATAGAGGTACTGCACTTCGAAACAGTCTGGAGCAGAGCTGTGTGTCAGATAATTGCCACTTTGAGAGTTCCCACCTGCAGGCAGATAGCAATACCTAAAAACAGACAGGCCTGGTCAGATGCAATTTGTAGCACAAAGAAAGAAATCAGAGGGAAGGTATGTCAGTGGCCTTATCTTGTCACTGATGACACCCAAGCAAGCCTTTTTTGTTGATTTTGTCTTGAAAAACTTGCCATTCTTTCAACCAAGTCAGAAGAGTCATGCTCTGACATTGGCATGCAAAGGCATACAGTAGCTATTTTTCTAGTTCAATGAAGAAAAGGTGGGAACTAGGAGAATTGCTATCATGTGTGCAAAAGTCATGGTGAAGCATGATCACTCTGCTCCCAGTTATCTCCACACATCAGAAAGCACAAATCTACAGCCAATACTGGAACTGAACGACAGTGTGCTAAACCATACATGGCAAAAACGCACTGTGCATAATTTACCCCTTGCATACTTCACTTCTATGACATTAGTGGGCCAGGTGTCACTCTCAGGTGATGCTGTTGAAAGTATGCTGCTCTCTTTGAATTTAAAGTTGAGAGGCAGGGCTAACTTATCAGTCTTCTTTCTACTTAACCACAAGACTGAGTTATAGGAGCAAACAGGAATAGTGTTTATTAAACACTGGGTTCTGCCCATCACAGCTAAAGTAGTTATGATCTTAGTGAATCCTCATGGTTTTTAGTATAGCAAGCAATATTAACTGTGCAAAGTAGCTTATATTGGATTAAATTTAAATAAAAGCCAACAGTCCCACCTCCCTGTTGTTCATGCATTGTGCATCTGTTTAATGCTTACTTTACTTCTTAGTAACATTTCTTACTTTTAGTTACTGAAAAACATCAGAAAGCACATCATTTCTAGTAGCCCCTAAAACAATGAACAATCATTTTATAGCTTAGGCATTAAGTCCTTCACTTACTGCTCTCAATAATGTGTTATTAATCACCAAAGTTTATAATAAAAAGAAAAACATACTGAAAGGCAAAACACATTGGTATTGGACCCAATAGTACAACTATTTATTGTGTTTCTAATGCCTCTCAGTACATACTGTATCTGCCGACCATGTAAAACTAATAGGAAAAATGTTAAATAAAATGTATTGCTTTTCAATTCAAATCTTATATTCCGGTCTGATAAAATACAGTATAAGCTAAAATCCATTTGAAAAAAGTTGTCTCAACATTACCAGCCCCCTTCTGACTGCTGTCTTTCCTATGCTAATAGCTACAGTCCAGTACAATAAAACTGTTAAAAATAAACTAGGCTTGATTTCTCAAACAATGTTGAGGTTGTCTGATGTTGTTTTGTTCTCAAGCATGAAAACAAAAGATTTTACTTTAAGTGTAAAATATATACCCTTTACAAATTTTACAGAACTCCTGATTGTGACAAGCAAATACATTTATTTTTACTCCTTTTCATGTGTCTTAATTAATCTCTTTCTCCTGTCAGCATCAACAACTGCGGAGAGTTAAGTCACTCCTCTTGCTGAAAAGACCATTTTTAATTACCCACAAAGGGTACAGCATATCTTAGGAGACCTTCCTTTTATCTTACCCATCTCTTATATCTCAAACCGCCTACTGTTCTGAAGTGACGCCTGTGACAGAAATTGTTGTATCCCTTAGGACAACCACAAATACCTCTGTAAGCACGGTCACAACCGACTATTTCTATCTTTAAGTTTGTTTTATTTATACATATATATTATGATACTTTGTTAGTAGAAATCTTGAAAATGGACATTAAATTATTTTCTTAGGACTAAGAATTACTGTATTAGAATTAGGTTTTGAAAAAGACACTTTTATTTAATTCTTTATCTCTACATTAAACTAGAAACTGGTTCCAATGGCTAGTGAATATAAAGTAGAAAACAGCTATAGAAATTGCAGACATATTTATATTTTTGGTATACTATGAAAGAAATAAGGCACTTCTCTTAAATTAAATCTATGAAGATCTACCTCAAAGGTATTCAACTGATACCTACAGCAATATATTATTTATGAAACTTAAAGCTAAAGGTATTATGCAATTAATTTTTTTGTATGAATGTGTTCTGGGCAGAACAGAGCAATAGATTTTTTCACTTTCATAAACACAACTACAGAAAATTCATTTACAGAATTATGAAGGCATGAAACTCCCTTTATTAATGCTTTGCTTAATTTGGATAAATCTATAAGATTATAGAGGTACTGTAATTCGTCTATGGTAAATGTGGCTACATTTTTTTGGGCAAATATCTGAAAAAATCCTGAACATTGATCTACTGGGCCATGATCTAAACAGTTCTAAACCACATCTGGAAAAAAAATTAGAGCTTTAGAGACCAGGATTTAGAAAAGGTATTGGTCCCAGTGGCTCAAGATCATAATATATGCTAAAAAGTTTATGGTCACACCGACATCTTTCTTTTGAGTGATTATGATTATTAAAAATCTGAGATTTAATAATAAAATATTTTGCTGAAGTGGCGTTGCCCTCTCCTTTTGAGATGCATTCTTATTTTAGTTTTTAGTTTTTTGTGTCTTTAAATCAAAAGAAAGTTTAAGTTAACAAGTTTTTGAGGTATAAGATTTTGATAACTCTGCCACAAAGTAGACTCTGCCCTTCATTAAGATCTGCTAAGAAGCGCCAAGTTCATGCGATATTTCATTCCTTGATCTGAAAAACCACACAGCAGAGACAGTCTGTCTAATTGCTATGAGCAAGAGTCTGAAATAATTCTGAAGCCTTACTTTGGAATTCTCTACATTTGTTTTCATGGACCACCTTCCAGAACCATTATCTCAGCTATATTAAATATCTAGTCATGCCGCCTAAAACACAGTAGGAAGTGTGCCAGCAGTCACTTCTGCTGGTTTTGGTACAAATGAGTGTATTCTGATTCGTGTCCAATGGTCTTGCCTATGCGTGTACAGTGTATGTGATTTGATCTCAGATAAAGCATAACAAAAGAGATTATTTACAACAGTTCAGAATGCTTATCTCTAAAGTTGTTTCTTTAAATACATGCCTGCATAGCTTGACTGAATGTTTGAGTTTTGACTGGCAAACAGAGTTGTATGACATTGCTTTATATTAGTCTAAAAGCTCACAAAATTATTTCGGTAGTGTTGATCCACCTCAGTACCTTGGCTCTGATAACTAGATGTGGGTCCATTGTCTACTTTGCTACAAGTCTGTACCACAGACAGAAGAGTGCAGTAACATCCAGAGCTCACCACTGATTTTCAAAACAACATCTAAATTAGACCGCACAGCCTGAAAATTGTTCTGGTTGTAAAAGGCCTTTTGAGGGAGAGAATTCCTTCTTCCATTTGCAGGACTTCTCATGAGAATCAAAACAATCAGTCTTCTAAACCTTTTGACTTATCATCTGAACTCATTACCTCTTGTTACAGCTGCAAAAGAACAGTTTTCACATGCAAAGACAGCAGTTAATGAGTAATTTGATAAATACTACCCATATAATTGGCTACCTTAAGCTTCCAGATTCCCCGGGGGTCCTCCCCCCAGGAATGGACAGACATCAGGGTCCAGTTCTTCAGGCCTGCACCAGACATGTCATTGTGTCGCGTCCCAAGAAGCCGCGACTTTGTTCCGAAGGGAGAGATCAGGTCAATGCTGAGGTCACCTCTGCAGACGCTGGTAATGCTAACAACAGACTAGGAGGAGATTAGATAGAAGCAGTCATTCAATAAAGGAAAATAGATTTTGTTTCCCAGAAGCATTGAAAGAAATGAGTTTATAGGTAATTCAACTACTGTTTGCCCTCTGGACATTAGCCTATAACTTTAGTTGTAGAGTTGTGTCAACGAATAGTTGTTTGTACTATTTTACAGCGATTTGTTTCCCCAAACTCTGCCTTGCCATTGACATAAAGGAGGTGGCACTGATACATTTACTTGAAGCTGTCACAAATAAAGTAAATGATCATACACTGAATTTTTTATAATATGAACTGTGCAATATCTGTCTGATACCTTAAAGGAAGTTACGGTCAAAAAGATTTAGGCAGAATCAAGACTCAACGAGCACGAGACAGATGATGTTTAATGAAGACAAGTGCAGGATATTACACACAAGTCAAGCAAAAAATTAAACCATGGATAAAATGTGTGAAACATCAAATTTGAAGAAGCAAACACTAAGCTTGAGAACACCACCTAAAGATGCAAACAGAATGTCAGTGTATATAGCTAAAAGTAGAATTTAAATCAATGGATGTTCTGTTAAAGTTCACTAACATATTAGTAAGAATATTATGTATTTTGGTATATTATATTATGTATAATATGCATAATATTATATTATGTATAATTTTGGTTATGCTACAAAAAACTACTACTATGACACAAAAAATATTATGCTGCTATGGTATCAATCAAGTAAAGAGCAACCAGGCTTAGAATAATTTCCTATACTGACAGATTAAGAGAACTGAATCTTTTCATTTTGAACAGAGCAGACTAAGACTTGACCTAACTCGGGTATTCAAAGTCTTCAAAGGCACTGACAAACTCAATGCAATGGATTTCTTGAGTGTTATTACTGATACACAAGCCGGAGGACACAAGTGGGAAGTGCATTTAAAACTGAGAAAATGAGGCACTTCTTTCCACAAAATGTTGTGAAGGTCTGGAACAAGCTACCCAGTCATGCTGTCAAAGCCAATACCATCACTTCTGTGTTGTACTGTACATGTACTGTGACATGGTTGTACAGCGATTTCTGCTGTAACGTCATAGTTGTGTTCCTTGAAAACAAACGCATTATAGAAAATTGTAATATAAACTCAATGGTTCAATGGGAATTAAAGGGCTGGGATAGAGAGAGAGAGTTCAGATTTACAACAATTATGATTTTTTTTCTATAGTAATCAGTCTTATTATTAATTTTATAATGTATAACTTCCACATGATGTTTTTGTGATCATCTTAAACAGAAAACAGCAGAAAATAAATAAGACATAGTATGCATCTGTATATACATAGCTAAGGGATGTGGAATTGTCCAGTGGAGGTGAGTGAGACAATCTGTTACATAAAAATCTTTTTTAACAATACACACTATTAAGCCCAGTAACAAGAATTATACCACATGTTCTTTCGCTTCCCTCATATCGCTTTATAACATCAAGCTATAGTTACCTTCCGCGCTTCATACCCTTGTCTCTTATTGTGACAGTAATATTTACGCGACTATTTCCATAGAATGAACATATACTGTAGTAGCTGAGCACAGATACACGACTTTGCTGCGTAAATTGGACAAAGATGACGCCGGTGCGTGAGAGAATACCCCCGCATCCCAAGCGTGTGTTGCTACTCTGAGGCCGCCGCGCAACCGCTTTTACTCGACGCGTATGACTAGTTCTGGTATACGTGAATTGCGTTCCTGCCAACACACACCTGCATGATAGTGAATCAATCACATTATATAACATTTGCATGATAAAAACATTTGCAGTAATAAAAAAATACTGTTTTCTCAAAAGACTTGCTTAATAAAAGCATTTATTCAACATTAAATCTACGCTAACCTTTGATTGATACAGGTTATCCAGGTTGTGATGCAGTGAATGGACAGGACAGTCTCTGCCCTGGAGCTTATCGTCTCCTCAGGAGAGAGAAGCAAAATATATACAGTATATATTGCTGTAGGTGCTTACATAAGATTGCTTCCCTGATTCTGTAGCGCCTATGAAAAAGGCACGCAGTTCTGTAACTAGCAACCCGTCCGCCCCCTTTTCGTCTCTGCTCGTGCCCTACACTTTGGTTTTTAATTTCCTGCTCTATCTGCTGTGCTCTCCTGAGCTCAGACAGACAAACGCAACTCTGTTCTTCACATCGTGTTTCCCCCCTCAATTCTGTTTATTCAACCATAGCGTCTAAGAAGGACTTCACTAACAGCAACACTCCAACAGCAGGGAGTTTGTACCCTTTCTGCAAATAGCCCTTATAGCAAATTCATTTCACCCTCCTGAGATACAACAGCACTCTACAGCACATTTAATTTGGGGGCTTAAAACTTTAGCAGACATTTTGCAAGATATTTGGCACAAACCATATTCCGTTAATAAAGACTGTAGATAATTAAACTTAAAAGAAATCTCAGAATTTTAAATAATTGAATAATTGTAACTGCAGTATAACTATATGATGGTTTACTGTAAATGCATAAAGAATATTTTAATGATCAGCATTTAGCTGGGAAGTCGACTTTGCATTCTCTAAATACACTATTATTTCCTGCCTTCTCAGTGGGGAATTAATGGCCATTTCACATAGCATTAATGAATTACAAGAAGCTAAATTTGAACTACAATGAAAAAGTACAATATTAAATGTAACATATTTAGACTCATCCATTTAGATGGAATCTTGATAAGAACTTTAAAGATCACACTTCATAATAGATAAGATGAAAGATAATAATAGTTCTGTGTTAAAAACAGAATGTGTCTTTTTTGTTTTCTCTCACTTCCAATATATGCAAATGAATTGATTTGAACTATAGCTGCTGGATAATCCTTATAGTGAATAGATGTGAAATGTAATACTGAACCGCGCACTTTCAATTCCTGGGCTGAGGCCCAGATTATATTAAAATAACCTTCAGAGATATGATAGCTATAATCATGTTATCCTATATTCCACAACACTGCAACAGAAACTCAAAGCCACCATAGCAAAGTTACATTTGGATTTAGTTTTAACCCTATGCAAGATATTTAAATCCTTGATTTTTTCAATTAACGGGAATTGAGAGCGTTTCATTTTTCACCTGAATATGTTCCAAAACGTTGATTGCATTTTCTGTCCCTCGGCAGGCTTCAGCCTGGATGTGCACACTCACAACACCACCAGGGGACAAAATCCTGTTTCAGGAACAGAAAAAACAAAATAAAAACCTAGAAAAAATGGTGTGTATACATGTACGTTTAGTTGGCTGATGTATTAAATATGAAATCCCCCTGAAACTGCATAATTGCTTTACTACACTAAAATAAATGTAGCCTCCTATTCTTCCTTTTAATATTCTACTCTGACTATGTGATATACACTAGACTTTGCAAGCCATTTTTGATATTTCTTTCTTTTTTACTTATTGGAACTGCAAGATAGCACCCACCCCTTGTGCCAATATCACATTTCTGTGTAATGTCTCCTTACTGTATTCTGAATACTCAACTTTACATTGTTTGTACTTATTGTGTGTGACGTTATAGAATGTGATTTCCTGCTCTCTACTGAATTCCTCTGCATACATGAAGACAGATACACAGCCAAAATATTATGTTTATTCTCTTTTGCTTGCTACCTTTCATCTAAGACCTCACCTCTGTTTGTTTTTTTGGTCTGTAGCCTGGCACAGCTTAACAGCTTCCCAGGCAGTTTTGAAAGAAAACAGCATCGATTGCTGCTTCAGAACAATTTCAGTTTTCTAAATCAATCTTGCTTCCTTGGGAAAGTTCATTTTTATTCACAAAAAAATCACCTCATACCATATTTCTAAAGAGCAAAATGTAGTCTAAAACATTATATTATTTGTAATTTACAATATTTTGTATTTTCTGGAAGATTTAAAAATACAGTGAATATACAGGTAACACTAATTTACAGTCTGTGGTATGTAAAGGAAAGAACAGATTTTTGCAAAGAAATGAATGAGAACTAGAAAAAAAGAACAGAGAAATATAAGAAATCATTAAATTACAGGAACTATTAAATAAAAAAATATTTATTTGTTCTTGCAATTATTGCAGTTTGACATACCTTACAGGATTCAAAAACATATCCTCTGAACATATTCTCTGAGGTCTGACAGTTTCAAACTCAAGAGCCTGTTGGACCATTAAGCCTGCATCAAGGAGACCAAAGCCATACCTTCAAACAAAGAAATACAATTTTGACATTTGAGAGGGGAATTTGCTTATAATATAGATGGGATTAAAATAAAAAAAAACGAATAAAATAATTTGATTCGACATACTGTCATCACACTGCTCCGACAGACATAAACCTTGAACCTTCAACAAACTATAAAATACAAACACAATATATTCTTATCATTATTATTTTTATTACAAAAAATCTTTTTTGTTAGCAGTTTTGAAAGCCTCCAAGCAATTCTAAAGCACCTGCTTTAACAGTGTGACTGTGTGAATTATGTTCACAGATTTCCAGATTTCCGATTTATGTTCCAGAATTGTTCATTCAACGATTTATGCATATGTGTAACAAGAAAATAGTTAAAAAAATATTAGTAGGAGAGCACAGCTGTTACCCACAACTTCTATTATTTTTGTGCGCAGCCTTGCAAACAACTGTACCCCATTTGTGTTTTCTTTAAGTAGAGGAGGTTCCTATAATATACAATATGTTGTACAAAGCTAAACAAGCTAGATTGTGAGGGAAAAGCTGAAATAACTAGATGGGCTTCATCACAACCACTATACGGAATTCTCAGTTGGAAAGGTTCGTTTCACTTGAACACTTTACAATGCTAGAGGGAGAAACAGAGTGCTCATGTGTGCGTCACCATAACATTAAGAATAAGTTGACTTGTGTCCTATTACAAAGGCCAGATACTGTATACAGCACAGGTCATGAAACATGACTCCTTAGGACCATTGATTATACCACGATCACTTTTGTACAGTAAATATAAATCAGAGCACCTTTATTAGATTAGATTTTGAAATAATAGCGGGGCAAATATGGAAGTGTTTTAAAAAAATATGAGTATTTTGAATGTATCCACTATAATGCAGCAGCTACTGGCTGAAGACTGTAAGAGACCAACAGTGCAATGTGGCGCCCACTGATGTGATCTATATCTCCTATTGCTTTAACAACAGTAAGTGTATTCTCCATTGGACAGAGCAGAGCGCACAGAATGATGTGCAAATATAGGAAGAGGCAACAAGTAATTTACAGAAATAATGTTGTCCTCTAACACAATCACTTACTATTATGTTCAGCAGAAGGGGTGGTGTTCATCTCTATGTAATCTCTTAGCTAAATTGCATTCAAAATTGATTTTAAGCCATGGGCCGTTCTTTGAAATTCAATCAAGGTCTATAATTTATGTTAGAAAAGAAGTTATTCAACATTGTAAAAAAAGTTTTTTGTTGCTTTAACGGCCCTATTCCTGGCACAAAATAGCTCTTGTTACACAAACGGTTATGTGTTAAAATGGAAAGCTTCTACTTAAAAGGTGCTGCTCAATTCTGTTGACCTATACAGATAACTGCTCTTATAGTGTTATAGCCTGGCAGCATCATAGCAGTATTCAGTGGTTAAGAAACATATTGTAGGTTGTCATGGTTCTCTTATTACTGGTGTAACTTGAAACAATTTCACTGGCATAAGGTTATATTGATAAGACAGCGTTTTAAGATACTAAGATACAACACCATGATCTCTGATTTAAAAGAATGTACAGCACTGAGAGTGAATCAAAACACAGCAGCAATGATTCTAGTACTATAAACAAAGATGTGTTTCTTATCTCATTGACTTTAATAAGCAAGTACTGTATATCGTCTGACTACAGAACTGGATGGCCCCTCTATACCTCATCATCATTTAAAGCTCCAGTATTTATAATGATTTTATTGAGTTTTGTCAAAGGAAATACACAGAAAATATGTAATCACACACATATATACAGATAATTGACTGCAGTATAGAACGTAAACAGTTTAGGACTAAACGTCAGTGTCAAAAGAACAGAGAAAGGCAAGGTAAATAAAGACCAACAATGTAGGCTCTAATGCTTTATATGACTAAAACATAAGACTCTAATCACAAGTGAGGCCATAGAAGTATGTGAGTTATTTTGCTTTTTTGCTCATACATGTTGAATCAGTCAAAATCCCAGCCACCACAAAAATTAAACATTTTAACAGCTAGCAGAGAGTGTTAAGTCCTTCAGCACACAAGGAGGACATTGGAAAATCAAAGTCAATTTTGAATCAGAATGCAATGGTAAAAAAGAGTAATTTAATTTATATTAAAAAAATATGTGCTTTATCCATGCATATCCATGCATCACCATTCAGGAAAATTTACATAAAAGGATGAGAAACAATTTCAGCTTTTGCAAGAAGTGTAATTGTTTCATCTTCAGACAATTTTTCCTGTTTAAAAGAGGTCTAAGACAAAGCCCAACAAGTTATGACAATAATTTGAAGGACCCAGTGGCTGAATCGTCACAGTTAAGGTGGTGAAAGGAAACCACAGTTAGATGAGAAAGAGACAGGAGGTGAGGAGGAGGCATAGAGGCAGAGGAAAAGTCTTCCACAGTATTTAGGAACTAGACAGAACTCAGTTGTGTAACATCAGCCTTTAAACTGGAATAGCCACAGCCGGCTGTCTAAACAGCCGAGTTAAAGAAAGTCTGCAGGTCCTCAGGTTCAAAAGGATTGATAATTAAAAACATGCTTTTTACTTATATTTTAGAATGCAATTACAATACACACCACACATGCTTTTCAAGGTAGAAATACACAACAAGGTGGATTGAGAAATTCTTTCTGCATACCAGATATAAATCTAGAGAAGGAAAAAAAGCGGCCCAGTTCTTGCCATTGCATCAAAGTTAAAGGTCAAATCAATACAATCTCTGTATTGGGCTGTGCTGACAGTATGTGGACATCGCAGCTGTAATTAAAAACCCATTCAGCTTACTCGGTGAAATCCAGTTTTGACCAGAGCAAATGGCTGCTACCCTGCAATGTATTCAGCCCCAAAGCATCCCCAGGCAAGGACTGGTGATGGAGAAATTATCTAATTTCACTACACCTTGTGAATAGCAAATTTCACATACAATTCCCAATGCATATGCGTGCTAAGCTGAGAAAAAATACATCAGAGTTGGAAAAGCAAAGCTCTATCAGAGGCAACAAATTACTATCCTTATTTTTAAAAATATATTTGATGCAGGATATTTATTTGAATTGCAATTGCAGAAAAAATGTACATAATTTTGCAATTTGGCACAATAAAATAATGTCAAAAACCTTATCTGAACTATTATTTATACTGTATTTGAAACATAAAAAATAAAATCAAGCATTTATGTAACAGAAGAAAAAATCCAAAGATACATTTGTAAATTTCAAATGCCACCTTTCAGCCTTAAATGCGAAAGTGATTATGACTGTCACTGTATAAAAAATATCAAACAAAACACCTCTGACACTTGGTGTGAGACCCAAGCACACTATTTGAAGCCTATTGTCTTAAAATGGAGATTGTTTAACACAGTGGTCACGAAAAATAAAACATTTCAAAGAAACTAAAAAGATATTTGAGATGAATGCTAAAATAATAATGCCTATGTAAAACACTTGAATGTCTTCCCTACAAGACCGTTGTCTGTGCTGTCTTTTAATGAAAAAAAAACAATCAGTTAAACGGTTAATAATTTTATGTTAATCCTAGACATTATCAGAGTTTCAATGGTGAAGACCTGTGAAATATGAAACACCTCCCGATGTATGTGATGTAAGCTCCTGGTTACATCCACAACACAAATCTTAATTTTATTACATTTTGGTGTTCCTGTTCTATTTTGCATATTTGCTGTTAATTACTTGCATCAGTGCCAATACATTTCAAAAACAATGTATCTCAGAATGTGAAACACCTAATGGCATGGACTTTGTGGAGTCAAATCAAAAATATTTTTTATTTTCTTAGTCAAGTGTACACAGGATTTCTGAGAAAACTACTGTTTCTGTGCTGTCTCCTCAGGTGCTTGCATTGTGTACAACAGGTAGATTACAAAGGTACGGGCTTACACTGCTGCACAATGTTTGAGGTAGGCTGCAAATTGTACCCTGCAGGATGTACTATAGTTTAGTTAAGGTTCCTCATAGCCCACATGGAAATTTAAATTGCCCTTGTATCTGTATTTGAGAGCTATTTTTATTACTATCAAAGACAACATACAGTAAACATATGACAAAATATACAGTAAAACACCAACAGATTAATCCATTTGACTTTCCATAGTATTTTATATTAACACCCAGCCCTTTCAGTGTGACTTGAAGTTCTTTCTTTTAGAAACCTCATTCATTTCATTTAAAATGATTGAAAATATACATTATCTACACTTTGCAATGTTGATGGTAATCAGGTGTTTTGTTTTTTTAAAATCGCAGGCATCCTCAGTGTTAGCCTCAGAGCTTTGCAAATGTAATTTTAATGAAGAATCCATTTGATTCTTCTAACACAAGTGTCGTGTCGGAAACTGGCCTAGCTGTGAACGAAGCATCAAAGCATCCTCGGTGGGTGCTCTTATTGTTCGCATCTAATTCAGATGAAGAAAAGACATTTTACAATGAATGTGACTGTTTTTCATACTTTTCCTTTGGTCCTATCAGGTTCGCTTTCCCCCCTTTAATTGCACAAAACACAAATTTTAAAATTGCCAAAATTATTGATGAAAAAACATTTCCCTACCATTTACCTTTTTGTAAACGATTCAGTCATTTAATTCTGTAGCTGGCAGGTATTATTACTCCCGAGACACTGAAGTCTGAAAAAACTATGTTCCTTCACAAACCCTCCAAACAAAGTTTGCAATATTTTCATCTCAGAAACTGTTCAGCCATTGATAAAAAAACTTGCCTCAAGATCTAGAAGAATTAATTGCTTCAATACACTGCCAACCAATATAAAAACTAAAGTCTATAATTAACAGATCTAAACATCAAATACAGGTTAAAATAGGTAAGGTGATGCTAAAAAGGAAGAATATTCTGGTCTGGATTAACTATGATTCCTGATGGCCTGTCTGTCAGATTCCTTTACTACTAGAACTTCTTGACAAAGACCAGGTGTTCAGACATACAGTATATTTATTATATACTCAGTCAATTTCCTCTGATGGTCTGCCTTTACAGAATATATATGATTTCTACGACTTTCACCTTTCTTGAAAACGATGCATATATATTTAAGGGAATTTATTTATTTGGAATGGAACTCCAAAAGACAAGTCAAAGGAGGGAATCAAAGCTTTGCTCAAAACATTAAGGAAACCTGTTAATAATGTTGGTCATTTAATCTGAGAAACGTTTTTTAAATGTAGAACAAACATTTCCTAAAAACTTTTCAGTTATTAAATGACGAGTGTTAGTGTGACAAGTGCCTCTTTATCTTTGGACTTAACTCCCTCAGTGACAGAAGAATTTTGTCATTCCAGAAAACTGGGTCTACTGTTGTTGGAAAACTCAAAGCTGTTTGGGGTTCAAGGGGATGACATCACCTTCTGCTACCAGCCCAGTACCACTAAATATGTGTGACTTATGATGCAGGAAAACTTTGTTGACCTGAAGGTTATTATTTGTGTGTGATACCTACAAATGTACAGACTATTGGTGGGGATTATTTAATACAAAGTTCAATTGTTACAGAAAGAAATGGAAATGGAAATGCATCATACATTACTACAGTATATTAATTACAGAGATGGTTATTTTGTAAACATTGTAATCTATTCAGACTTTTTCAGAAGCAAGCCAATAAAAACATGTGTATTAAGCTTTATCCATCAGAAGAAAAATTGTGTACTTCCTTAGTGTTACAGACATTTTGGAAGACAGAATGAAATATGAACAAGTATTATTCAGTTTGTCCAACAAAATAAATGAAGATAAATAAAAAGTATTTTAGTGACGATGAAATAATAAGTATAGTTTAGATTCAATACGTTTAAATATTTAATGAATTGATATATTCATTCTTATATATTGATTCTTACAGTACATGTGAGCTTACATTTATAAGCACAGCACTCATACAACTTAGAAATATTTCTAAATTGAGCTCTAAATTGATATGGAGCTTAATTCAAGTAATACTACATTGAAGTCATTGTAACATTTTCTAAATTATGAAGTTGTGATGTGTTTCTACATTTAACACACCTGTGTAACATCAATACGTGACCTGAAAAATGGGCCTGTGTCGTCATTGGCATCCAACAGTCATGACATCTAAGTTACATTCTTGGATGGCTGTTGTGCTATAATTATGAAGCAGAAGATGGAAACTGAATAAACAAGCAATTAAAGCTTAATAACAGGCTCACGGACCCATCATTTACCATTGTGAGATGGATAACTCCTGACTTACATTACAATAAAGTACGTCCCACACCATAGGCGATGAAGAGTTCATAGAGGTTTCGTTCTATCGAGAAATGTTGAAAGATTTCAGCCCATTGACACATTGGCAACTTTTTAGTCAGTTATCAGGGTTTTACTATGAGTAACCAAGGAATCCCCCCTCAATTCTATATGGAATCTAAATCTCACTTTTGTAATACCAAAATCTGGTAGACCCAACGAACACTAAATAGTTGCAAAACAAAAGAAACATGACTTTAACAAATCTTAGAATACAATACTTATGTAAAATCGACAATCTATTATGCTTCAGTGTTTGAGAATTTACATTTAAGAGCTACAAAGCCCTGACATTACCTTAAAACTAGTCAATAAATAGCTAAGAAGTAGCATATTTTAGCAGCCTTATTTTATGATACAATCATTTTCATGACCTACATCTTCTGTACCTAGCATAAAATATCTGACAGCAAAGTGGTGTTACACACATATTTTACTATGCATTATTCAGCACCCTGTAATAAACATGTAAACATTTGTCTATATCCAGACCTTGTCACCTTTGTCACGTTACCAGTAATATATATCTTTAACATGTTTCCTTGAACTGTGAACTGTACACCCATTAAAATGGTAAAAGCTTTGACAAATCAATATTGATGGCAATAGTAAAGGTTGAAACAGTAATAAATCTAAGAAGAGTGTCTGGCAGCACAACACTGGGAAACATTATAACATTTTGAAAGGAATATATTAATGAAAATAATGTTTTATTTCATAAAGCTAAACAACAAATTCTATTCACTTGTTGAACCATTAAATGGTATATTAAGTGGAGAGTTGTTACATTGTGTAATTCAGAATACCAATGACTTCTAAAAATGTAAAAGCTTTTTAGCTTTTTCTTCAGTACAACTAAAGTTAAACAGTTTATACCTATAACAGTATTACAAATAAAATGCATTACAATTGTGAATTTATAAACAACATTTTATAACAGGTAAAATGTATGTTTGTATTAAAATGAGGATTTCCATGATAATGAAATAATTAGATTTAGTGGACTAGTCAATGATATTTGTTGGAATCTTTCCCATACCATATCACAGTAGTGAGTACTGTCTCCTGTGTGAGACTCAGGAGCACACTGTACAACTGAAAAGCACATAAAAGCACACATCCCAAAGGTCAAACTTGTAGCGTTGATTAACAGCTACACGGAGTTCATCTCAGTTTTCAAAATATATTTGTGCATTTTCCTTCAAAAGTGGAAAAGGTGACAGATAAACTTAGAGCCTTGTAAATGTTCTTTCATGTAGCTGTTGATTTTTTGTTTCATGTAAAAAAAATAATGAATAAAGATCTACAGTCTTAACATTGCATTCTATGGTTCCCATAATATATGCCACAGTATAAAGTAAAATACTATACCAGACAAACTGTTTCCTTTCTTAAAGCAAAAGAAAGAAGGCAGAAGTATGAGCCTTCTCTGATGCTCTGAAGTCACTCCTTTTATTGAAATTCTTTACAATTTCCTTGCACCTAGTGGAGTGTGTGCCCATATATTACGCGGAGTGTGTTTGTGAGTGACAGCTGATTTGCAGCCTACACTCAGCGCGGAACTTGTAAATCTTTAGAGGCACCCTGGCTTCCCACGTATCGCATCTGCAGCCAGGATTTTCCACTGGGAACGTCTACTTTCATGAGCAACGGCTGACCAGTACACTTCAAAACTTTTCTCTTTCCTTATTTCGTTGCGCAAGGCCCTCCCTCTCCACAGGCTTTCTGCAACTGTCTAGGGAACCTTTCACTTTTTGTCCCTTCCTGACCTCCCTGGACCACATTCTGTGTTGTTATTCGCACCATCTGGTTTCCACTGAGGTAAAACCTTCTGCTGTGAGATAAACAAAACACTTGTTTTCGGAGCAGTGGAGAACTACTGCATCAGCGCTACTGCAACTATCACAGAAAACAGTGATGCTGCTTTGCATTGAGATGACAAGTCTGTATTTTAATTTGACTTTTATAGAGTAATATATTTCCTGCTCACCCTTTAGTTAGCAGTGGTACATCCTGCTAAATCCTGACAGAAGTCTTTCTAAAGATCTACTCAAGCCTCACTAAGCAGCTGTGAGTTAGGTCATTTTCCCAGGAGTTTTACACGCAGAAAAGTGGGCATTAGCAGGACCTCAAAAAAGGACACCATCTGTCCCTAACTAAAAAGGTTCGTGACACCTTCTGTGGTACCAACAACCCCTAATTAACCATAAAGGAATGCAATGCTAGTCTGTGATCTGATTGGAGACTCACCCTCACAATCAAACCCAATGACAAACAGACCCCCATTATTCATCTTTGCAGCTGTGTGCTGCTTCTGAGGAGTAAAAACTTCTCTTCATTTGTGTGTCTGGCAGGTAAATAAAAACAGAATAAAACAGATTGTTATGAGATAGAATGTATATACAGTGCAGTAATTGTTTTTATGACCTGTCTGCTATTCATTCTATCACATACAAATTTGTTGTATTCTGCTTGTTCTATTGTCTATTCTCTGATTGAAATTGTAAAAGACGATTTTGTTTTCTAAACTGTTTTGACATATACAGATAAGAGATATAATAAATTAATAGTATTGTATTTAAACAAATAGATAAACTGAAATTCTATTAATTTCATTCAGCTAGCTAGCCAAATACAATGGGGATAATAATAATACTGCAACTTTATTTTCAGTTACAAAATATGTCAAAAAAACATAAGAAAGACGGATAAAAAAGGCATATTATAGCAAGAAAAAAAAATCCTCATTTAATCACATTATTTACTCCTCTTTGGTTAAGAGGACAATCTTGAATCTGTCTAATTCAATAAATGTTATGCAGAGTGTGTAAATAACCAGACAAGTGCTTTAGAACTACAAGTTCTCTTAATGTACTAAGGACTCCACAGAGTATTACAAGGAAACAAACAAGACAAACACAATTTTCTTTAACAATACTTGCTGATATGAATGTTATCAGCTTTTACATGTTAACCTAAAGCCATTGCTTTTTTCATTCATTTTTTGATATTTCTTTTAATTTATATGTTGGGAGCCTATGCTTTATAGGAGAGCAAGGAAGCAGCTCATATTAATACTCCACTAACATAGTCTGACATGAAAAGAGTTATTATAAAAGTAAAAAATGTGTTTTGTGATCAACATTATTTTAATGCATTGATAAGCAATTTATTTGAATATAATTGCGTGAAATGGGACTAAAATTAAACACCTAAATTTTAAAACTACTGAATATGTCTTCACTATAACAACAACATAAAAATGTATTTGGAAGCAAACTTCCTCTGGTAAACAGAGGATCTTCCTTTGCAAAATCAGCTCATAACACTATAAATCATTGACCTCTTCCATTTATAGGACTGTTCTCCCTTCAACAATGAGGCATAACACATTGGTATGGAACTGGAAGTGTTTCCTGTAGAGGTTAATTAAAATCAATTAGGGGGTATTTATGGGTATACAGCATATTAGACATTACATAATTTTTACAGGGGACAGATTAATACATTGTCACTTTTTGAAGGGTGATTTATAAAGGTTAGATAAGAAAATACTGTAAGATGATTCATAAAAGTAAAAGAAATGAGAAATCATGTTTGCAGTGCATTTTGTATTGGTATTAGAGAGATTCATCTCTCTACAACAGCTTAATTAATTCTGTGTTAGAATTTAATTATTCCTTAATTAATATTTTTGTGGTATTTCTCAGGCTGGGGGACTCATATGTGAACAAGGATACTTTTATTGACATTTGTTACAAACAATGCATTCCGTGGGGTTGTTTTAAATTATTATTTAACAAAGGTGTTTATGTTAAATCATAGATGATTTTTACATGCTATATTCATAAAATATATTTGAGAATTTCAATGACAAGTACACTGCACAGATGACTTAGGTTTTTGGCATTGTCTGCAAGTGATTCACCAGTCTCAAAAATATCTTTATTATTTTTATTTCTAATTCTGACTTATGTAAATGTTAAATTACACAGGGCCTCTTCTGCTTCTTGACCAAACTAATTTTTGTGAGACTCTCAAGGCTCTCTCATCATTGTGACTGGAATTAACATCACAGCAAGCAAATATACCCTATGGGCATTTCTCTAAAGGCAGAAAAAGATGATACTGAAATTAAATTATTTTTATGAGCATGTGAGTTAAAAGCTTTTCATGTAAATTAAACCAAAAAGTAAATAAAGAATTCTGAATTCTTCAGAGAAGTGTACCTTTGGATTTAATGTGATCTGTGGAGCTAAATAGTAAGCAAAATGCTGACCGAGCATTCAGTAGCTAGCCCATTAAATTAAAATTTAAGATAAAGCCCATTTCTTGTGGTTAGAAAGATGGATTTTTTTTTGCTTCCCTAAACCATTGGCAGCTCTCCAGAACAGCACAGATTGCTACTGGTGGATAAAATTATCATTGCAAGTACAAAAAGTAGAAAAAAATGTCTTTTTAAAGCTGTAGCATGTGTGATCTCACTTTAAGCTACCTACAAAAAAGAAAACAGCCCATTTGTACACACAGCAAAGCATCAAAAACATTACTGCAGAACACTCTGTGTACATTTTATTAAAGAGTAGATGAAAAATCATTATGCTTTAAGGACAAAGTGCCAAGTCCTTATATCCATCCCTGTTCTTTTAAACTTTCTCTAAAGTGTCTTTACCATGATAATTTTTCTGTGTTAATATGATCCTTGTGTCACAGACAGGCAATATATTTAGTGGAGAATGATATTAACTGGTTATTGACTTGCTGGGACCTGATGTAGGAGAAGTGGGTGATTGTGATAGGAGTATGAACGATCCTTAGCTTGGTTAAGCCCCAAGGGTTGGTCCAATTGATTGGCCTATTTAACTTATCATCTAATACTATTTGGATAATAATATAAGCTTGACAAAGTTAATGCTTCATTTCCTATAGTGGGTCTGAGAAACAGTGCTTAAAATAGAGCTGAATTGTTACCAATTACCATGGCTTATAAAAGAACAAGGGCTTCTGTAGAATTAATATAAATAAGTTAAACGGAGCTTTGATATTTTTAGGATTGAATAAAATACAGTAAACATTATCTATGCACATAGTACCTCCAGATTGAGAAGGAACTCCAGTTCCCTCCCACTCTCCAGTGAAATACAGGTAATGTTTGTTTGACTGCTCTTCCTTTCAGTGGGCTGGGGAGGATGAAGGGGGCTTCAGATCTGGGGAATCTGTTAACAGTACTGGCTGTGGGACTACAAAAAATAGTACCAGATGGGCAGAATGGCTTTTCTGTGGCCTTTCTGACTTTCTGTTCCAAATACCTTTATTTTCCCATTAACACACTCAAACAAAAGTATTGCTAAAATGTCCTACTTGTAATACAGTATCAATGTGTGTACCTCTGCCATGTGGCTTAGCAAGTTAATGAATAGGCACTGAGGAGCTTTTAAAAGTAGGAAGCAGAGAAGCAGATTTAAATCAGTTGATTTTTTCCCCCAGCAGGAGTCTGCTCACATGAAGTTCGTGTGTCTTGGTGTCAGACAGACTGTACTCACTCTTCTCTGTCTTACCCAGGGGAATGCCAAGACCAGTGTGATATCTGCCTCTCAGTCTCCTGCCAGAATAGGCATGGTGCCATGCCCATGTCTTGTGCTGAGAATACTAGAAAAAATCTCTTAGGGAGATACCTAAAGCCACTTCTTCCCATCACTTAGTTCACCTAAGATGTAAAAAAATCCAACAGGATTTATTTTATTTTGTATTTCGGCAATATGATTTAATTTTAAGAATTCTAATAATAGACCACTTATTTAGTATTTCCAATACTATACTATAAATCTACCAATAGTAAATTCATAACACTTAAAATCATTGATCTCTTGCGTCTATAGGATTGTCTTATATCCATTCAGACACATATTGACATGCATTCAAATAATATTTAAACTAAATCCTTTCATTAAACATGTTCAAAGAAGTAAACTGGAGAAAGGTGTAATTTGGAATTGCTTTTTAAACCAAAGTTCTGCAGAAAACGTCAAATAAAATGTTAAAAGCTTCTTTGTGTAGTCAGGAATTACTGATCCTATCAATGAGTTTCTCTTGTTAAACAGAAGGCATTTGTGAGGCAGCAATGCTAACCACTGCACCACTGTGTTGCCCTTAAAAACATCGACATTGAAATAAAATCAGAAGAAAACAAACATAAGGTTGTGCAAATTTATATATTTGTGGTTTTAAGGATATGAAATGAGTGAACTGATGTTTTTAGGAAGCAATTGTAACATGAAAATATGAGACTGACAGTTGCACATATTGCAAACTGAGACATTGATCCTCTAATTACTGTATGTTTATGTTATTTTTGATTCAAGGAGTTTAAAATATTAATTAAAAGCACAACATGCCAAGTAAAAACAATGAAGATAGAAAACTCTTCATGGGTGTACAGCAACTGTCTCTCAGTTATTCAAGTCAATAAACATTAGATCCAGTAACTGTGTATGATGCATCTGTCTTTCATAGAATCTGATCATGGTTTCATAAATTCTCAGATGTCAGTATCTGAGAATTGTGATTTCTGTTAGTATACAATGCAGGCTTCCAAATACTGTTCTGGAAGGCTTCAGCCCCTCTCTTTTTTTAAAATCTCTTAATTGAATTTAATTGAACTATTTATGGGGTTAATTGGAGCAATTTAATAAATTCCTCCAGCTCTTCAGGTGCTGTGGATTTAAAGAGTCATATAAAACTTGCAGGGATGAATTTTGAAGAACTGTTGTCATTCATTAAGGGTTTATTGTTTTTCACATACTTCGAAGCCTGGGTAGGTGATGTCAGTAAAATCTGTTTGGTGCATTCTTAATGGCCACTTTAATCCCAATATGATTAATCTAATCATTAGTTTAACTCAAATAAACAGAATTCCCACATTGTCAATGAAATCCAAACTATTGACACAATTAGGTTTTGAAGGCTGTGGAAACCCAGATCACACAGTACAATATTTAGAAACTCAATATTAATTGTAAAATTGATTTACATGACTAGATAAATAGACATTTCCTTAGATAGATAAGCATTTACTGTTTCTATTTAAATAATAGTGCACTTTTCACTTGCTTAAGTTTGAGACATTTTTCTTTTAGTTTTGCCATTGGCTAATGGACTGCAGTAACTAGAAAATAAGATTCATGAAGCCATGCAAAGTTTTCTAACAAAATGTGTTGTAAAACAGATTTTTTTCAGAAGAGTAGAAAGACAATTGTATAGCCCTAGATGGTTCCCATATACAGTATAAATAACCTTATCCCTCAAATGTCATTTCAATTATATTGCGAAGAGTTAAAAGCATTATGAAAAAAATGTTGAGAGAAAATTGCAGGTTTGACACCTTCATACCAAGTGGGATAATTTTAGCATAAGCATAACATCAGTGGCTCAGCAGCTAGCTACAGAAAATTACAGCACAACTGTGATATACTGGGTGAGCTACTCTTAATGTGGCGAATAGAATCCATAACAGAGAATCGGAACAGCATGGAATTTAAAATAATGAAGCTACAACATAGGTTCACCGTAAGGATCTCTTTTATTGAAATTCTTGCCACATCTTGTGGCAGGCTTGCTCTAAAATCTCAGATATGTTGTGATCATTATTTGCATTTAGCTATTTGGAAAATGCCAGCCGATGCAATCACCCATCTTGAATATTCGTCTCTACTTTCTACACTTTTATCTGAAGCTGATGCAGAGCTGGAAACACACCATGGATTTTCCTTTCTTCTGAACACCGTGCACTAAGCCTATAAATAACATCACCACAAAAGTGAATTCAACACACACACACACACACGGCGCTTTAGAAAAACTGGTTTTATTAAGCTGGCAGACAGTTACAGCTAATTATACATCTCTGTGTGCTGTTTTCTTGGTCTGCCAGGCAAGGGTTTTAATGCATTGTTCCTGGGATATTAAGGAGAGCAGTTACACAGATTTTCCTTTAAAGCATGGTAATAAAACCTCTTTGCATATAAGAGTGTTGTGTTTGAATATCACTTTAATATCAAATCGATTGATATTCTACCGTACTTCTAACAATCTGCAGCTCTAAAGTGGGCTTTCCAGTTTACCTGCACTATGCTTGTCTACCAACAGGTGGCTTGTCCTTATTTTCGATTGCACTCATTTGCTTGACACTTTAGGGATTTTTGTGTCATGCAATGGGCCAAAGGCACCTAGCATTGCCCACAGGGAAGATGGTGGCAAAAATGTCTGTACATTACGCTTAGTGAGTAAGAATGTTTCAAACAATTCACTTACTGTACCTATTGAAAATTGTAGTAATAAGCACATGTAATGTACAAGGCTTTCGTTCTGGGTGCATTTAGATACAGTATGATTTACTGTAAACATGTTTCTTTTACATTTAGAACTAGAGTGGACTATTTGCCTAGCAATACTGACATTTCTGAACATAGAAAGTTTCTATTAATGCTGTCTGTAGAAAAAATGCATGATCTAAGCACACAGGTTTTAAAGGGTTAAAGAATAAAAACGCTTCATTGAATATCGGATCCAAAATAAAACGTTCTTTCATCACATGAAGGAGGAAACTATTGAGTTATCACTGAGGTAACAAGTTTAGAGTGGCTTCTCATCAGATTTCATCAGGTATTTGAACAGGTTCGAGCGATTTGGTCTTATACTTCTTTAAGTATGCTTCTTCTCATGACAGAACTTCTATACAAAAGCTGTACACAATACTACTGTAAAATCAGGTTATACAACTCATTTTGTTTTATCAGTGGTAAATTGGGACAGGCAATCTAAATTATGCTACCTTTATATGCAGGGATAAAATGTTAGTAAATGAAAGTATAAACAGTACAGTAAAGGCACATTTCAAACATTGTGTAGTTACTTAATGCATTCTGCTGCTTCAAACCTCCTAACCATAGCATGTACGATAATGGAGTTATTGTAAATGTTTACACCCAACAGACTCCCACGGTTTCGTGGTTTTGCTTGTGGGTGCTGTGACTTTATGCCATGTGACTCTTTGATTTAAGTCACATACTTTATAGTGTAAAACACAACCAGAAGTCATTTTTGCTTTATATCTTTGCTGCTGTTTAGACATTTTCAGTCAGGCCCCCATTAGTGTTTTTATATTTATATATCTACATATAGATATAGAATTATAAAATAACATCATGGTAAATATTGTATATTTCTATGACAAACCATTTGTGGAATGATGTATCTGCTTTACCAGGGAAATGAAAAAATAAAATATCTTCTTAAATGGAATGAAAATGAAAAAAAAAACTTTTATTGAAGCTGATATTATTTCTTCCAACAACTGAGTTTGTGCTATTTTTGAAGCCATTAAAAGCCATTTACTGTCAGATTGTTCTATGAATCATTCAAAGTGTGTAAAAAGGAGGAAAAGGAGCTGTTTGACGATACTGCCCAAGTTGCCAAAATGAAGCACGGCATTGAAAAACACAGAAAATACAGACAAATAACCCTGGACAAAAACAAGGGCAGACATAACTACCTTCCCCAATGCTTTGTCAATGTTTTAATACAGTATTATTCAATAAAATTAGACAACTATACAAAATATTTAACAAAAAACTAATTCATTACCACTTGAAAAATTGTAAAAATATTTATTGAATTCCAAGGGGCGAAGTTACAGGTGTATCAGGATGCTACAGTATTTTAAAATGTATAAAAACGGTTTAGACTAAAACCGTAACCTGAGTACATTTCAACAAAGCTTGGAGTTTGAAGAACAAGAGAGTGAACTGAAGGTTAGTGGATTCTGAGGTTAAACTCCTTGATAGTGCAGGGGTACAAAGCCTATTATAAATCACTACTGCAGGATGAAAGTTGATTTGTATCAATATACTGTATTCACTACATTCAGACAATAAGTATGTTATTGCATTTGCAGTTATTGAAATGTTCTTTAACAGAAGCATCCACTCAAAAACACAGTATAGGTTTGTTTCCTTCATTTGGGATACAAAGCCAGTTTCACAATTATTTCCAAATTCATTATTTGCATATTTAAACATTTTGGAATTTTTAACAAATTAAATTTTTTCAAAATATTACTGAGGGCAGATATTGAATTTTAACAATAAAACATTTTCAGAATATCAGTTAAGACATCGATTACTGTGGTTTCTAAATAAAAGTTAAGTAACATAACCCAATGCATACAGTATGTATTTCAATTGTCTTTCAGTCCACATATTTACAGTATCTACAATATGTTTCAGAGTACGCAACAGATATGCATCATTTGTGTATATTCTTTTTTCATAAAGTGAAATAATTAAATATTTACTAAATTAAGAGTGTTCAAAGTTTGGCAGTTAATACTGTTCATTATTTAGTATCTGGTGATATCAGTTGTTCAACTTTGGGTCAGCCACATTTTCTCAGTTTTATGTCAGTTAATTGTGCAGTAACATAAATTAACATGAGAAGAAAGCAAAAAATGGGAACTTTATGAATTTCTTGGATTTCTTTATCCCCAAGCAAAACATCTAAATTGCTACTTAGCATAAATTATTTATTACATGAGGCTCAGAACATCTAGCACTATCCCCCGGGGCTAGGGGATATATAAAAGATTTAAAGCAGCAGTGCGACAGTGTTAGTGCGGCTAGCAAGCAATGTTTCTCTGCAGAAGGGCCCACTTTATTTAGCTGTAAATAAATAGAGTCTGCCATTCTTGAAAGGAGAGGCTGACTCCCAGCAGGGAAGTGGAACGCTCCACTTCTTTTATTCCTTTGTGCTTGCTATGTGTGTCACTGTGACTCATTCATGACAAGCTAGTGTAGTTTATGAACTGAACAGTGCTTTCAATCGTGCAGGCTTAACTGTGGTCACTGAAACACATCTACTGCAGCCAGGGAGCACAAAAAGAAAGCCTAGAAAGGCTGTTGCATAAAAATTCTTCCCAACTGTATCGAATTTTTACTGCTGTCTAAGACTTTTTTATTCACTGGGGGCATATGCCAGTTTATCATAATTCATGTTCTAATATGAAATAAATGATTAAATTAAAAATAACATCTGTATCCCCCTTTGTTCACAGATTATGCTTAGGACAAGTTAAAATATGACTCTGATATACACTGTAGTACCTACTGTCAGCTGCTCCCTTTGTAATAATGACTTGACAGAATCTGCTACATTTGATCAGTACATCAGTACATTTCCGAGCAGGTATATGTTAATTGGAAAACACTGGAAAAGCCAGTAATCTGTCATTTTAATGGAGTTATATAGGAAGTAAAGCAAGATTGTCCTACCATTGTCACACTGAAAGTATTTGAGGTTTGCATGTATTCATGACAAATCCCAGAAATGTTTTACATACATTTTGCTACAGATAGAACCATTCTCGAAGAAACTCAGATTCTGTAAATAAATTCAAATAAAATGTTGTGAAACGTCCTTTTTGAGCATGTATGTCTAGTTACCCTTGAAAAGGGGTGGTAAAAAGCAAACTGCAGTACACACAATCATGCTATTATTGTAAGACACCTTTCTGACATGAGCAGTACATTAGATTTGAACTGTTTTTTCATCCCCAAATCTTCTTTATTACTGAATGGAACTGGCCATTTTTACACCACGATGCTCTCCGGGATGTATTGTATTATAGTCAATATTAAATGCATGGTATTTTGCATGTATGTACTGTACAGTGCTGTCCTATTACTGAAGTGTAACTGTTTGTGTGAACAGTTTGTTTTGCAGATTGTTGAGCCACATCACTATTAAAAATTGAGTACAGGGAAAACAAACAGCGGGATGTGTTTATACTCCACAAACAATAAACAGCAGGAGTTCCAGGCAGAATGAGGACAGTTTAGTCAAAGTGATCCAAATACTCTTAAATTTTCCAAAGGCACAAAAACGCAGCTAGACCGTTGCACTTGAACTCAGTTATTTAGCCTCATCTTTCCCAGTGGACAGTGAAAAAGAGAATTGGAATTGTAATGTACAAGTTACAAAGTGATACTGTTAAGCAGCAGGTGTGTTAAGAGCTTTATGTGTCATGATTAACAATCTGTTTGAATAAAAAAATATTAAAATGTTTAGTTATAAATGTAGGTGAAAAAGTATTTTTTTGTGATAGTGGAAAGTGATACCTTTTTACCAGGGTGGTAACTGTAAAAAAAGTGCACAAATAGTATTGCTTTTCATAAAATGCACTCCCCTTCAGGACCAGGATAATCACAGAAACTTCCCTATAATAATGTACAGTAGCTGACAGACATATTGCATGCTGAACTCTCCATACAATGTCAATTCATAATGTGATTTTCAAAGTGCATGTAAAAGGTTAAAGACACAAATCTAGCAAGGAAAAACACAAAGATCAGAAATCTTACATTTGGAAACTTTGTAACAGTTTTATCTAGCAATAGAATGATAAACATTTCTTTACTATAACAGAAAACTTTGAAAATTGGCTTTTTAAATATACACCCACACAACTTAGTATAAACATTAAATCTCACTCACGGTGCAGGTTATGACTTAGCAGGACATTGATTTCCTCTGTTTTTCTTGCCAGATGATGTGTTAAAATGACTTGAGATGTGTTCAAAATAAAATAAGAGACATCTACTAAACTATAGCAAAGAAAGACCCATTTGTATAAAGTGGAAAAGCTACGATGGACCTCTGAAGAAAGATCCTTTATCTGAAATTGTTTAGCTAAATAAGTTGAGTAAACCTAACACCCTCTATCAGAAATTAACCAGGGATACTACCTATTATATGAAACATTTTATTTCTCCTAATGCCTGTAGCAGTATACAGTATGGCCCAGCATACAGTACCTGTATGTATACCCTTTCAGGTGAAAATGAAAGTATCAATTTTGTTACTGTGCACAGCTGATTCCATTTGTATTAAAATGAAGCATTAATCTGTTATTTTAAAAAAAGTAAGTCAAGATACAACTAGTTAGGCGTACACCTGTCTCCAGACATGTTTATTTTTTATAGATGTGTCCAAGCATGAATGAATTTTACTGTATTTCGAAAGTACTTCTGATATGCAGAAATAAATACTGCCTGAGGAGCAGTATTTACAGAGTTAAAACCAACTGATAAAGTACACTGTACAGAATACAATACAATCATAAATTCAGTGTGTTAATCTGCATAGGCAATTGTTATGTCTTGTAACAGTATACCTTTGAAACTACTTGAAACTCCTTTTAGAATTCACGGGCTATAAAATACTGAAGCTATAAAACTAACAATAGAGGTCACACGGTATACACAATACATATCGGTTTGAATCTATGTCTACAACAGTGAGGTTAAAAAAATCCAGCTCTAATCTTAATTCAATAACAACTCTAACTTAGTCACTGCTGTAAATTGAATAGAACAACCAGGTAGGTATTTATCCGCTATATCTGAATTCAATAAAAAAACAAGGTCATCTATATACTGTACAACACCCTAACCCATGTGTCTAGTTACTTTTAATAAGTATGGTAATGCATACTTATACTATAGTAATTTAATTGTCATCTATAATAAAGCTTAAATGCAATGTAAAGTGATACCTAAGCCCATAATTAAACTATTCCAAGGGGACGTGAAGCGCATAACAATGTCTAATATCTTTTTTAAATGCCTATGAAAGACAGTAACCAGTAAAAATCAACAAAAATTCCTCCGTTTTAATACAAAATACCAGAAATAAAGCTGTTTGCCAATTACAATGCCTGGTTTGGGAATGATAAGAATGTGATATGCAGGTGTATTTTAATGCGGTCTGCAGTGGAGAATGACATTCACTCCATAACATATCTTAGCAGAAAGACCTAAAAAAAAGACTTCAAAAAGGCACAACAGTTAGAGATTGTATTGGCTTAACATTATTTAGAGAAGTGGATGAGTCAACAAAGGCAACTGGCAGGTCTACCTGGAATGGAAAAAGTGAAAGAAAACATCTACCAGTAAACTGAATGCTGGGTGCTAAAAGAGAGCTAATGATAAGGGTTGTAAACACACTGAATTTATCATGAGAATAAAAAAAATACTCATATCTCACAAACTCCATCACTGGACAAGATCATAACAGGAAGGACTGTTAAGGACACAGGAGGTGTTTTGTTTAGGCCACTAACAGTTTGTTTTTTTCTGACAGGAGGGAATGTTCTCCCAATCCTAGAGAATTCTATTTCTAGCCACAAAGTGACCTTTTAAAGCTTCAGTAGTAGTGTGTAGATTCAAAAACGGTAATCAAAGTATTTTAGAAAGTTGTAGAACTGATTCTGAAAACACTGAAAACACTTTTTTTTTTCATCACAGAGTGGTTTTGGGGCTATGGGAAAACAATTCTTACCCATTACTAAACATAACACCTCACAGAGTTCTGAAAACCTCCCATCTGCTCTATCATGATGGTGAGGGCTGCCTCTACTTCACTGTGCTGTTTCCCAATCCCTAAATAAGATTTACTAGGATGGTAGTTGAACTGCAGTGATAGAAGGCAATACTGTCAAAAGGCCAATTTTCCTTCACGTACTTTCTCTGAGAGACTCATAAAAACTGATGATAGTAGAAAGTGTTAATCGGCAAAGAAAAATACTACAAGCCCTGGCTTATTTCAAGAAAATGATTGCATGACATCTAGCAGCCAAATGAACTGAATGGCCTCTTCTATTTTGTAACCTTTCTTAGGTTCTAACTGAAATATTTTTTACTTGGAGAAGATGTTTGTATCTTTCATCAGCTTTTATTATCTAAGAACAGTTTAACGCCATCTCAGCCGCCAGACTTGTACTCCTTTGTGTACTGACACCTGCTGGTTGCTGGACTTCTGATAGTAATTTTCCACTGCCTATGACGTAGGATGTGAGCATCATAATTAATCCTGACAGTGTTTTTTTTAAAAAGGTTTAAAAAGTAAAATAGTCATCACTGTTCTAACAGTACTATATGGATGTGCAGTCCCTTTGTATGAACTAATTCACTTACTAATTAATAAGATATTTCACATGACAATGAAACAAATAACCTACAGTACTTAAGTTCTCCACAGATAGCAAGCCTTGTGAATATAAGGCTTAAAGACTTTGTGCAGCTAGCTCTAATGTAAGATGAGGAAGTAAAAACTGGTACAGTACATGCTACTTTATTTTCGGTAAAAGCACATAAAGTTTCCTTGTAAACTGAAAGGATTGACCGTTTAACAAAGCTATTCTCGTTTTTCTGTCATACTGGGCCTGAGCAAATACACTATGAACATTTTTTCAAGGTTTCTTTTAGTCCAACACAACATAATGTGACAGTCATGGTTCCGCATGGGGTCGTGCCCCCCGCCGTCCATTCCGGCCCCCACACCTGGGGCGCAAACCCAGGTCTCTGGTGTAATGCAACAGGGCTCCAACCACGTGAGCTAAAGGAGACCTCCCTCAGCCCAGGCAGCTGAGGACCCTGTTATGCGCAGTGAGGGCGCTGACGTCACCACACTAGCTCCACTACAACAAAGAGGTCCAGAACAAGCAGTATTTCATGAACATATCATATGAACAACTTTTATAAAGTAAAAAAAACAAAGATTTTATATTATTTAAAAGTGAAGCTTCGGAGGGGATAAATTATTTTCTAAATCTATTCCATTTACATCTTGGAGCACAGAGGGTGTCTCTCTGATGGGACAGTGTAAATTCACAGTGGAAGTGTATCACACATTCCATGATGCTGGTGGCATTTGGTAGGTATTAATCTGCAGATCACACTGATCTTTGCCCAAACAATAAAACAAATATCTTTAATGACAAAGCAAAATATGAATTATACAAGATACTATACTGTATTAGTTATTAAAATTAAATTTGAGTTATCTTTTGCTCTCAAGAGCAAATTCTATATATATATTTGATTAAGTGCTTAGGAAAAATATTGAAGAGGTTTGTATAAGAAAAAAAACTTCAAAATTTAAATTGTTTTTCATTTCTAAGGATTTTTATGATAAGTCCAATTATTTCCCTGTGTAGGAAATACTGTTTAACACTACAACGGTCTTATAGTTTAACACTAAAACACAGTGTCCCACAAGTAGACTTGTGGATGTTGTCTCCGCACTAGGCTAGTAAAAAAGAATAGATGGGACTCAAAGAATCTTATGACCCATTTAGTTTGGCACAACTCAAGCACAACTTCAAGCAACAACACTAACAACCCAAGTGGGACCGCTATACACAGTCCATAAATCTATAATTCATACACAACTTATCAGGGTGGCTTGAAAAGATCTGAGCCTAATATAGAAGGCAACACTAGAGACCGTTGTGCTTAGAATCTTTGAAAAGTAAAACGAAGTTTAGCTGGTTCTACATTATAAGTGCTTTTCTTTGGGCATGTTTTCTGGGGTAGTGGGAGGATTAACCTTATCACCTTATCAAACCACATCAGGACGTATCTCGGATGCTTAACTTGGAATTCAGTTTGTTTTTCTCTATTCTGTGCACTGCTCATACTTCAGGCTATTCAAATTCACCTCAGATTCCTAGCTCTCTCATTTTCACTTCTGGAAATTTAACACTTTCCCTCCTGCAGAAGATTAATTTTCAACATTAGTGTCTCCACTTACAGATACAAAGTTTAAGTAAATTTAAATGACTCCATATTTTACCAATGGTACAACACTTCCTCCAAATGCTCCTGCACTTAATACTTCTGCTAGAGTCTGTTCAAAACTTTTCATTGCATTTTAAACATCAGCCAGCCACCTATCTTACTCTTCACCATTTTTGCTCCATTCTTGTCTTTTATCAAAACTTTATCTTAAGTGAGATGCTTCACTTCAATTAAAGCAGCCCTATCTGGAATTAAAATTTCCCGTGCATTCATTTGGTGACCTTAATCCTCTCATTTCTAATTTCCTAATCACTCTCCTCCTGTGGGGTACCCAGGACTCAAAACCAAAGGGTCCAAGTCACCATCTTCCCATCACTCATCTTGGTCTCTTGTGCCTACCGGTCACCATGGTTATCACTGCTTCCTTGTCGACAGACTCCCTGAATGGTTGTTTTGTCATTCTGTGACTATTTAAAAGTCTGTTCCTTGAATTCTGATGATCTGATTAACCCTTGCTTCTCTGAACATTTGTTTCTTGTGAGATACTGTAATAGAGAAAATGAAGGACCACTTACATTTTCGAGGATCCCTTTTTGTTTTAAAAAAATTGGACCTTTTCGATCATCAAGAGATACAACACTTGTACTTAACATACAGTACTTCTGTCAGCCTGTCCAATTAGCCATCATAAAAAGACAATGTAATAAATAGCATGTGCCTTGGTATCTTCCATTGGGTAAATTGAATTTCTCTGCCTCACTTATCTGTATTTACAATATCCCTGCCTTTGTTATTTATAATAAGACTCAGGATATTCCACAACACTGTTTCTCATTTACATTATTTAGTTTTCAAATAGAGAAACATGATCACAATTCTGACACTGAGGAACAAATTTATATAGTTCCTTTGGTTTCAGTGGTCTGTGACATACAAATCTTTAAAAACCAATGCTTGGCTTGTTACGGTGTTCATTACTGGAATATAATCAGTAGAAACATCTCTCATGTTTCTTCATTAAACTGACAGTGTTTTGAACTGAACCAATTAAATGAGGAGCCTAACATCACACATTCCCAAATATGTACAATACATAATGTCTGAAATCCTACCTGTTCTGCTGTATTTCACACATCTAAATCAAAAACAGATGTAATCCATCGCAGGGATCCAGCAATGCTGGTTCCCACTTACACTGTACAGCTGGGTGAACTGGAACTGCAACTAGGCTAAAGTACTGAGCTCAAGGGTACAAACAACAGTGTCTACAGTAGGGACTTGAACCACAATCTGTCAGTCATGTGTCCAGAGGCTTACCCATTATGCTGCACTCCTCCACAAAACACCTTAAAGGCAAAGAGAAAAATCTCCAGCCCCTAGTGCAAAGATATCTTCTTCAGTCATACAGTTTAATGAGTTTAATATGTCAAGAACAAAAAAAATGAACAATGTAAAGTGTAATTGTAAGCAAGTGATCACTGAGAATGTAATAGACATTAGCTTTATATACTTAAAATGTACTGTTTTTTTCTCAAAAACAGTTGAGCATGATCGTGTATTGAAGAGGCAGTCATTGAAGAGGCAGTTCTCTTCAATGGAAAAACTTGTAGCACTGAAAAGCTGACTTATTTCTGTCTGAATCTGACATTCCTTGGTATTATGTAACATTAAAGATCATGTGATAGCTAATTTTTGGTCCTGCTCAGGATTCCATTATTCAATGACTTGATCGAGTGCTTAATATGAATCATATCTTTAATTAGCTCTCACTCTTTAGAACTACACACAATCCAAAGGCATAAAGTAATTGGCATAAAAGTTCCTTTAATTAATTTATCTGTCCATGTGAGTAACCAAGAGTGGAGCCTAGGGATCATTTATAACTCCGGGAAGACTGGCTTTAAAACTGTCATGGGAAATTTATGTTAGTAAATTGCGACTACAAGAAGGCTTCCTAAATGTATTAAATAAATATACAGTTTCCACATCCATGCAAGCTTATAATGCACAATACAGAGATGGGCAAGGAAAAAAGGTCTTATTGATTGATTTCATTTTATTATATTCTCCAGTGAGTGTCTCAATTCTCTGAAGCCATTTGCCTTGTTCTACATTCTAATTGTAATCAAGCACATTAAGTAATTCATTAAAAAGTGGCCCACTGTGTAAATGAGGCAGGAGGACTTTATATTCAATACAACACTGGGTTACAGTAAAGTACTACAACTATGCCCTAATCTTCCATGCACTGTTAAATCATTTTTATAGAAATTGCTGTTAGTATGTGCAATAATTTTAAAAACTGTATTTAATGATGAAGTGACAAATGTAAATAAGGATATTTAAGACAACAGTGTTTCTGATATTTCTGAGTTTTCCTTTTCTTGGGACTGAAACAATTTATATGGATTGAATGCTTCTTTGACACTGTGGACAGTACACTCAACTTCTTCGAGCTTTTTCTCCCTCTAGATTCACCTTCATGAAAAGAAAAAAAATATTCAATGTCACAAGTTTCCAACGGCAATCATTTTAGGTTTAAATTAAGTATATAAGATGCCTGGCTGGGCCTATCTCATTCATTCCATGTATGTGTTAAAAATACAAATCTTTATATTACGACCGCAAACCGACTCAACATGCAAGCCAAAAAACATGCTATATAAACCAATGTACAGTGCTGCATTTTCAACACTAGCTGCAGTACCTTTATGTGTACATAAACAGGACCTATCCCGAGAAGTACCATTACAGTTTTTAAAACTAAGGCACTGGATACCCAGAATGAATTATGGCCTGTTTGGAACCCGTTCTGCTGAACGCTTATTAGGTCAAAAACTAAGCACTGCAAGTGAATTGTGCTCGAAAACCTCTTATCAAGGAAACAGCACAGCAGGAATATGAATGTGATAACCTCAAACTGTACTGCCACTACAACCATTACAAAAACATAAGAAAAAACACTCCACAAGGCATGGATGGTCATGCTAAATCTCTACTAATTTTTCTTTTTACAGCACATAACAACACACTGGTACAGTATATTGTTACATATATTGTATCTTCCAGGGCGTTAATGTCCATTCGGGCAATTCAAATTTTAATTCTGATTTTACAACATGTGATATTTATTTTACAAAAAGCAAGGTAAATTCAGCATGGCAGAAAAATGCTTTGTGAATGTGACTCAAGGAGTTCTGATGCTGAGATACAGAAGCATCAAAAAAAAAAAACTTGGCAGCCATTTAATCTATTTTTGCTCAGGGAACTCAAAAAGCAGACTTTTGCATCATCCTACCCCCTGGGGTGTACTTTGTGACTCCCAGCAGGGAGTCTGGAGTCCATCTTGAGCAACATCTAAATGTAGGAACATAACAAAGGTAATCCAAACAGGAGGTGTCCTTTCACCTATGCTGCTTATCAAGTTGCTTGTAGATAATTGTTTGAAGGTTGTGACCTTGTCTTTTCATTCCAGCATTTACTTGGTACTCTTGCTTAATACGTTTTTTCCGATCCTGTGGTATTGTGCTCTTATCCTAGCTGAATTAGATGTACAGTACAGTATAGAAGAATTTTTACACTGCACATATTCAACTGATATGCAGCACCCCAAGGAAACCTCAGACTTTTTATTACTTTTGGCTGCCATTTTTGTCCAAAGAGACTTGTACTTGTAGCCGATTATACAGTTGGCATTTTACTGAAGCAATGTGAGTGAAGTGCCTTGCAGAAAGGTATGTTAGCAGTGACCTACCTACAGTATGATCCCACTGCCTTTCTGTTCTGAATTCCATGATGCTACAGTATCTTCCAGTGCATTAAAAGATGCAAGAGTTGTGTACAGGTCTCACTTTTTTGCTTGAAATGCACTACTTATGCATGCACTATTCTTTTGATAACAGACAATTTCTGTAATGATTTAAAATAATTAGTTTTACATAGTGATATTTATCTCAAATGGCCATATACATGGAAAGTCGCTGTTTTCACCTATCCAACTGTCCATTTTCTAACTGCTTTATCCAGTTTGGGTCACAGTGAAGCTGGTAAACAGTGGGATAAAACCTACCGGGCCAGTGTTCCCAGAAGCCACTTAACCTACTACTATGTCTTTGGGCAGTGGGAGGAAACTAGAGCACATAAAGGAAAGCTACTACTGTATATGTGAATGTGGGGAGATCATACAAACCCCACACAGATAGCACCCTAGGACCTGTAATTGAACTCAGGATCCCAGCGCTGAGAGGCTAGGAATGCTAACCAATGAACCACTAATTTTCATTAGAAGATAAATTATATTAAAGGCATTTCCATGCATTTCATTACCTATTAGGTATTAACCCTGCATAAAGAGTTGCGATACCAGCTTATTCTTTTCTACAACTTGATGACTGTTTGCTTTCTAACAACCTCAGCCCCCAGCATAGTGCTGCCTTTGTCAAGAGTAACATATTTTATAATGTTTTAATCCTACATTTTCATTAAGGACAATAAAGTCAGTTATCAAGTTGTCTAATCTACCAGTGAGAGATGCTGTGATTGTAGCAGTCCTTTTAACACTCGAGGTATACAGCCCTGAGAGTCTACTGTAACTCTAGCTGTGCTGCTTGCCAAGAGGGCATGGAGAAAGGGGGGTGGGGTCACAGTCTAGTTGGCATAGCAGTCAGGCTGTAGCATCACTAACAAAGTGATTATAAACACTGTGTACAAAATTGCTGGGGCCAGGTCACACACAGTACTAACGGCTTATCGGTGTAATTGCATAATATGGGCAAAATGTTTGAACACAAATATGTACTGTATGAGCTAATTTAGACAATCTATTTGGAATTTATTTGAGGTAAATGCAGTTAGTTGACAAATCTTGTTAAAACTTGCTAGACACTTTAGGCATGATAAAAATATTTTGATGTTCAAAAGATACATCTGGCCTTTATGAGGTTTGAATGACTAATTACACATTGTCATTTTTCAGTGCAAAATAAATAAACAAAATAATAAATTGGTACCAAAATCGAGGAGATATAAAACAAAAAACAAAGCCTCATACCTTGCTTAACCTATTGCAATGCTCCTCACATCTTAAAATGTCCTTGAAAAATTGCAATTAATACATTCACTAAGAAATATAAAGTGTCCTATTCCTCTGAGGTGAAAGACTTATTATTTTCTAGTTGGTTTAAACCAAATGATTTACTGGAATTGTCACAAAACCTAAGAATATACAGTATATTAGCAAAATATTTAAATTTGAATAGCATAATATCATAATAATGGTTGTAAATAAGAGCAGGCTATTCGTCCCACCTTGTCCATTTAGCTGTTACTGGTAGCAACAGCCCAGGGATCTCATTCAGTGAGATGATGTGGCACCAATCTTCCACAATAAGTCAGTCAACTCATGCCTCATTGATGGAGGTGAAAAAGCTGTCTAAAGGATTATTCCAGAATGCCCCATAAATACTGTAATACTGGTGCCTGAGAAGGGAAGGTCATACTGATAATATCAGTGTCATACTCATCAAACCACTGATGACCCACGTGCTCTGTGGATATGGGTATTCTAATCCTGGAGGACACCCCTCCCAGCAGGAAAGACATGCTACAACATGGGGGTGAAGATTAACCTTTAAGTATTAGCATTGACCTTGTTTTCAAAAAGGAATGAGAGCACCCAATATCGTGCCAGGGAGATGTGCCCCTGAATGGCACAGAACCACCAGAACACTTCACTATTGGAGCCAAGCACACAGAGCTGTAGAGTTCTTTATGTTGGCACCACACATGCACTCATTTGTTTTGGGGATCTCGACAGACTGTTTTTGAAGAAGCACCTCAGGTTGAATTTTGCAGTCATTTGATCTACAGTTCGCCTGTTTTGACTTATACTTCAAAGTATGGATATCATGATCCTGGAATATATGCCTCTGCCCACTGTTGCCCTTTGCTGATAATCTCTTTCTTTCAGAGTTCCACACTTTAGACACCACTGGTCATGAAACTCCAGCCAAATACATACCAATAACTTTTCCTTTTTTAAAGTTACTGAGATCCCCTCTTATAGTCATGTTGGTCATAATTATAGGCAAACAGGCCAGTCCAGCATTTCTAAACCTAACCATAGGCATGCTGGGATGTTTTGCATGAAACCTGTATAGGAGCCCTTGCTTTCAATATACTTGGTGCCACTCAGTTACACACCTGTTTTTATTTTTTTGTCCACTGCCTGTATGCTTCATGCTACAGTTTATTGAGCACCAGCAGAAGCAAAAATGCAAAACAAATATATCCTTTAATTTCTTGTTTAAGACAAAGTGTAACAATTAAACAATTGAAGTGCTACTGAGATTGTAATATACAGTATATACTTTGTATTTAATAACATTTGCAGTTTTTGCTTTCGGTACAAAGTTAAAGAACCTGAAATCCTGGACAACACAGACATATTACCCTGGTCTAACTTTAAGCTAAACTGATCTAATCCACGTGGGCTGACCTTTAAAAGGTTAAAGGCATATTCAATTACTGTGGAATCAATTACAGAGGGTGGATAGTTCCTTTAAAATCAGTCTTTTTTGATGACATTGTGTTTTTATTACAAGACTCCCTGGTAGCACATTTATTGTATCTCAGTCCTTCTAATTCCATGGTCAGCTATAAAGGTATGGACACGAGGGAGCATTTATCAGGTTTCAGCAACAAAACAGTTTCCTCTTATTCTGTCTATTTTAAATAATGACAATTTAGGGATAGCACCAATATTTTATATTATAAGCATGCTACTGGTTCCATGCATAGGTTACTGGTAGGCATGCATATAAAAAATAATTTATATAAACAAACTAACAATATATTCCGTGTATGGATTACTGCAATTTGTAAATTAACTTAATACAAAATAAGATTATGTGAAATGTGAGGCCCTATGATTTCTACACTGATAAGACCAATAGTGGATTGATAAGCAAAAATATTAAAAAGAATCAGATAGCTCTCCTCTCCAGAATGGACTATATGTAATCTTGACTTTCGCCTCATCCTTAAATTAGGACACCCTCTGCCCAGTTTAAGTTACTGACATCTACTGCCTGCATCTATATAAAATCGTTGGCCTTAAACCAGAGAAGCCCTAAATGTGGGAAAGGAAGGATAAATTAAAGTGACAGGGTTTCGGTGGTGAAAATTGGTGCAACTCTTCTAATTGCATGTCTAGCCTGAATGATGGGATACTTAATTCTTACACATTCTAGACAATTGCTTTATACTAACATGAGCCTTGGGAGAAAGGCAGATTCCAGAGACATATGGAGCAGGAGATGGAGTGGAAAAATAAATTAGAGACTCTTGCCACAATGAAAATGCTTTAACTGCATTGCTAATGAAAGGTGTTGCCACCATTACTCGGAATGACAAAACCGTTACCTTCATAAATAATATATAGAGCAGGGGTCCCACTGAAGATGGCTCAAAACTACTCAGCATCTCTCTTTCTCTTCTTTTGCTTTTACTAATTTAAGAACATGGTGACAAAGAGGTACTAACTAAACCTGCAGCTTAATAAAAAAGAAGTCAACTTGAGTTAGCTGTCTGTCTGGAGATGTATTTGCCTTGAAAATTGAATTTTAAAGCGCCACAAACATTTATATGGTGCTTATGGCAGCTTAACCTTCAATCCCCCAAGAGATGGCAAAAATCAGAACTCTGCAAAAAAGAAAATAAACGTCGACTTACAAATACTTCTAACACAGGGAAAGTGGAGGAGCTTTAGCTGACAAACCTGGGGTTAAATGTTTGTTGCCTTCACTGCCTGAGGCCATCTAGCATTTTTAGAGATGATTAAGTACTGCAGCCTAGAAAGGACCTGTCCTGAGTGTTCATCTCTGACTTCCAGCAGAAAGGAGAGGCTGGCAGTGATGGAGACAGATGGATGAGTCTCATTAGTATGGTGAGGCAGTGAACCAGACTGCCATCACTGAGCTGTTCAGAAACACAGCAAATGAAACCAGGAGTGGGGGAAGCCGCAGTTGTGGTGCTTTAACTCTCAGAGAGCTGGTGGTACTTTCTTTAATCCTGAAAAATTGCTGTAACCTTTAACCACGTTCTTAGAATCTACAATCTCTAAACTAAAAAATCAGGAAATAGGTCACAATTTGCAAGCATGTTTTTTATAAACAGGTTTCCTCATCTGATGCTCTTCCCCCTTGGCTGATTAAAAATCACTATTGAAAATACTGGGGGGGGGGATCAACAGATATTTTACTCCTAAAGGAAAAGTGTTGTAAACAAGTAAAGAAAATAGCAAACACTAAAACAAAATACAGAGAGCAACTGCAAGCTTCATTTAAATCTTCTTTTGGAAAAAATAACAAAAAGTAATGTAGGTTGAAAATAAATCTTGGTACAACTGAATGACCTAAAAGTTGGAGCAGTTTGTTCTTGACTAACTGCATATACAGCCGTTTGCTTACAACTTAATGTCTCATCATTCAGTTCCCAAGAAAATCATGCACAGGCCACAGAGAGTAAGTCAATGTGAATGTTTCTGGCTACTATTGATGGCAGTGGTGTGAGTGTGGGAGAAGAAATTTATTATTGCTTTTTTAAAATGTATTTAAATATTAACCCCAGAATGTTACATGCTGTCCTTCCTCTGACTTTGCTATTTATGTGTGTCGAAAACATACTGCCACCGACAGCATCTCATACTATTTGTAAAGAGAGGAAGAGAACTCTAACATGTGAGTCTCATTCTTTCAACATATTGACAATAAAAGTACAGTACTGAACAATATAAGAAACATAATTACTGATTCCAAGTATTTGGAAATAACTTTTAAAAATGTTAAAAATAACACTTCATAAGGAATAGAAAAGTGAATGAGAGATCCTGAAATTATCCAGCATTTTCTTCTAAGGATACCTCTTAAAATTTATTAAATTGTATTTTTGCATCTGCTTATCATATCTTTCATAGTCAGAAAGTTTTCAATACATTTACAACAAAATATTTTAATTTAGGTGGGTAGCTGCGTCAGCATGCGCCGGCTGCAAAGGAACAAGTATTAGGTTTATTCCATGCTGAAAAAAAGAAGAAAGAGAACACAACGTTTTGGCCGTGGAGCCTTCTTCAGGTGTGCTTTTTAAAGGTGTTTTATTATATGGGCTTGAGTACTGTATTTAGCAAAACCTTTGAGAAGACTTGTTGTACAATCTTGCCATCCACTAAAAAGAGTCAATCAGAGCTCATTAAGGGCAGTACTAGTCGATTACCTTAGTAAATTGCATTAAAATCATCATTGTCGTTTTTCATTGAAGTGCTTGTTGCCGTAAGTGTCTGCCATTACTCAATTCATAGACTGACACTACAATCACTGACTAATTCAGATCCCACTTGCACTAAACAATTGAAGGAAGGGAATGTTTGCTTGAATAAATATGTATTAATAAAACTCATGTTAGACTTACTGTAGTACAGGGTTTGTAAAGTCAGATTAGAAAGCGGCAAACAAGCTTAAACATTCGCTTTATAGTCAGGGTCTCCACTCTAACCTGTACTCTCTTTCCCTGTGGTAATAATACACAGACAACATATTAGGGATTTCTTAAGGGATAAAGTATCTTAGGGAGGTGAAAGTATTCACAACACTTGCCCTTAAATTAAGATGTTTTTGTTAGTATAGGCTTATCCTTAATTTAAGTGGAAATGGTGGTTTTGTTGCTTTTAACATTTATGATAAATTAGGTTGTAAAACTGTGAAGGACTATACAAATGCTATGCAAATAGTTTTTTATTGTAATCACTTGCGGATAAGTGTCCTCAAGGATGAATGATAAATGAGCACCACAAATCATAAATATCTGTACTTAGTAGAACACTGATAAAGTTCGGTATTCAATATGTGTCAACGTCTTGTCATCAGGAGCCCAACAGCAATTTTAGATTAGCCTTTAAAGTCACAGGTAAAAGCATTCAAATAGAAAGACAAAGTATTCAAATAGAAATAAAAAAAATAGATATAAAAATTATTTTTATAACTTGCAATTGTTCTAGTGCAAGAGAGATATTTGAGATTAATACGGTACATGACATCAAAAAAACTTCACACTTTAAAATCTGGGCAATTAATATATTTTTTGAATGATTAGATTAAGATTACTGAAGAATAGATAGGTGCAAAATCGTCAAATACTAAAAGATAATGTGGAAATTTAGGATTTAAAAAGCAATAAAATGGTTAAAACTAAAAATCATAGCAGCAATTTAAAAAATTCAATGATACAACTAAACTAAGAAGGAGAATCTAGTAATAATAATAGAATGCTCTGGTTTCCCACAGTTTGTTACCATTAATTGTTTGATGTAGATCCTACTACACACGCAACTGCAATGAAATGTGTTTTGTACGAGACAGATTGTTTCAAAACTAAAGTACTGTACTTGTCCCACTTGGTACAGGTCCCCTCAGACTTTCTTCTTTAGTCTGAGAGCAATGGCAGCAATGGTAGCACCTTGTAGCCTGACCTAACTGGATCTCATGAACTAAACAAGGTTAGCAGTAGAACAGGAGGCCCTCAAGATAAATCCAGTTGCTGCTGTAAGTGCTTGGGTGGATCAGTAGAAGGCACTCTTCCCTCTGAACCAGTATTCCCAATCCAATGTGCCAGTATGGTGTCTGGGAGACACTGTGCTGTAGGGTGTTAAACCAACAGAAGCAGAACTATTGTATAAGTGGTTCTCCAGCCAGGCCATACTAAGTGGTCATTTTCTGCTTGTTTTCTACTTTTAGCATGTACATTCAGACCTACTTAAGTGTTCACCTGAATTCAACTACTGAAGGAATGTCTCACTTTGCCACCTGTTCTGCTGTGTAGTGGTGCTATCGGAATTGCTGTGTGTCATCTGGGTGGGTGCTTCACTGGTGGATGAAGTCACTTTTACTTTGGGATTCTTTGAGATGAAAGCCATCATACAAACATAAGGAATTATTAATGATTATTAATGTCATGCCATGCTATATCACTGAACTTTAAACCAGCTGAATGCCTGACTCCAACGAAAGCCAAACAACATCGCTAATCTGCCAGTTGTTTTGTAGACTAAGTAACGGAACCTACATGTGTTACATCACTGCTAAGCTGTTTGAGATCTTGTGTATTATCTAATGGTGGACACACAGAAAAACAACACTACACATACAGTAAGATCTGAACTTTCTTGTCAAAATTAGCTTGAATGATCATGGAAACGGGTACAGCTGGTCTCACAGGTGCCTCCACCAGTTAAAGGTCTTTGCCTAAATGCACGTCAGAGCTACAGCTGCGGGTTTGAGCCTGGATTATTCCACGACTGCAGCAGATTGCCCAAGCAGGGGCAGGTTATTCAGTGCTTCTGAGGGCAGCCAGGGCTAGTCCTGTGACTTCAGAAGCTCTTACAGGCATGTGGTGCTGCTGGTGAGGGACAGAGGATTTTGGGGACGTGTTTCATAATGACTGGCTCGGAGGTGGACGGGACACAGGAGTCTGCCTGCATTTCCTCATGCTCCCCCGTGTGCGGTTGTGCAGTTCATAGCTGTGAGCTGAGACTTGAAAAACACACATTTGACTATTTCAACATTGGGAGAGTTTGATACAATTGGTATTTCTAAATCTATGGTAAAACATACCATTAACAACTTCTGTTGTAACTTTTATATTGAAACCTTAATATCAATTATTTAATTACTAATGTTTTTAATGTGTTAGGGACATTTGAAATAATCAAAGGTATTGAGAAAAGACATAACAAACTAATCAGTATATCTTATAATAATTAGTCAATAGCAATTAGGCTAAACAAGGACAAAGTCAGCCCCAAGTTAAGACATTTTGATATTACTGTCACAAATCATTTTATAACCACATTAGTTTTAAAGCAAATGGAATGGCAAAACTGGAGAGTGAAAAATAAAGGGATACTTAAATGCTCAACAATTCATCAATTTCAAACAAAACTAGAATAATTACATTTATGAATTCAAGTGTCAAACTGGGTGTGAAACTTATATTTGAGATAAAATTGTCAATTACATTTTAATGTCCAAAACAGGCAGAAGAGTTATTATGAGAGTGATTCTATAATGTTATTAAGAAATCTTTTGCGCTTCAAAAAAAGAAAAGTTTTTTGTCAATTTATTGTGTATGTTCTAGATACTGTACATACGATTGATGCCGGAACTATAAGCGGCTCTTCAGACAGCCTGAGAGGCAAGGAATAATGCATGGAATTAAAAAAAAGAAAAGGAAAAGAACAGGTTAGGTCACAAGCAAGAGTGGACCACATTATTACCAGGATGAAGACATTTAAATAGCAACGGTAAAGCATACTGCAAGAAGAACATTTCATTGCCAGCAATTACTGCTGCACGCTGTATTGCTGTGCATTTGATAAATCAACTTTGATTGAAAGGATCATTGTCAAGGAAAAACTGGGGTGGGACAGCAAGATCACAATAACTGAAAAGTGAAGTACATGGAAGACACTGCATATATGAAGAAGAACACAGTACAGTATATGCTTTTACATAAGCAGCATATTGACACAGGCTCAAGACATAAAGAAGAACAAAAAAAAGGTTTAAGATGGCTAAGGGTAGTTAAATAATTACTCTCTGAGGGAAGCTCTTTTCTGCATGACTAAGAAAATTACAATTTATCTGTACAAAAGAAGGCTTATAAAATAATAAATTATCCAGAGCTGTATTAACAAGGATGTAAATTGTAGGGCAATTATATTTTAATAGCTCTTTAGAAGAATGAATAATAGGAGCCACATTAACAAGGAGATAATTCTGACCCCTTACATTACCCAACAGTACACTTTCGGTCAGTCTGTGCAATCCTATTAGAAACTCAATCCTATTAAAAAGTTCCCAGGTTTAAGCCTGCTTTGGAGTTTTTTTTCCTCCAAAGCACCTGACCCTGACACAAAACCCAACATGTGTGGCCGGAGGGCCTGAGGGTAATTGTAAACTACATGAGCTTCCATTAATCTCAGCACGGTCGGAGCTTGGTGCTTGTAAATCAGTACCTAGGCATGGACAATAGTTAGAGCCATCAATAGTTTTTTAATGAGGCAGATCAAAAACAAATGAAAACAGCAGGGCACATACAGATTTACTGGAGAAGGAGAGACAGCTGCCTTTGTCCACTGCCTCACAAAAAAACGTCAAAGAATCAGAGCAGGATTTATTCTTTTACCAGTGGATTTTCTTAGACCAGGCACTCTCTCCTCCATTCAGCCCAGAACTGTGTTTGATATTTCAGTGCTTTAGAAAATTGTTCCACAAAGGCAATTTTTAATTTGAAAATTATTTTTTTATTTCTTTTTCTCTTTCCCTGCAATTTGCCCTCACAAACACACAATTATAAGTACAGTAGTAATTAGAAGAATGTCTGTGGTATGTTTTTAACTTGTAGATTCTCATAGTATATCAATTAGTAAGCATACACCTTACACCAACTCACAAAAAATACAAAATAAAATACTATTTACCCATGTGATATATAATCGTATGACATTATTATGACAGCGATGATAATAAATAATATTGAAAACATAATAATATTGTTTTGCACTCTCAGACTACCTAATTAAAGTGCCTTACTTTGATATATGATGTGCTTTTTAAGAAGGATGTACTGAAATATTTGTTACAATTTGACAATCTTCAAGCAAGCATAACAAAAACCAACAATTTCAGAAAAGTATTTTTTATTATGCTTCCAAATGTGTTATAGTCTTTGTGTAACAATTAACTTCGCATATTTATATTGGCTCCCATAATCACCAAACAATAACACTGATTTTCAAATTGATTTTCAGAGGACAGATACAATTCAAATAAGCAATCATTTTATTAGGCTTCAAAGCATGTAAAATATTAGTGGTTTTAAGGATTATTATTTTTCTTTTCCCAAATTCTAAACATATCCCTGTTCAAACACCACACAGAAAACCGACTCCAAACTTGACAGAGGTACAGCGACCATAATATGTGATAGTTCTGTGCCAGCCAAGATGGAGGTCTTTATCCAAATAACATTTCAAAATATTTTTCTTTACGAACCACTGTCCCTATTGGACACATGCACCACCCTAACCTGCTACTTTTGATTTAGATTAGATTTTGATACTGTACATACTGTACATGTTTCTCACTAAAGCCAATTTATTTAGAAGCACAAATGAATTAGATGGCAATGATTACATTAGTGCAAACATAGATGATTCTTGCCCATTTTTTGCAACTAACATCCATTCTAAAGAATTGTAACTTCTGCATCGCTGCATTGAGGTGTTTTGAAACATTCATAGGTGTATCATGATTTTTTATACTCAATACACAAATATTTTTTGCTACTAACATCCACACCACACTGTAACAACCTTAGTGCCACCTTTCTTTAACACAGTGTTTCATGATGATGGGTCTTGTTTGGAAGCTAGCAAAGCTGTGTGCAGTTCTATTTTTCTCCTAAAATCCCCATTTCTAGACAAAACATAAAGTGGCAAAGATAAGTTTTCCTTATTCTGCAAAACACACAGCAAAACAGAATGGTAACTTTTTATTATTCACCAGTCAACAAGCATCCTACTGTATGCACAGTATATATAGAATCAGTCAATTACTAATCTGTGTATCAATCAGATAATAAGATTATTATTTTATTATTTGAAAGCAAGGATAAAAGACACAAGAATTTCATAACTTAATGAGAAACAAAATCTTTATTATCAATTACCGTATAAAACATCTGTGCAGCTTCCTGTATGGTCAGTAAATGCTAACACTGTGAAAAACTTTAGCATTTCAAAAAGCTTTTTTTTCAATTTCAGACTCTTTCTTGGCAGCGTGGTTGCTACCTCTTTAAATAAATCAGATAATGTTGCTGCATGCGACACCACAAATACTAACATTTTCTCTTGGACTTGCCACCATCATATTAGTGTTAGGCCAATCCCTAACCCCTGCTACAGTAAGGACAAGGAGAACTTTGTATTTCACAGGATCAACAATTTATGAGCAATTAAAACGAAGAGACATTGGGCATCCATCACAAGCTTGCCTTGGATGGCAGTAGAGGTTAAGAGTTCCTGCAATAAAGTGTACACTATATGTTTTTATTTCTGTTTTTCTCTCCAAAGAGAGAAGGTTACGGAAAAAAATCATATTTTATTTTCTGAGGTTCAGAAGAGACTTAGACATCTTTCACAGCAAACTTAGATGAAGCTAGCTTTGAGGTCAGGCAAAGTGCAGCATGATATGAGTTCAGACTCTTGGCTTGCTTGTTCAGTGCCGAAATAGAATTTTCAGAAAGAAGAGAAGAGCTCAAGGAATTTCATTCACCCATTCCTATCACTGTCTCTTTTTAACACATGTTTTTATACATTTGGAAAACACCATATGAGCTAAATGTATACTTTAATCTCTTATTATTTATAGTTTGCTTATAGTGCACATCCTTCCAAGATTGTACAGTATTTGCAAAAAAAAGTAAGCTCATTATTTAAAACACAGACATTTTAAGGAATATTCCACTACTACAAATTAAATGACATAGTTCAACCCAATTAAGCAGCTGGTTAATTATTTTGGCATATGTCCAGTACTACAGATTAACAATCAGGATAGAATTTCAGGAAAAAAGAGACTTAAGTGATTATCATTTTACCGTTAGCACAGATATTGCAGATAATGCAATAAAACAAACAAAAGTTCATTGTACATTCTATAGTTTAAACATTGCATTTCTAATGATATATTAAAAAAACAATGTGTACAAACTAAAGTCTTTCATGAAGTTGGCTGCCTTGTGAATTTCAGAAATGACCATTTCTCATTATGTCGACTGATGTCAGTTTATGTTCTCACTCTTATATCCTATAAAAAAACATTACACAAGAAAAGGTCTCCATTGTCCATTGTACTTGAAGAAATCTTTCATGAAACTTAATCAAACTAAAAAGATCTGCTCATTTCATCTGTGCAAACGGACAATGGAATTGCAGTGCTTTTGCTAAGAAACATAAAAGGTATACTGTAACATTCTTGGTCATCTTAGTCTACTTTTGTTATTGTTGCTCATTCTTTAGACTTACAGGCTAAGGGAATGTGGCTCTGCTGGTGAGAAGATGTGATCTGTATTTTCAGCTTTTGAAACAATGACAAACACGTTAACATTTTCATAGCGGAATGCATATGTTGTCCTCCTGTGATTATTGCACAGCAGTCCTCGAACTGAGTGTATATACTAAATATATACGCAATATGTTCCATGATACAGAGAAAACAGTGGGGTATTACTTGTTCTATACCTTCACCGTCAAAACCAGTATGAGTTGCACTACCACTGAGAAAATGTTTCAGCACAGCTCAGCTTTGACACCCCAACTGCCAAGCCCCAACACATGACAACTAGTATTTCATACAGAGATTAAATGCAAGATTTTGCAAAGATTACAACACAGGTTAGACAGGTCCTTTAAATAGAACAAAGAACGTTTGTAATGTAGTACACAGAAAAGATCTTTCATGTTGATCCTCCATGGACATCCCCCGCTGTATTCTTTTATGTACTACAGTACTCTCTCTGTGTAGTCAGGAGCAGTGAGCGCATCAGTGACAGTTCATGGGCAACAGGGGGAACAACATCTTTTATAATTATGAGCCAACTTATCCCAGTGTTGAGTATCTCTTGCTTTACCATTTTGTGCTTTTCATACAAAGAAAAACAGAAAGGATGAATCTGTTACTGCAACCTTAACACTACAATGTAGCATACAATGTTATTACTATTTCTGCTAATGCTACAAACTGTATATTCTTAAAAAAGTGGCAGAGAAGATTAAAACCAGTTCCTTTCATTACCACACCAATCACTGATCAATACAAAGCAAAAGAGGTTTATACAGTTTGCAAGATTTACAGTATAGTACAGATGTACAGTATTACTAATACACTGCCCTGCAAAATGTAGTGAAATACCTCCATGTAATATTTTGTTAGAGCTGTACCAAGACCAAATGTAGCGCCAAAATGTTCATGTGAATCAGAAATTCTTACCATGTCACACACTACAGCTTTAACAAAAATCTGGCTGCTTACGAATCACAAGTCTCTGAAGACTAAATGTGTTTATTTTATTACTGCAGCATTGTGAGCATCCGCTGTTTTTTTCCCTCCCTTAAAGCTGGCTGGACATTCTACAAAGCTGGATGCAAGCTTTGTAAAAGATTGAAGGTTGTTTAAAGGACTTTATTTTGATGAGAGATGTTCCTAATTAGGTTGGTCAACACCAAAGTGGCCTGTGCTACATTTAGGATGGGGGATTTTGTCACATTGCCAGGGCCTCTCTGCTTTACAATGTTGGCATAATTTTATCTGGTCCTGTACCTGCCATGCCTTCAAAGTGATTTGCTTTCTCTCCAACTACAGTAAGATCCAACCACAAATGTAAGAACAAAAAGCAGAAATGTCATTCTTCAAGTTCCAAAATATGGCATTATTTACACATATTCAGCTCCATAAGAATTTCCAAAATACGGAGAGTGCAGTGCTTAACATAAATACAAATATTTCGGGGAAAAAAAGATGTTTACTTCAAAACTGTAAACAATTTACAGCAATACAACACCAAAAACTTAGACTGTACAAACTAAATCTGAAGGAAACAAGTGTCTTATAGTAACTGAGTTACTCTGAACTGATGAAACAAGAAACATGAAAAAGCTATCTTCCTATAAGAGATGCAACTTTATTGCAGTTTAACAAAAGCTGCATATGGCTCAATGATATTAAGCAAACTCCCTTAGGAGCAAGTCTTAAGGTTTACCCTAATGAAAACCCAGTGTAGCAGAAAATCAGGCATGGTGACCCTCCTGTATTTGCTTTTATTAATTGAGGGGCTATGCACACTTTCAGGATACACAGAAAGTTAATAAAACACCACCAAAGTTGTACATGATTGAGTGTTAGGTTAGAAACTTACACACAGAGTCTAATTTTTACATTTACTCTGTCACAGCTTCAGTGAACCAAAACAGATGCCAGACAAGTCCTGCTTTTATTTGCTTTCTTAATTTCATTGGAATGGATTTTTAATTTGGAAGGTTTGTAAAAGCATTTATTTTGATTGATGATTGATGAAGACATGAAAAAAAAATATCAAGGTACTCTGTCCAGCTCCATTCCTTGGTAAAATAAATAGAAATGTCACAAGTAATCTTCTTTTTATTGAAATAATCAGTCCTAACATGCAATTGATTAAATACAAAATTCAGACTTCTATACAAATCATTATAAATAATTTCCACCTCTTTAAAAAACTCCATTCCTGTGCACAGTGGTCACTGTGAAGGGTCAAGGGGAGGCACAGAAAGCACTTGTGATTGGAAGACAAACGGAATATCGCCTGATTGATGCAGGCTTCTGCACAGTAGCCAAACCCCTTGTGTGCAAGACAACATACTACTAAATTGCTCAAAATTTTTCAACTGCATAAACCTAAATTACCCTCTTGTCTAAAAAGAGACAGGTCTCCCAAGTGCAGGGATCAGGTGCTTTTGACAAACTGCAGTCTCTGCAGCGCTCTGCCTGGGACGCGATCAAACCGCTTATCCCTGTCAGCACCTCACCTTTCATCTGCTTTGGTTCTCCTTTTCAAAGAGGCAGACTAGATTATTTCCTTCCATGGTAGATCAGCACCAGTTTGCAGTCAGCAGCGGGGAAAAGTAGTGCCATTATTGTAAACGTGAAGAATAGGTGCAGCAGAATCTTTGGATTTGTGTTTCATAAGAACAGTGGTGACTTTCTTGTTGTCTATTTCTCTGAATCAGGGAACGCCTCTAACACTGCAAACGTGTAGAATGACATAATGGTGTTAAAGTATTTAATTGACCTTTTTTTTCTTTTTCGATTCAGAATACTTCTGCGATTCTTTGCCTTCACTATAAAGGCTTCTAAAGTGAGACAGAACACCCAGCTTTCTCCACTGTGCTTAAATAAATGATTAGATGACAGTGAAACTGTTAGCAGTGCAAAGTGCCTGTAGGCACTGAAATAGGAAGATAGAACTCTACCAGTGCCCTTGCCTTTCCCAGCTGGAGTTACAGTATGTTTCTTAGGTTAAGGACACATTGGTGAGTTTACTTGATCCCATGCTACATACAGTATATAGTACAATATAATTTGATAGCAGTGTTGTCACCTTCTATTCTGCTTTCACCACATTGTTGCTATAAGTTGTGTCTGTAGACCCGTAGGTGCCACTCTTTCCTTTGGACAAGAACGTCCTCTCCAATGTCCCAGTACGGTGACTGGGATCACTGTGTTGTAGGAGGCCCCGTTCTTCGGGTGAGACAATAAAGCAAGGTCCTAATGATTCATTATATTGGGTGTATTAGTTAAAAGTGTCCTGCCTAAATTTCACTTCGGGCTTGCAAAATCTGGTCTCCAGATTCTCTTGCAATGTAACTGACAATGCGATTTCTCTCCTGTTGGCTTGATCTGGGGCTTCTGGCACATGTAGGATGCAACACATCACTCAGGAGGTTGGTGCACCTTCATTCATTCTGGGATCCTGCGGTATGTAATTAAATTAATACCATTGAAGGTATTATGAAAATATTACCAAAAAGGTAATTATTACTTCACGCAAGCAGACAACAAAATGTTCTGTATGCAGGATTAGTTCAAACAAAAGACAAAAATATAAATAACGTGTAGTCATTTTTAAACTATTTCTATAAAGAACACTTTTTCAGATCAAGGTAACAAAATAATCAATTTGCATAAATCAGCAGAAAAAAAAAAAGACTGTTCTAGAATGAACCTACTAGAATGCGCTACTCCAGACTGGCTTTATTGCTCTGAAAAATGATCAAATCCGCCAAATATACTAGCATAAATATTTTTTTAAGCAGTTCTTTTTTCGTAATGCACCAGCAAGACCTCAGTACAGCCTTACATCATGAAGGCCTTGCAACTGCAAATAAATTATGAATGACAAGTATTTGAACCAATAAAAGTGGCACCGTATTTTATATGCAGTAAATTTAATTCCAGATTGCATTTCACCCCAGCGGGGTGACATGTTTATTGTCACTGAAAGATGAAAGCTTGAAGACCTGGCGGCGAGCGTCAGCAGTTCTGGGGGGCACCCGCAAAATGAAGACTTGACAGATTGGTGGCGGAGATCCTGAAATTAAATGCCAGATCTAATTTTACCTAAAAGAGTTGGTCGTAAGTCCTGTGTTGGACCTTTCTCGGAATGCATGAAAACAAACACCTCAGGTGTAAAATATGCAAATACAAGGGACATATTTATACCATAATCTGTCCATTATTCATTGTTTGCTATAAAAAAGAACCCTAATCCCCCTATTTCTGCAAATCTTTCTACAAGGGAGAATTGCATTTATTTGCTGATAGGTCCACACACACTATTAGAGTATCATCAAGCAACATTTGTTGCTTTATTTGTAAGTCAGCAATTTTTTTAAGAAAGGTAAATTACTAAAACTAATAAACATTAGGACACAGAATAAGGCAAACTAATAAGAATAAGGCAGTCTAAACGTGATTTGAAGCATTTTACAAAAAGTAGCTTGTTAAAGATGCTGAGTGTGATGCTTGTTAATTATTAACTTATAGGAATGTTATTTGTCATTAATGTTAAGTGTTCAGACTCCATTTGAGTCCCAGCTGAAAAGGAACAAATCTTATGCAATTAAATAAACACCACAGATCTAACAATAACCTTATTTACCTAAAAAAAGCAGAAAGAGGAGCTTTCAGATGACAGATCATCTTGCAGATATTTAAAGAAAACAAAGCAATGTTGCATCAGTAGTCTAGCTCTATATTTTTTATAGTATCTGATAAAAAAAGAACATTATTAGGGAAAGGTAAATAACAAAATAACTACGGATTTGGAAATTAACTTTGTTTTGAAAGCTTTTTTATTGCTGTTATTGCTGTTAAGGTTGTTGCTGTACTTCAACATTGGATAAATGGAAACAGGCTTTGCAGAGAATCTCAGATTTCACTGCCCTGCATACATACAGTACATTTAATAACCATCTATTGGATAATGTTCTGCAGGGAACTGGGCATGAAAGCTAGTGACATGCCAGCAACTGCATAATTTCAACGGGGGTCAAATGACCCTATACTGTAGATGCATTCATTCTGGTGCCATCTTACTGTATATCCCCTAGGGTTCAGCAGTCCTGCTGAATACCAAAAAGGAGAACTTATTGCTCCCATTCAGAATTCCTTACCCAATAAATACACTAGTATGGTATATTCCCTGAGTATGAAACAGTGAGTGTCTCCGTACTTTCAGAGTGTGGCACTTGTTATAAAGGTTGCCAGGGTCCAGAACCCAGTGTACTTGATGAGAATATTCAACATATTTATTCTTGACCTTTTAAAATGAGCGAGATAAGGAGATGTTTTCATGGAAAGATTTTTCAATATGTTGGCCATCCACAATGAGAACTTGTGCCAGTGCCAGTACCAGTTGAAATTCTGCATACAGTAGTTCTTTTGTTAAACCCATTGTTAGTTGTAAGATCACCATTTGTCACTCTGGTAATTCCTGTTTACATTTGTTTCTTAAAAACCTACAAAAAGTCACAGAAACATAGATTAAGAACATAATAATTCAGACAAACCTTTTCCAGTATTTTATTCTACTGTATAGATATGCAAAAATGATTCCTTATTCTATGGGATACTTTTGTCATTGCTACAGTATATTTTGCATTGTACCCAGTAGTGTGATGGGAATAATTATAATTTGATTAAGATCTTTTTTCAGCATAGCAATGATTATAAAAGCTCTTAGCTTTATAGCTATTAAGATGTGTACGAGAGTCATGTCATTCAAAACAGTTACTCTGATTATTAAGAACTCACTCCAATGTACTGTAGGCTTTGTCTACTCTAGTGTTATCATTGGGTAATGGTATTAGAAAAAGGCACACGTCTCAGTAATTTATTCATGTACTGTATAGCAGTATTCACTATGTTAGCCTGCTGTGAATTTTCTACTTACTCTTTCATTGCTTTTTTGTCCTTATATTATGAACAGAAAAAAATAAATAAGCTGTATTTTGGAAACAAATGCAAATTTGAGACATGCCCCATTTGATTAATATACTCTGAATGGACAGGTAAGCATGAGATCTCAAATTGTTATTTTAATTAGCTTTATAAAATTTGTAATTGCAGAAGACTGTTAACTTTTTTCAGGTCATCAACACACAAATTAGTGTTTTTTATACATCTTTTGAATTGTGCAAAACATGGGTAGGTTTTCTGGTAGTCTGAATCATTCTGTCCAAAATATTTGGACTTCATCATTTTTTGTTGATAAATCAGACACCTGGATATGTGCAGTGTTTCACAGGATAGTTATTTTCATTAATATTAGTGTTGCTGTGGAAACTTATTTTAGTCGTCCAACTTTTGCAGGGATTCTGTTACACACAGCAAGTCCTGTTAATGACTGGCCTGAACTATTTTTTATTCATGAAGCCATTTTAACTCAATGAGAGCGAGGAAGCAATCATGGCTGCCTGTCAACACCCAAATCTATCTGCATTCTTACTCAGACTGGTCTACTGGGAGATTGTCAGAATACCTTGAAATATTCTGCCAATATTGACTACTGCCTGACTTGAGATTTGTTTAAGGAAACATATTGCAAGGGTACGTCCTTCTCACAGTTATTTAATGAAATAGGAAGTAAAAAAATAGCTCTAGAACATAATGCATTCTTGCATTTAGGTCTTCCAGGTTTCATGTTTTGGATGAGGCCTAAAAGTGCAACATTTCAGACTGCTTCACAGTTTCAGCATAAGTAAAACTGTTTCAAATGTTGTGAACAAATAATCATTATCATTCATGGTTGTTCACTGCCAGTTTCCTTCTAATATTTTCTTGGGACTATGTTAACTCTCATTATAAACTCAAATTACTGCAGTTTAAACATAAGCCTTTTTGTTCTATAATAAAGACAAAATTTAGAACTATTACATTCCAATTCATTTGGTACACAGTAATGGCAGTTTTAAGTATCATATATTTGATTTTATGTATGAATAAAGAAAGCTGTCTCTGTCTGGCAATTGTATTGTATTACATACTAAACAATACCTTGGCATGGCTTTAAAGACTGTTTTAGGGAATGTGATCAAATAATTACTCAGGTTTGCTGTTTTTTCTTTCTAATGGACTTTATACCAAAGTATATTATGTACAGTACTGCTAAAATTCTTCAACTTCAATTTCTTTGAAATACTATTTATAGCTGTTATACAAACAGTAACACAGAATTGCATGTTCCAATTCTTGGGCCCTTGGCCTGGTGGACCCTCTGTGAAGACTTTTCACGTTCTCCTCATTGCCACATGGAGTTTCTCCACAGGTAATGTTGTCATGATGTCTAGGTTATATGACATCTCTAAATTGTCCCCTGTATTCATACCATATACTGTACCACATACAGTACATGGCATCATGTGCATCATGATGGAATGGCATCATGATGATTTGGGCCTGTCATCTGCTGAGTTAGACACTGGCTCTCCTTCACCTAGTATTAGACTAAGTGGTTACTGAAAATGGATTGATATGACTGATATTCCATAGGAGTGACATGTCCTGTCCAAAGTAATGAGAATGTGGTAAGTCCTATGATTCATAAGGACTGTAATTTAGTAATGAAGCCGATCAGTCTAAGGGGAAAGAACACTAAAGTAAGAAGCTTTGCAAGAGAGACGATTATTGGTACTGTATATTGGATTATTAGTGCATATACCAATGGTGCATTACTGATGGCAATGTCAGACCTTGATAATGTGTCAATTCAGATAACCTCAAGTGTTTGCAGGCAACAGGTGAGCAGCTGGCAGATAAAACACAAACCAACACAAAATGCAATTCTGTTTGCAAAAAACTAGCAAACTGATTGTGACAACAGCATTTCTCACACAGTACATGGACATCTTAGAACATACAGTTTAGTGGAATCAATCCCATGAATGTTTTAGGTGTAATCTCCAGTGAAGGTTGGCTTGACACACCGTTATGGGTATTACCTACATGTCTTTAGTATCAGTACAGATACTCACACATTATCTTAATTGTTGGCAACTTCTAAATTGTGCTTCCCACATCACCTCAAAATCGCATAACATACTGCAGTAAAAAGGATATTTCATACTTCAAAATTTGGACACACAGTACCTCTCATGGAGGTGATATCCGCCACCATTGATCTTCCAGCCTGGTTCTACTGGGTTGGGTATCTTTGCTGTGTTAGCAATCAGGTGTTGTACATCTCTCCAGGTCAGATTAGGCCTAACAGAAAGAAAAATAATATTTAAGTTATTGATCACATTTAAAAGACTCAAAATCTTGAAGTACACACGGACTGCACAAAAGGGCACCTCTGCAAAAGCTAGACATGAGGATTAGTGATAATATTAATATACACAAAGGCAAGTCCAGTATCACACACAATTAAAGTTATTAAAATGCTCCAGTTAATGTCAAAAAGCTGCTGAAAAGGAGGTAGCTACTAATTGAACACAGTGCTGTAAAAACAGATATAAAATACTACATCCTGTCAGTCAGGTTTAACACCCAATTTCTAATGTGTTTCAGTGTTCAAAGAAAGGAGATATTTTTCTCCCCAAACACAGTACATACAGTACATACAATATTTTCACAAACCCCTAGTAAACAAAGTATTTACTGTAATTTTTATGGCACACGTTTTGGATCAAACCTCATTGCTATGGTAAGAATTTTCGGAATCTAACAAAACCTTCTCCTGTCAAAAAGAGACTTCATCTCATAGTGAGCTGTGCACCGTGGGCTGCAGTAACAGTAAAATGTGATTTATTTAGAAACTCAGCAGGTAGTATGGGGTTCTTTATTGGTGCTGTGTGAAAATTCAATTTTTCATTGGAGTGAGTTCATAACTGTATTACATCTTTTGATCACTCAACCATTTCAAATGTTTCAAAAGCTTTAATAATGATAAACTCTTGTAAGTCCACAGAGGTATCATCAGCAGTCTATCAATCAGAACACATTCATCCACACCACCATCATACTTATTTTTCACCGTATAAAATGAAGAAAAGTCTTAACTTTTCCCACAGAGACTATCATTTCATCTTTATTTCTTTTCCTGAGTGCAAATATTATTCAGTCAAATGACTGAGATTTAATTAATTTACTTTCCAATATATATGCTACCATACATTTATGTGCACTTTCAGATCACAAGGTACAGTCAGTATGTAATATTACTGTATTTTAGCACCTTTTATACTGTAGTAGTACACTATGCTAACTTAAGTTCTAGATCATTAAAGACTGACCATATTTTTATTCAGTGTTGATGTATTGTTGGATTGATTTTGTATAAAAGAAAATATTTTCAACTTATATCTGATGGGGATCTGATCATATCTTTCGACTCAAGATATGTCATATTGATACAATATGGCATTCGATTTTCACAGGGATAAACTTTGAAAATTGAGCAAGATGTTACAGAACCAACAACAGCAACGGTAGGAACTGATGGAGTTTATGAAGTCTTCCCATAGATAACAACCTAGTCCTAGAGCTCCACCGAAAATATTCCAAAATGTAAACGACAGTGCTTGGTGAAGTTAATTAATGTACACTAGGCTACTCTAAGATTACTGCAGTTTATGAATGGCATTTGTGACATTTTTAATTAAGTTAATTTAATTAATTTTAATTAAGTTTCGAAACAGAAAACTCGATTGGTGTACAGTGTGGTAAAAAAGTAAGTAAACCCCCTTATGATTTTATGGTTTAACCTATTCAGATATATCTGACCTTCACCTAGTCCTCACCAAGTCCTAATAACAGATAAAACTCATTTATCAAATGAGTTTGACAAATAACACGCATTGTTTTTAATTAGCCAGCATTCGATATCATCCTAAGTTCTTCTATCTGAATTAGGAGGGTATATGTATTATCAGGTACACTAAAACATGTGAAAATGATCAGTTGATCATCAGAAAGGGAATCCATCTGTACAAGAAACCTTGTCAGTTTGGTCTTAAGCACTCAGGTTTTTGGTAACACATCATGCCAAGATCAAAGGAAATCTGTGACAGTGTTAGAGAAAGAACTGTTATTGCTCATCAGTGTGGGAAGGGTCACAAAGCCATTTCAAAACAATATGATGTTCATCATTCCATGATGATAAAGATAATCTACAAATGGAGAGAATTCAAGACCATTGCTATTCTACTCAAGAGTGCCTGTCCTACTAAATTCTCACCAAGGTACGACTGTATGATGCTCCTAGGAGTCTGAAAGAACCCGTAAAGGCCTGTCTCACTATGGTAAATGTCAGAGTTCATTTAAAAATCATGACTCCACCATCAGGAAAACATTGAATAAGAAAACCCTGCTCTCCAAGAAGAACATTGCTGAATGGCTTAAGTTTGCAAAACAGCACTTAGATTAAATACAAGACTCCTGAAATAATGTGCTCGAAACAGATGAGTCAAAAGTTGTTTGGAGAAAACTGAACTCCACTTTTAACTAGAGTAACCTCATATGAACCACATATGAACACTTATGCGGTGGGGTGGTGATGATTTGGTCCTGTATGCTTTGCTATCATTGAGTCTACCATCAATTCCACACTACACAATTCCATAGTATTCTAGAAAAAAAAATGTGAGACCATCTGTCAAACAGTTAAAGCTAAACCAAAAGTGGATCACCAACAGGAAAATGATCTAAAATACACCAGTAAATCTATGACAGGATGGCCCAAAAAGAAGATGTTCAGGATTTTGGAATGGCCAAGTCAAAGTCCAGATGTAAGCCCCCTAGGGATGCTGTGGTGAGACCTAAAGCTGTGCATACAAGAAGGCATACAAGTTAAAGCAGTTCTGTAAGGAAAAGTGGGCCAGAGCTCTTCATAGGCAATGTAAGAGACTGATCAACTCTTACAGGAAATGTTTAATTTAAGTTATTGCTGCTAAAGGGGGTGTCACAAGTTACTGAATCAAAGGGTGCACTTACCTTTTCACATAAATATATTGAATGTTGGCTGATTTTTTAAGAAACCACAAAGTAGAATGTTTGTGTATTATTTGTCAAATGAGGCTAGTTGTATCTACTATTATAGTATGGTGTGCTTTAGTGGTATAGTGTATATATATGACTTGGTTAGGACTAGGTGAAGGTCAAATAAGTCTAGATATGTTAAACCATAAAATCATTATGGGGTGCACTTAGTTTTTCACCACAGTGTAGGTACAGTAGATAATAGAATCTGAAGTATGCACTTTAGAAATTCTAAGATACCTTGGGCTATTTATTGTACTTTAGGTGTAAAGTCTATTAAAACAGATATTTTAAATTTATTTTAAGCTTGACAGATTGATTGATTGATTGTTATGCAATACACTAATGTTTTTCAGTTATGTTTCTAAAGCTTTCAGAAATAGGCAACATCTTACCTATGATGGAGCAAAGGATTATTGACTTTTAAGAAAAATATAAACAGAAAGTATGAAACTGGATGGATTTTAATTTTGGTAATTACATTGACTTAATTGAATGATCATTAACACTTTGAATGTACTGTATGATATTTAGAGGCTAGAATGGCTAAATACCATTTTAAGTTTTAATTTTAATAGCTGGTGTTCAGCTCTCTTAAAGGAATCATCATCAACATCAAAGGCAATTGTGCATAGTGCAAATTGTTATTGTATTTTTTATATAATGGATGAAAAGATGGAGAAAATCAGAATGAGATCATACTGTTGTTGTATAGGGACATAAAGACTATTGGAATTCTAAATAATGCTAAACCATTGAGAATAACCAAAAACTGGTTATTTACAGATTTACAGATACCTTCAATATCTGTTGGGGAAAAAAAGCAACAATGAAAAGCAACAAAGATACAGTACAGTATATTTTTTTCTTCAACATATAATATAAAATAGTATTAATGCATTACTGGTATAGAGGAGAAAAAACAGCAGCAGACAATTAAGTTCTCATTTCAAAGGAGCTGTGCAAGGATAGGCTTTGTACGTTTGAACTAATGCTCATAGTATATTACACAGCTATATTAAATATATGCACAAATCTAATTCTGTTAGCGCGCACATTTCTGCAAGTCCCATTAGTGTGCTGTTCCTCTCCAGCGAAATCAGAGAGAACCACAGCCCCTTCTGGTTTGCATAAAGCAAACAAAATTAAATTTGCTTTGCTAAATCAAAGCTTGTATGGGATTCTGGAGCTCTCTCAGGGACAAATTACTTCAAACAACCCCTTTGTATCATAACAGAATAAAAAAATTCAGGCCAATCAACTTGTCTCAAAACCCTTAACACAGGAATTAATTATTAAACCCAACCCGTGTTTTCATCTCCTCTGTGCTGCAGATCAATTTATTATAAGGGCATTTACTTTAAAACCAGATTTTCTAGATTTCTCAAGTAAATCTCTGAAGGATTCCATCCCCATTTTAGGCCTGTATACAAGCTTTCAGATCTATGTTTATACACAGAATCGTCTCTAACCCAATGAGCAGCTCTATTCAATTAAAAAAAAACAACAAGATGAGAGAACATACAGCCAGAAAAAAAGAAAGGAAATAGCCTGAAAAGCCTGGTGAATTACTATAGCTCTGATTTAAAGATCTTAAAACTGTGATCAAGAACCCTTAAGAAAATCTGCCAACTTAGTCTTGACTACCACTTCAGGAAGATAAAGGCAACAGTATTCAATAAAAACAACCAACATAATATGATTCCAAAAATGACCATTTCTAAGCCTTCACAAAGAAGTCACAGTTTTAGAATCACGGAACACCTTTTTTTTTGGTTTAGACTAAAACTCTGTGGATTTCCTCAAGGCCTATGAAACAAAAGCATCATTTTTTTTCACTTACAAATCATCTCACCTGAACCACCGCTGATGACAAACTCAACTAATACTGTAATCATGATGAAAACCTCAAACGTGAATTCTGCCATTTCCTTTATGGGTGAACTTGCCCATATTTTCCAAAGTAAGCATGTTGGTGGCAAGTCTGTGTTTTCAGTCACAGCCAGTCTGAGGTTTCCTGTGCAAAGGAAAAGTGGAAGTCTAATGGTGGCATTAGACTGTGTTAGTAATGAACTTGAACCAAACGCCTAATCAATGTAGAACCCCAGTGCAATGAAATGGAAAGTCTATAGACCTTAAGTGTAGTGTAGGGAATAATTTATTATAAGACATACTCCTGGGGGGAGGGGGAGTGAATACACAAGGACATGGAGAGGTCTGATCCACCTCCTGAGACAAAAGCAGAAGATGGAAGATGGGAAGGAGGGGGTTTCTGGCAAAGGCCTAATATTAAAGAGACAAAATTCATGAGAACAGCTTTGGTAAACAAGGAGAAATGTGGGTTAAATCTTATAAGAAAACACATGCAGCAAAATGAAAAATGATTAGAATATCTCATTTTCACATTATGCTGGCAACTGGTTAATCAGAGGCAGAATGTGGCATGTTTTCAAATAATAAAATCAATTTCTTTTAATACATTGGTAATAATGATTATAATGGAATTTTAAGCTTATTTACAGTATCTAACTCAAATAAGAATTACCCAACTAAAAGTGTTTTGTAGACAAGACTTGTTAAAGTTTCCAACTTCTAGAAATATAGAAGTAATGCTGAAACACAATACACTTTGCAGGGAAAAGTTATCCTCTTCATAAAAATACTGGATACTTTTTTTTTGTGAAATAGCTTTTATCTTAAACTTTCAAAACAACAAACAAACAAGCATAACAAGGTTCCCTCTCTTTTCCCCCTCTGCGTTTCCAACCAAATAAGCAAGAATCAGACACAAACTCTGTGCAAGAAGGATTTGACCACATGAGCTATAGAACTCCAGGCCTCCAACATCCCCATTTAAAAATTTCTGGAGAGAACATAACTTTATAACACCAGTATATAACACAGAGAGGGCAATTACAGTATGTAATGAGATAATGATGAAAACAGGAGAGTGGCAATGCCACCTCTTACTTTATTTTGTAATTATGTGACTAAAATAATCTACAATGTTTAAGGAGAGCATTAAAATAATAACATCTTGGATGTCTATATGGAACAACCACATTTTCTTCAACATATACCAAGAAAAAGAAACATCAAGATTAGACAAAATCATTAAAAAAGGTGTAAAATAAAATTATAACGTTTGGAAGATGGCACTGCACAGAACTTTAAAAGCACTAATTTTCCATTCCATATGAGTATTGAAATTTGAGTATCGCTTATTGTAAGGGAACAAATGTAACAAAAAGTAAATCTCAATAACTGCAGATGAATCAGTCAGTGTTCCTCCAAAACAATGCATAAGCGAATCTACTTGATCATACAAGCTGAAGCCTGTATTATAGAGTATGTGTTTCTGCTTTGTTCCAGGCTACACTCACATTCTCCTTGGTTCCCGCAAAAGTTGCAGCTGAACCGACTCTGTAATAGGTCCAAGCTCAAAGAAAGTTGTGCTTTTACAGTATACAAACACTGGTACATTGTGTATAGCTTGTGTGTGAAAAATCTTGTGTAAAATGTATATACCGTATTTACAGTAGTACGGTATATACACAGAGTATACTGAGCTACAAGCATAGCTGCGAAAATACAGCAGAATTCCCAAAATGGGGACCATTGTAAAACCCATTCTATAGCACTGTATCTCTATAACATTACTATCATAATGTTAATATATTGTAAAAATGCTAAAGGAATACTTCAAGCAGGTTTTTCACAAAATGTCTCATTAACTGACACAAAGATTCTAACAGGGACTAAAGAGGCTAAAATCATAGAAATCTTAGACATTTCCAGGTCTAGTGGTTTTCCAGTCAATCTACAGTAGTTAACTAGGGATGCTGTTCATGGACCACTAACTGGGGTATTGGGGTTCTTAGAATGACAATTGTCCTCATGGTTAGAAGAATTACAAATTTAACATAACTCCAAAAATTGGGTGTCAGAGCTGAACAAGGAAGTTATATACCAGTGACAAAAGTCAAACATTTTGGACATACTGTACAGTAATGACAGCTGAGAAGAAAGTAAAGTTAGATGTTCTCATTTCAGCTCTTTCAGAGGATCCGCTATGGAATTGTTTAACTTAAAAACCACGCTGTTTGTGCTCTATACTGTGAGAGTGTCGTCTGTCGCACATCAAGTGTCCAATGGCATTTTCAAAGAAAACACAACAAACACTTAAAAGATGAGACGGACAAGGCTGAGTGTATCAAATGGGCCATAGTGAGGTACAGAAATCAAAGCAGTATCTTTACTAATATCTCTGTAAGTCAACATCAAGACACAAAAGCAAGTTACAAAATTACACAATGTATTGACAAACATGGAGAACCATTATAGGAATATATAAAACAGGCTTTACTTAGTTTTTCAGATGTTTTGTTTAATGGTTTGCCCAACAAAGACACATTCATCTCTAGAATTAAGGATCTATGTCTGGTGCTACAGTAGGTCCGTGGAGAGTTGCATAAACGAAATGACTGAAAACAAACAAGAGACATTGGTGTTAAAAGATGTAAAAGTATTTAGTGTTGCACTTGATGAGTATGTGGATATAAACAATGCACTGCAATTAGCAATTCTTTTATGACACTGTAACTCAGAAGAGTTTGAAAAGAGCTGTGCTCCCTAAAATGCATGCCTGGCACATTTATTCATTTTAGATCTTAATTTATTTTAATATTAACTTTTTATTAATCAAAATGTAAGTAGGGCTCTTATTGACATTGAAGAGTATCAATGGCATGCAAATTCATAATAGCAAGCGCATGAGCTAACTCTTGGCATGGTCCATCTGAAAGCTTGCATAAACCTCCTATAGACATGGAATGTCATGGAACCAACACTAAGATAATAGTTAAAAGAATATTTAGAAAATGGCATTTTAAGAGAAAATAAACATAAGATTAGAAAGAACGACGAAGGAATAAACCTATTGTTCCTTAGATTAGAAAGGTAAGGTTCCATTTATCTTGCTTGAATTCTTTGACCCAACTGGGGCAGTAGACAAGACTAGAGAAAACCATATTCCATTTAGATTTACTTTAAAACCGTTTAGAGTGGCCTTTATCAAAAGCTATTTGGAAAATGGCAATTCTCACAATATATTATAATAATCCAACTAAAATTAAAAGTTCAGTTGCTAAAACAGGGGGAGTTAATCACCTGCTGCAAGCTTGGACAAAATCATTGTTTGAACAGAAACATGGCAAATGAAGTTAGCAGGAAGTAGGACTGTGATACTGTACTGCATGCATCACATTGGCTATTCAGTGCTGTAGCACACTAAACACAAAATGGGGTCCAGGCACTCATGTAGCATTTGTAAGGCAATGCACTGATGATGGTGTCAATAGCTAGAGACAGGTTTAAAGATTCACTGTTGATGTATGTTCCATCACTCTTCCTCTCCTCCTGTCTTTGTATAAACTTAACTGAGGACTAAAAAGTGCTTCTTTTAACCCTTTTGTAGCTCTTTCCATCCCATAAACCTCCTCTCATTGCTCCTCATATTTCATTTATGCTAGCGATATTCACTCCTGGGCCTCAGTCCACCAGCTTTTGTAGTTAATTTATAAGCCTCAATGAGTAAAGACCTGGAAGCAGTGGTAATAAAGACCAATTAAATGAACAACTGATTCATATCAAGTCATTAAGCCTCCAAGGTGGAATGAAAACTAGAAGACATGGCAGCCCTCTGGGACCCGGAGTGCATATCAGTGGTTTATGCAGCAATGAGATGAACTTCCAAAATGAAGTTCTCCCCCTCTAAAAATGCAGTCTTTTTTCATTGATAGGGATATGCTGCATTGTTGGAGGAGTTCTCACAGGAACCCCAAAAACACGCATCAACCATTCTGGGAGGAATACCTACACCGAGAAATACATTTCAGCTGTGCCCTTCCATCTTTTCACCGTGACCGTTCCTAAGATCATCAAACAAAACCTCTCTTTTTATAGACTTATCCTTCAACCAAGTCCACTCTTTACCTGTTACGGTACTGGCTCCCTGCCAGCAGAAAGTATCTCGTCCGCAAGCTTCTACCTCAACCCATGAGGGAAGGCGTAATTCTCTTAGGACAAAATAACAAGTCGGACCTCTCAATTACCACCACACCTCCACTCACCTGAATGCTTAAACCCATTTCCCAGTACCTACAGTACCTTGCTCAGTATTAGGTGTTACCTAGTGAGCTCAACCTCTGCCTTTCCTGCTAGCGCTTTCCTTGTGTGTCTTTCCTAGTTTTGAACTACGGCTTACCTTTTGACTACGGCTCTTGGATCACGTCTTTGGCTCTCCGTTGGATCTCTCGTAAAAGTACTTATTCTGGTTAATGATCTCAAGCTATTCTTCTCGACTACGACTCCTGGATCGCGTCTCGGCTTCTACGCTGGATCTTATGGTATAGTGCTTTTTTGGGGTTTATGGAATCTAGCTCACGTTTTTTGGATTACGAATCCCGGATCTTGTCCCCAGCTCTGTCTACACCAGTAGATACCACATCTTGCTCACTCAGCCTCTGCATAGGGTTCAGTCCTATAAAACCACTCTGTCACTTGTGTAACATCACCTCGGATCACTTGCTACCTCACCTACTCTCCCAGGTCCAGAGTTCCCCTAAGCATCCACCATTTTATGCTGCAGAGGCAGCTGAACCCCCTGCAAATACAGATCCAAAAGCACAAATATTCATGGTCCATCTGACCACACCAAGATCATCCAGAAATATAATTTATTGACGTTTTTGCAGAAAGTGTCCTGACGTTTACATCGGAGCAGTAAGGATCAAAGATCCTCCAATCCGATAAACCAAGTTGTCCCTCCCAGAGTAATGATTATATTGACCCCCCCAGTGTCCTTTCACAGGAATTCAAGGATTCCTATACGCTAAACGCAGAGGCCAGAACTGTTGTAAGGCTGAGGGTACATATCCTCCCTCCACTCAAAAATGTAATGTGTTTTTAAAAGACTTAAAAACTTTAAATTCACAGATTGCTGCTTTTCACATTTCCCACTTGAAACCTATCTGATTTTTATCACACTGCTCCTCCTTACATTAGACTCTAGCAATTCTCACCTTTTGTTTTTTTTTGGTTTCTCAGCTTCACTTCTTTCCCATTTAGCCCTCTTTACACACCTGAGGAAGTCTTCATAGCTGAAATGTATATTTTATTCCTTCCCTTTATCAGCATGGAATAAACATACTTGTTCTTTCACAGATCACACATTAACCTAGCCCCCTCCTCTAACATGGTAACGTTGTTCAGGTTTATCTACAGGAGTTGCTCTCCAAAAGTAGTGGGGCTGCTCAACATTTCTGATAACATTAACAGTAATACTCACAAGCACTACTCTCTATAACAGGTTTATACACAACACACATCTAATGCTTTCCTGATACAAACTGAATAAATAAAGCATAACCCATGATGCACTGCTACAGTATATACAGTAAAAGATGCACAAGCGTGTGCCTGCATTTGCTGTCCTACTGCACAGCCTGCAAAGAAGCAAATTTGGTTCATGAATCTGAAAAAAACAGTTACGAATAATTTTGCATGAATAGGCAAAATCGTGAATGTTGACAACATACTGGTAGGATAATTGGCTTCTGGGAAAATATCCCTGGTGAGAGTGTGTGTGTATTTGTGTTTGTATCCATCTGCCCTGTGATGGACTGGCGTCCCATGCAGGGTGTACACTGCCTTGCACCCACTGCTTGTTGGAATAGGCTCCAGCTCCCCCCGTGAACTGGAATTGGAAGTGGTTAGAAAATAGATGGATGAATTTGTTTTATAAATTTTTGAATAATTTATAGGGAGAGAGTTCCTGATACAGGGAAGGTCAACTGACTGAAGATGACATCCAGACACAACCAGGAATTTGCATTTACAGGTCTAAGAGAGCAATCTGGAACATATGGATTGAGAAACAACTGAAGGTGGGAGGGTCTTGATGCATGAAGGATTTTATATAGTGTGTTATTGTAACTTCAAGTCAATTACAAAATCAACTAGGCAACCAGAGGAAAGACACTTGCACAGGGATATGGTTATCAGACAAATGAGTAGGTGCAATAACCTGGCAGGAACATTCACAACAATGTGAATCTCTGTGTTCTTCCTATTATGGCAGGTTTTGAGCTAAACAATGTTTAACAAGCAGTTCTTGGCACAGACTTCAGATTTAAATCAAATGAAAGCTCAAATTAAAGAGTGACACACACCTTTTCAACACAGGCAATTTAACATGGCGATAGAATTAAAGAAAGAGTGAATTTAAATTTTTCAGATTTGGTAGTTTGTATTCAGAGCCAATCAGCCATAGCTCTCTTTTGTTTGGGTTTAATTTCAACTAACTGGTGGCCATCCTTGACTTCAGTAATTTGATTTCAGTTAAACACTCTGCTTGGAGACACACTGTCATGACAGACTGGATTGGATAGGTTGCATAGATCTGACTGTTACCGACAAGTGAAAGCCAAGTTTATATTTCTGATGATGCCACCATGTTGACACCACATTGAACAGCTCTCAGTGCAGGGTTTACAAGTGTAAAGCAATGTACAGCTGTGGATGTTTCAGTAATATTTCATGATCTATGATATAAAAGCAGCAGACAAGTATAGTAATAACAAGAACAGATGACATGTCAGGAGCCTGTTGCTAAATAGAGGTCATTACAGACTTGCAGCAACAGCAGCATCTGTGTCATGAGCAGAATGGAACCAGGACTGAAATTACTCTAACAGATCACTCCTAAGGAGAGATGGTCAGAGAGCTGGTTAGAAAAAATCTTATCAATTGCTTTAGCAAGAAAAGGGAGATTGGTCGATAGTAAGAGGTTGTGCTCCTCCAGAAGAGTTTTTCCATGGCCGGCTTTTAATTTTAAAAGCACCATGCAAGATGATGAGGCAGTATTAATTATGTTATTTCAGACCGAGGCTCCACTATCCACCAGGAACAGAACTCAATAGTTTGATATATTATCGTTACACAATTTTAATACAATCTTGTCCAATGAAGCAATATTTTTTATTATTGTTTTGCATGTAACAAAACAATAATAAAACGTTGCAAAAATGCTAAACATTATCATTAACCTAAAAAACAAAAACTTACTAATAATTTTATCTCACACGGTTGATTCAAATATTTAAAATTTCAGATATTGGCTACTTCAACCAACCCTATGGCTTTCTTCAAGAAGTCAACAGTGTTTTAGGCATGAAACACGAACAAGAAGACACAAGAGGCAACTAAGAGGATTGTGTCCTCTGGAGGGGCTGAATACTTTTCTAAAAGCCCAGGTAATCGGAAATTGCAATGTATGTAACGATGTTTTTTTTAAAACAAATCTGTGCATCATTACCCTTTAAGAATGGTATACATGTATTTCTGTATATGCATGCTGTATATCTATACAAACAGTAACATGTACTGTACAGTATATAAAAAGAGAGTCACAGACTCTCATTTACAATAAATATTCCTCCTTATATTCAAAAGGGGTTTAAAACTTTATCCATTGCAATCTGTCCAAAAAAACTCAAATCAATTAAAAAAGGAATCACAAATGATTACTTGGAACCTTTCTACAGTACAAGACATTACACCTTTCTATTTTTCATTACAAAATAAAGAATTCAAGCAAGCACTCGGGCACAATGCTAGAGAAGATAAGCATATTTTTAAGGAATCATATAACATTGTGAATAATATTATCTGAGACCTCAGGAAATTTTTGTCTTTAGCTAAAATGTATGTACTAATCTTCTTTTAAGTCCCGCATATCAGTTGTGACAAATGAGATGGCTCTCCGTTTCATTCTCACTTACTTTAAATCCCAGAGGTATGATAGCATCTCTTGCTTCCTATACTCTCAAAGTTATCAACTCCTGAGATCTCAGCCTACTGGATGTAACACATTTTGGGGCTTTAATATGTTCTGTATTGTCCATGTTTTGACAAAACAATTCTTTTTAAATGACAAAAAAGATAAGGAAAGAAAGAAATGTCTGGAATATGCACATTCATGTGAGAATAGAAAGGCTTGGGTTTATTTACAATATCTAAAATGAAACGATGGACAAATGTTTACCTTCTGTTTTTGAAATAAAAGGAGATGGAAATAGTTCCCATTTCCAATTCCCAGGGAATTGGGAAATTGAATCTTGTTATTGCTGTAATATATGCGTACAAAAACTTGATAATAGAAGCTTACTGTTGTTTCTCTTCATAGGATGCTTTCTAACAGAAAATTAATTTTCTATAAGTAGATTAGTCATTTCTGTAAAACCTTGTTTCTCAAAAACAGTTTGAACGAATTAGTTTGCTTATTTTCCAATAAAATTTCAAATAAGGAAATCCATAAAACTGCTTTATTTTTAGGCTAAAAGATAAGATAAAGATACAGTACATGTTCTCATGGAAAGCGTTTTATTGTATTGCTAGTTTAGCAAGAGCTCTTTCTCATAAAGTTCACTAAGACTAACACATTAATCATTGTTTTAAAAAGACATTATATGTGTTACTTCATTGTAGTGATAACAAAGTACACCCCTTTACGATTCTATGACTTAACATAATGTCAAATAAATTATAAATATGTTAAGCTATAAAATCTTAAGCGAGCGTACTTAACTTCTTCCCCACACTGTAATAGAAATGGATGAATTTACTGTTCAGAAATTACATGGAAAATATACATACAGTATACAGTATATTGATATGGAAAAAAATATATAGTATATACAAGTAGTGGAAAATAACAAAAAATAAAGAAAATATATTTTTGGAGTCCTTAAATTATCCTGTTTTTAAGTCAAATTCCAATTACAATCTAATGAAATAAGCCTTGAATACCCAATCTAATTTTACTCTTGCAGCACGGAATACAGTTACAGTGTACTATACAATACATCTTGTAGTTCAAAACAAATTGCAAGTCTCTAAAAAGGAACCTACTGTTTTGTTTATATTTTACAAAATGATTTGGTGTCCATCCCCTGTAAAAGTGAAACCAGTTTTGGACTGCAGCAAAACCATCTGAATTTCTACCATTACTGCTTTGAATCCACTATGTTATAGAAGCTCTGTAGAATGTCAGCCTTGAGGATATCTCCTCTTCAGTTCTGGATACACTTTCCAGTTCTGCATTCAGGTTTGATATGTAAACAATCCTGTGTGTATCTTCCTCTCATCAACAAGAATATAAAAACTGTGTCAGTGTACATAGGACAGGGACTTTCTTTCAGTCAATCTATTATGCTTGAGAATCACTGCTATTGCTTGCTGGTGGTTGATGTTGACATACTGTACTGTACATTACTGCCCACCTCACTTGTTTAATTGTTTTAATGTCTGTCAATGCAGTTGGTCAGAGAGGAACATTGATTCCCAATTGAAGCAAAAGTCTGGAGTGATCATTGTTGTGGCCAGACAAGCATTATTGTGTTGCAAGATTAAGGGATTACTTTGGCGTTGGTGTTATTATAACACCAGGTGGAGCAAAGTTCTCAAAAAGCAGTGAGATTATTCTAACCAAAAAGACTATGAAAACCACTCTCTGAAACTAGCCTTAATGTCCCCTAAACTATTATGCTAATACCACCAAAAGAAAAAGTGCCTTCACTGAAATAGAAGTCAGTGAAACTATTGTGGTTTCTTATACAGTACGTGATCTACCATCACCAAGTGAGAGACAAAAATGGGATTCATCAGAAAACTCCACCCTTTGCTAGCATTCAGGTGGTTGCCAACCTCACATCCACTGTAATATGTAATGTGCTGCTGTGCAGCCGATTGGCATTGAGTCATGATTTTAACTTTGTTGAAAAATTAATCTTAACAAATCAGGTTTGTTTGGTTGCTCGTGGATGACTGGGTCTTTGCTGACCACATGTGCCTTCTATAAGAGCCCGTTAGCTTAAATGAAGGGGAGATGGGCAAGGAATGCGTTAGTGACTTCACTTTGCAGAATTCCTGACAATAACAATCTCAGGATCTTTTTCTCCTTAACCTCTTGAATATTCCTCTCCCTTCCACCAAGTTCACCACATGTGCACTATTTCATTTTTGTGTCCTGTCTTACCTAGGGGAAATGAGGAGTACAATAAGGTAAGTGAGTTTTAACTTTTTCCAAAGACATATCACGTCCTCTCATAATGTGATTTGATTGCATTTATGTAGCACTTTCCTTTACAAAGGATGTCAATGTGCTTATCATTTAGGAGGGGACCTGCTACTCAAGTGTAGCACCTGGGTTACAGCCATTATTATGTGGCAGAAGTGAGAAATTGTTTCTCTAATTAATTTAAGAGGGAACATTAAGTACACTAGACTGTGCAAGCCCAAACTTGAATTTAGCAAGGTCACCATAGTTAATAGAGTATAAGGATGAGATTTTCTAAAGCACAATTATCCTGCTCAGAGTATTGTGGTTTTTATTTAGGAAATTATGGAACAGAGAGAAGAATGCCCCCTACTGATCCATGAACACCACCTACAGCAGAAACATGGTTTTCCTTGAAGTTCTCCCATTGCAGCATTAACTAGGTTCTGTCTTGCTTAGTTTGTGAGATCTGTTGGGATCAGGCTAGAACCAAGGGCGATCTTAGTGATTCTAGGGCCCTGGACAAAAGTCAAGGCTGCTATCCTCTACACACACACTTTAGGCTCACCCACCCCACTCTGAATAAAAATAAAGCGCCCAGTTTCCACAATACACATCCCTTCAATAAGACACCGCAGTTTGAGTTATTGCATTATAACTCTGGTTTCCAACATCAACCACAAACAATACATACTGTAAAATGTAGCTATTTTTATAAAAAAGAAAAACAATGATATAATGGGAATATAAAGGCTCCAGATTAATTTGACATCTCAGTGTGAGAGTGCTATAACAAGAAAAAAATCAAGTTAAAATTGTTTTTTCAGCTTCAGTAAATGTTGATGTAATATTATATTCCATGTCCAAAGATCGGCAGATGTGATGTTCAACAGAAACCTAGCTGCTCCTGTGACATCGTTGATGTCAGAGTCAGAAACATTTTGATGAGCTTTAAACAGGGACAGCTTCTCTCCTCTGTGGCAGCAGTGCCAAGGATGATCAAGGGACGCTGTGGGAGAATGGTTAAGTTGGCATAAAGGTTAAGAACGTTTTCTCATGGAATGTACAATCTCTGCATGAGAAGCAACATGGCCTGGGGCCTTGATCTCATGTGCCAAGTCCTCAGCTTCAATGTCCCCAAGTTTTTTGTTCCATCGTCTGGCAGCAATCCTTCAATGTACCTTTCTCAGATGCACAAGTGGAGCAAAAACTTGTGCTTGAAGTGTCGCACAGCTGTAAGCAGTGTTTGCTGTTCTTCCCTTAAACATAAACAGGCAAGTTTGTTATCTGTTGCCATTCTTCAGCGAATGTCATTTCAATTTCCAGTTTATCGACAGTTCCCTTGTTTCTGTGCCTGCAAACTCCCTGTAGTTCAGCATAAGTGTACATATTTCACCGGTCTTGGCTTTCAGTGTTTGTAACATTTCTTGCGTTCTTACTGTATGTTCTACAGAAACTTTAATGTCGTGGAACATTTTTCTGACATACTGTATGTTACTTGGAACAAATCATTGTATTAAGTCAATACTGACCAATAGAAACTGTTGGCTGCTGTATAACTGTAGGCTGCTTCATTCTCAATTTTATGTGTGAAGACAGTACTAACGTTTATACATTTTCAGGTAATTTCTTCTCCATGATTTTTTTTCCCTAATTTTTCTGCCCCAAGTGGGTAATTCCCTTTGAATTTGTCTAACGAACTTTGCCCAGATAAGCTGTAAAATAATTACATCCATTGCATATCGGTGTGATTAAAACTTTTCACTGACATCTGGAATAGTTATTTTCTGAAATGCAGGAACAGTAGGTATCGGGACGTAGCTGTGATTGGAATTTTATACTGCAGTTAAAACACTATCGGATTTTTCTTTCTACACACTGGGTGATGTATTAATGAATTCTTCAAGAGGTCATATACCTGTAGTATAACACCCTCACCAGCCGTCACACCATTACACAGTTCTGGGCCTGGGGCAACTACAGACTACGTGGTAATGCTGTTGTCGAAGTCATACTCAGTTTATTTAGTTATTGTGGTTTAAATTATAATTTCAGTTAAAAACATGTTGCATCTGCATGCCTTTTTTATTGTATCTGCATGCTTTTGTGCAAAAACATAAGAAATATTGTTATTACTACACTAATATATCATTAATATACTTCATTAATATATCTTTTCTGTAATAGTATATGTTTGCCAAGTAGGGAAAATGATGACACCTGTGTCCATTTGTGGTTACTTGTGAGTACACTGCATGCAACATCTGTGTCCCTGAGCGACACTAATGTCATAACTTCTACAGTGCTACTGCATGTTGAAAAGTCACACAGTGCAACTCATGAATTCAGTCGAAACAATGTCAGAAGAGGCAACAATCTTACCGCTGTGGGTCATGTGTTGAGAAGAAGAAATAACGGTTAGTAAGTCATGAATAAACTTTTGACTTAAGATAAAAATAGAAAAACATAGTCCATAAATTGTTATCAAATCCATTTTTGAATCCATTTAGTTATGTTTATTTCTGCTGTAGATTTATGTTTGTTATACCGTAAGTATAAATGTTTTTACTCTTAAGACTCCCATGCTTTATCTTACTCAAATGTATATAAAAGTAATGTACAGTATATGATTACTGTCTGTGGGAAGTCTTTGCTTTTATTTCTGTGCGGTCTGTAGGCCATAGAGAATAATGCAGGAGTGAAATGTATGACTAAAACCGGGAGTTCTTTAAAGAGATAATGTTTTAACTTTACACGTTTCATCATCTTGCAATTATTAGCTCTAATTGAATGTGGCTTGATTCAATTCAACATTGTAGGTGCATTAAACTAAACCTATTAGTTTCTCTACAGATTACAAAATAAACATTTGCGTAATAATCATGCCTTTTCTGTACAGTGACTGCCTCACTGAAATCTGAACCAGTCTGCTTTAATTAGTTACCTTTTATTACAAATGTACACATAAAGTAGCTCCCTTTTTAAGGATGCTTCTTACCCAGGGTCCTACTAATTGTTAATTATTAGAGACTAACTCATTGAACCGAGTCGCCTGCCTAGTGTCTCAGATGCAGACATTTACTATACAAATCAGCCCAGTGATAGAGTGTCTTTAAATTAAGTTACAACCATGTAGTTATTGGACAGGGAGTAATTGATAAAACCATTAGTAACACTTGTATAGATAGCAGCGAGAAAAATCATGCTACCATAATTATTCCAAATGGATACGCTCTTTAAATGGTAGCAGAAAAAAGTCTTACATTATCTTTCAATCAGATTTGTCATTCCTGGTAGATTACTTGGAACTAAATGCTCAGTGAAGAAAAATATGACGATTCAGCTTCTTATTGTCTCTCACGAATGGCAGATTCTTTTAAGAGACAGCTTTTAGTGTAATTATACTGTGTCAATCTGAAATGTGACACATTAAGTAAAAATGACTAAATGTCAGCAGAAGATATTCTGACTTTCTGTCTAATTGTCTTAATATTTACAGTTCATGATTTCATTTTCTTCTTAAAATTTGAAAAATAAATGAAGAAAATGTACAGGTAATTCTGTGTAACAGGAATTATGAACCAATGATTCCCCTTTTCAAACAAAAAATCATTTGTGATGAACCATTCTGAGGTGAAAGTATCATAGGGATGATGTTAAAAAATGACATTTCACCACAGAGCTTCACATGCCTGCCACTTTGGAATCTTCTAATGCAAACACATTCTACTTTACCTCCAGCTCTCTATTAAACGGAACATATAACAGCCGAGGTTAATTCCATGCTGAATAGTAGTGCAGAAGTCTACTTTTGAGCATGGAATTAACCACTCCTTGTTCTTTTGTACCTCTCTATTCAAACCACATGCTGTACAATTAACTACACATGTTCATATGCTTAATGCAGGAAAAGCAGACAGATAATGTGAATGGTGTCTCTCTTGGCAGGCTCCATTTCTTACAACTTTTCATATCCTGAAATGAAACAACAGTGAATAACGCCCTACAAGTGGCCATTTATGATTAATTAATGAGGAGTAGTAGAAGTCATTACATACAGTATGAACAGCCCACGATTACCTTGGACGATATTTCCAATACATGCACTTTTCTGAAATTATCCCATTTTGTATGTTACAGTAAAATCCCAACACTGCTTCTAAAGCACTCGTGCCATTATTGACACACAGAGGGAGATTTGGCGGCACATACAACAAAAGCAACGTGTACAATAATAGTCTAGGTTTGACAGTTCTGTAGTTCTCTACAACATGTTGCCCAATGAAAGCTCTTTGGCATAAAAAATGATTTGCTTGGTTTATTTACTGCATTATTTTTAGCGGTGCTAGCATATTGTTTTCACAGGAAAGTTTGCAATCCGTGCCGCTGATAATAGTTTTCACCCTTAAAGTTCAAATTAAACATTTTAGACACAATGGTGGTTGCGAAGAAAGCAAAGTTACTGTAGATGTTCTCTCATTTCAGTCCTATTGGGGAGACAAATATGGATTTCTTTCAACATAAAGACCATGCTGTTTGTGCTCTGATGAGAGCATCCTTTGCCGTGCATCAAGTGTCCAAAGACATTTTCAGACAAAACATGACAAGCACTTCAAAGATGAGGTGGACAAGGATGAGTATATTAAACAGGCCATAGAGATGTATGAAAATCAAAGCAGCATCTTACTAATCTCACACTAATTTCTGTGCAAATAAAAATTAAGGCACAGGAATGACTTACAAATTTGCATAATATGTTTGGGACTGCATAATGAAAAATGAGTTGCAAACCTAATGTCTTCAGCTGACATCATCATGCATATGAATGAACTTAACCTCCATCTGCAGGGTTCAGATCAAACAGTTATAAGTTTTTTTTAAAAACTTGAAAGTCATTTTTTGCCAAACTTGCCATTTTTTCTTGGGACATTGCCAAGTTAACTTACTGCTATTTCCAACATCTTAAAGGACTTTCAAAACATTGCACAATCCCTGTTGTTGAGTTTGAAGTGTACATGCAAGAATTGGCATCAGACTTTTCTGTAAGATTTCTGGATTTCCAATGTTTTGGCCCTACAGTATGTTTTCTTTTCTGATTAAACCAAAATGCTTTGATATCAGAGATATGGGATTTTTTAGTGTTTCAAAAGGTGGGTATTGAGGATTGTGATATGCAGCTAATTGGATTACAGTGCTCAGATTTAAGGAATTTAAAGTTCCAGAGTCTGCAAAACACGCCGGAGGCTGCTAATAGCAGTGGGTCTATCAAGACCTGTTGGAAGTCCCTCCCAATTAAATTTCACTGTTTGAAGAAAATGGCAATTTCACTGCTCTTAGCATTTGGATCAACCTGTGTGAACAGGTATTTTCACACATAAAGTCAGTTCGTTGTACTTCCCCTAGCTGGTTAACAGCTGAACACTCAGACACTTGTGTGATGCTTGAAGTGTCAAGCTACGAGCCTGAGATTAGAGAACTCAGCAAGGCCAGCAAGGGCAAGGATCACACTAAATGGTAAGATGTGCAGATGGATTTATTAATTTAAGATGTTATTAGATTTTAATATAGTACTACATTTTTATTAATCAAAATGTAAGCAGGGCTATTATTGCCATTAATAAAAGTATCAGTAGCTAAGTATCAATCTGTAAAAAACAAGTGCACAAGCTAACTTTTGGAACACCCCTTCTAAAAAGTTTCCAACCCAAGAGTTAGACCATTACATGTTCCACGTTTTCAATCAGGAATGTAAGGTACTGAAACTAACTTTTTTTTTGTCCCTACCGATGATGAGTAGTAATTGACGACAACCTGATCAAACCCTTTCCTGCGGGCTCATTCTGATGTAACAACAATTCTAGCAGGGCAATTCATGTCCTCATACAGCTCATATGACAACGGCTTTTCTCTTAGAGGAAAATGTGACAGTTATGGCATAGATTCTCTATACAAGGCATCTTGGGCTCAGTCACTAGTGAAAAGGCACATGCATGTGCATAAACTATGAGAGGAAGGGGACAGAATCACTCAGGACACTATCTGCAACCTAGAATTGCAGAAGTACAGGTTGTAATGCTGCAAGTAGGGGCTATAGTCTGTGGCTGTCAAAGTAGATCAATCAATCATCCTGCTCATCAACCCTTTTCCAATAATTTTCCTCATAAATGGTGTTTATAACAGAAGTCTTTGAGAAAGGTTAGATCCTAATCTTACCTGCTTTCACTGTCCTATGAATATACTGTATAGTTGTGTAATGGTTACTGTTTTCTCACTCAACATTTGGCACCCTGGGGTGTCTGATGAGCACACTTCACTTTTTACAGACAGCCTGCCTTGGCATTACAATGCCTGCCCAAGACCATTTGATCAGAATGACATACACAGTGTGTGGTAGGGTCAGGAGACATATGACAATCACTTATACACCCTTTCTAGTCCTACCAAAATTTGAGATAAAGATTTGAGACATCCCTGAGTTTAAGTTTCATGATTCCTGAGAAACAAAACATCACTGCAGTCATAAGGATCTTCTGCAATCTTAAAATATACAAAAATACAGAACAAATACTTTATATTAAAAGATAAATGCATCTTACACATGATTAGTGCAGAGTAACATTGCATTGGTTTTAGCATACACAGTATTCTCAACCACTTACAAGTGCTCAAGCAAACAGCAAAACCATTCCCTGCATATCATAGGATTATTGCTATAAGGTATCATAGGAGTGCTGCCAGTACTGCCCCGGTGTATCTACACAACGTGAAAGAAGAGCCTATGCTCATGGATAGAATCAACAATGTCTCATCCTCAGACACTTCAAAGCTGGGCTTCAGTGAACTAACCATCACATCTGCTTACACAAGATTTAGTGGGATACTGGGAATTTTGCTCATTGCAGATTTATGTCCCATCATGTCTGTGCTTTATGAAGGCAACTCCAAACCCTAGAATAGATTGAACTGGGTTTCATAGAGCATAGCCCGACATTCCTCAAGGCCATGTTCAAGTTCCTATTCAGAATGGTTATTGTGGCAAGGTATGAGCTCTCCAAACACTGAAACGGTGTTCATGTCCCTGTATCCAAACAGATGGAATAGCATTTAATGAAATAAAAAAAATGTGAAGAAACTGCTGGGAAATGATCGAAATATCATAATATCACAATCATAAGAATTACTATTGAAAAATAAAACAACAGAACACAGTTCAGTTATACCTTGGTTACACTTGACGGAAAGTACAAAAATAAATTCATTTACAAGAAACATTTGGCTTCCATCTATTTTAAATTTGAGTATTTTTGAATTATTAGTTAGTTTTAATTTGCCTAAGTGTACAGTATGCTGCCAAAAAAGAGATGGCAAATTTTTTATTATGATTTATACAATAACAACTGCTTGCTTGAGGAGAAAGTAAATGATCACAATGTAATTTTCTGGTCAGTAAAGGATTGTTTTGATTGATTTTTCAATATGTGTTTAATTATGTCTTATAATGTAATTCCATTTTTAAGTAAAAAGAGCATTTCATTTTGCAAACAAAATAACTTTGTTCCTTTGCTGATGTGACTGTTTGAAACACATTAGCGCAAAAAGGGTGAAAGCAGTGATTTTGTCCTTTTTATATTGTGCAGATCTCTCTTATTACATAAAAAAATGTGTTGGCCCTTTTAGCCTATTCTATATTTTTCTTCATTTTTTCACTTCTGAAAACCAACAAATATAATTATCCCATATTTGCAGCTAAAGGGCAATATGCTGAAATAATTTCTCAAAGAAGTTCTTGCACTAAAACAAATATCCATTAAAATGCATATTGACTACATCCTCTCACTCTGATATCAATGCTTGCAAAAACCTTATTCATAAGACAATTGAAAAAAATGTACCGTAGTACCAAAAAGACCTTCATTTATGTTATAATTTACACATATTAACTATCTGAAACAGTTCGCACAGATGAAGAATACTTATTTTCTAATGTCTATAAACGTTAACAAAAATGAAAGCATTATGAATTAATGGTGGCAACAAACACATTCATTTTTCCAAATTCTAGTCACCAGCAATTATTTAACACCCAAAAACCTTCAGGTCTCCATCTGAAATTCCAGATAATAAACCTTCTTTTTTACTGCATGTACTGCAGTAAGAGGCTGAACATTTCAGCCTTCCCTGGTTCTTTCAACTTCATTATCACATTGCAGCCACTATAAATACTGCAATTCCTAGTAATTCTATTATTATAAGCAGGAGACAAGAGAAAAGCACCGGCTTTAGGAGAAGAGGATAATATCTGAAGCCTTGATGTCTTGTGGTTAGTGCTGATGAGTGGCAGCCGTGAGATCTGTGGTTTGAATCCCAGGTCAGCCACTGACGTACGGAGTGACCTTGGGCAAGTCATTTTATCTCCTTGTGCCGCAGGCCTACTCAACTGTAAAATTGGGTAGAAGCGGATTCTCACTAGAAATGCAATGCTAAATCTCTGATGGACAATTCTGCGCAAATCATTCTGTTAGATAACTAGAATCCTCATTGAACACACAAAGTCCCTCTTAGTTAGCAAGTACAATTTCAGGTAAATCAGCTTCCTGCTGTTTGTTAATCCACCTTATGAGATTGAACAAAAGACAAAAAGGCACGGATGACCTGAAGACATGTTTTGTGATGAATTAATATATAAGCAATATTAAAAATAATTCACAGCGCTAAAGTAACAAAGAATTCAGAGCAAAACACTTAAGAGAGCTACAGCAGACAATATCATATGAAAAGTTTGGTAAAATATACAAATTCTTGTCCCTATGAACTCTATGAACTAGCGTAGAATGTGATACCACACCACCACATCTCCTAACAACACATCATATTGACAAGCCCTGGGTGTAAGAAATATCTCATTAAAAAAAACTATGTGAAGACACCATCTTGAAAAAGATATTCAGCCTGTCTGTAGAAAATATGCATTGTTAAAAATGAAGAGTGTAATGCTTATGTAGAGTGGTATGACTTCAACAGACTGATTTCAAAGACTTCCAGCTCATGAACTTAATTCTTTGTAACCCAAACTGTGATTTAGAGGTTTTGAGATTCTCCTCAGGACGGAGGAGGTATTTGTAAATGTAAAGGACAAGGTACTACTGAAGACCATGTCCACAGTCCATTTTAAATTTGTCAGGCATCCACTGTGGAGGTCCCGTAGTAGTAGAACCTCATAAAAAACACAGGACACTCTGGTTCAGTGCAACCAAGAATGACCCATGCAGCACTGATGGCCACTCTACTGCATGTTTGTGTCCCCATCAAAGCTTTTGAGTACATGACTGAGAGCAGTATGCTATAAGCACCATACTACCACAGAGAGGTGAACCTTGCTTAGCTCTGTGTTTTTTTAATGAGTCGCAATTCCGTCTACAAAATAATTACTGTAGTATTCCATACGTGTACTGTATGGGGAACACCTAATAATCACCATTTTCAATAGCCTGCAAAAACTGTTCTCCAAATTTGGTTTTAATGGGACAATGTCACACACCCTTGCCCCGTCATGCTAGTTCACGGCTTCCACTGACATGATGAAATTATCAAGAATCATCAAGGCAGAATAATCTGAAAGTCTCTTTGGCCTTAACTCTGAGCATTGAATAGGTCCGAGACACGTCAGACACTGTTCCACAACAAATTCCTGTTTAAATCTGAAACAGTAATTGGATTATTACACTTCCTTTCACCAAGGTAACCCCTTAATTTTCAGAAACTGTGTGTGTGTTATCATTTAACATCTGTAAAACCTTCAGTGCATAAAACTCACTACTTTCTACACTATTTTCATTTCAGTAGAATAATTCATCACAAAGACCTCTTTTCTTCTTAAAAATTTAAGAATAAATTAAATCAAGGTAGAAAACAGTCAAAGACAAAATAAAGAATCCAATGAAGAAAAGCACCTAAAAAGGTGCAGTACAGCAACCGGTATATTTTATATCTGCCCCTTTGTCAGCTTCTCACTTAGTCTTTCATCCGGAAATGGTCATTTGAATAAAATGCAAGATGAAATGTCTGTAACATTATGTTTACAGAAGGCTTATTCTCCACTATCATCCAATATACAGCCAAGATGAGCCTATTGTTGCTCACGGGGATCCTGCTGTGAAACACATTGGGTTGAAGAAATCATGGGGCGTTCGGGAATGACACTCACAGTAGTGCAATGTACTGTGATGTTAATGAATCGGAAAGTTTGATTGGTTGAATGGAATTTGAGTTTTTTTAGATTATTTTCATGCAAGAAAAGTAGAATCCTTCTTTCAGTTACTGCAAAAACTACTATTAAAGTAAATGCAAAAATATTTTCCATGCTCAGAAAAGCAAAATTGTGTGATCGTTCACAAAATGAATATGAATTGATGGATCGATTCAGATAAAAAATAATAATTTATAGTATTAAGTTGAATACTTAATAATACATATTATTAGGTATTATAGTGAAACACTTTACTTGTGCATCCACAATTTCTTAAAGATATGCTTTACTTTCAGGTTATGCTTTCTTATGGACAATAGAGTTTGGTTTTATACTTGGATGAGGTTTGAAAGTGTGGCTTCTTAGATGGCCTAATCTCATCTTGAAAGGGAGAACAAACAATAAAATACTAATACTGGTACACTTGTTGGGATGTATTGTGCATTATTGAGGCAAACTATCACAGGAAGACTGGGGTTTTTGTACTGTTTTACTAACTCTCTTTAAGCAATCTTGATGTATAAAGTTTTAATTTTCAATTTTTTATATAAAAAACCACACAATATCAATACAGAAACATCCACAAGTCTACCCAGCTGAGCACTATTCATTCTGAGCTGACATATCATTTGATCAACTGTTCCAGATTTCCAGTTTAACAAGCAGGGAATGGCATCGAAAGTCTTCATTTACTTTCTGCTAAGATTTGGAACAAGATTAAATCCAAGTCTGAGACCTAAAAAGATATATTGTACCTGTTGTTCTCTTAAAATTAGTCACTGTCTTGGGGGAAAAATAGTGTGACAGTGCTCTCCAAGATTAATCCATGCCATAACTTACTGCTTCTGCATGAATACTAATACTGTATTTTTCGCTGGAGGGCTTTCGCACCTCAGAGTTACACAAGTGTGCTGATCTTCACATTCAGGAGGCTGTGATTTGGCAGCCCAAAACTGCTTGTTGGTTTTACAGCCAAGTCAGCAAAGCATCACATGTCTGGATCCCATAATGACACTTTCATTTTTCTCTTCCTAATTTAGACTCCACTTCTTAGAGAACTGAGATTAAACAAATCAGTAACATCAAATGAAACTTTTCTGTGTGTTTCACTGAAAGTTCCGTACACTATGTTTTAAGAGCTTAAACTGAGTTGTCACTATAGAAAAGTATGAGGGTTCTCAATAGAAAATGATTCCTGTTAAAAATAAAGGGAAACATAAATAAAAAGACTGAGGTCTACAGTATATTTACTGTATGCATCAAAAACCTCATTCAAAACCATGCGTCGCACAAATAAAATGAACTAAAAGAATTAAGAATTCTAAATGAAAAGGTATTTGAGTTAAGGGAGTTCATATTAAATCTGAATGCTACTGTTTTTCTGCTTTATAAAAAGAAAATTTCTGATGTCAAAGATGTGCAGAAAAGAGTAATGCATCTTTTGGAAGATACTGCATGTACAGTAGGAAACAAAGATGTGCTGAAGGTAATGCAGTAAATATCTTAAGACATGAAGAAATATCTGGATTATTGTGTTATGCAGAATCATGAAAGGGACTAATAAACTTCAGATTCAGCAGAGAACAGTGAAAGAAGATATTTAAATTAAATATGAGCATATTCAGACATGATTTATGTAAGCAACAAATGGCCATACCTTTTTTGTGGAACGTTAAAGGCTCCAGGATTCTTGAAAAATGCTATGGACTGAAGATTCACATATTATCAGACACCAAAGACTGGCCTTAAGCACCTTGTTCACCACTGACGTTTTGTAATGGAGTGTTCCATGTTTGTAAAAATTGTAAATCATATATAGAAATATGATCAAATGTTCCAATCATAGTTCTTCACTTTTCATTTAAAGCATAGATAGCTTTTGCAACTCTTTACTGCTATAGAAAAATTTCTTATCAGAAAAAAGACGATAAAGACTTAAAAGTACTCTCATGCTTTTTAACTAAAATAAAATGTATTTCTGTATTATGATTATTATAATTATAATAATCCATATGAATGTTGTTTAATATCAGAAAATAATACATTCAAATAATATATCAATTAAATACAAAATAAAAAAACAAAGCCTTGTATTTTACCTCTCAATGGAGTTTACAAAGAATTAAAATACAAAACGTGTCTTTGTGACATCATTATGAGAAAAATAATGACTTTTTGTAGACTTAGAACTATAGTCAGCAGGAAAAATCGGTGATATTGGCATATAGGCAAGAATCCTTGATTGGTACAAATTAAAAGATCATTTGTTAGCAATCATACTGCATAATGCTGTGTGTGCCAAATGGATGCAATTAAGATTGAATGAGCCCCTGCAGCTACAGGGGTTAATAAGGGATGAATTCTTAAAAGATTTTTCATTAATTATGAAGATATTCATGCCCTAACAGAAACAGTGACCAGTCTGGCAAATCTTGGAGAACAGATTAGAGGCTATAATTAACAGTTAATGGCTTTTGTGGTGTAAGTTTTGAAACACAAATAGGGTTACATGGAGTGTAATGTGGGTTAACAAATGTTTAAAGGAATTTTGAGTTATTAATGTTACTTTCATCTTCAATTTCTATGCGATCTACATGAAGAGGTAAAGAAATGGAAGATCTCCTTGTCTGCATATCAATACACTTCTCTGGTGTAATGAAGATTTTTTGGGGGCATGCCCCTATGCAAGGACTGCAGAGTCTTTCTTCTTACAATTCAGTAACACCTGCCCGTAAATGCCGGCAGTGAATAAACTCACCCGGTAACATGTCACAATTTAGTCATTGCGAAATATATACAGTAGTACCATTCCCTTAAAAATATTTCTATTCTAACATGAGCAATACTATTACAATTGCTACGAAAAACTGAGACTGTTATTTTTACTTTATTTAAAAAATCAAATAGAGAGAAATAGTCAAACGTTTTCTAATGCTGATTGATACACTAACAGATTTTTTTTTTCAACTTAAAAGCAAAGAAGTCGGCCATCTTGGTGAAAACATGCAGTGAAATATTTAGTTGTATTGGTTTGTCTACAGTCATGCCTGCCTTTATATTGTCTTTATTTAACTACTCATTCATATTACTATTCATATCTATTTATATATACTGTACTGTATATATTTATATAAGTTATAGTATAAACTTAGCAACAGACAGTATTAAACCTGACTTCTTGTTATTATCATAACTTCTCATCTTAACATTCCATGCTACAGCTTTTTTAAGATCGGCACATAACAGTCCCATATTAGCGATGGTAGTCTATAGTTCTCTGTGTAGAGGCATATAATTAACAATGGAAACACATAAAGACTATAAAGCTATTACATTAATAAGCATCTCTGCGCATGATTAGTTGGAGATTATGACCGTGCAGCAGACACAAGGGCAGGAGTTGAAGATGCTTAAACCACTACAAGGGAGATATCCTCATCAATTATTTTGACGAAATGAATCCAGTAACCCCAGGCTGTACATTTCTTAAAAATACGAGCAGAATGTCACATAAATGAGGAGGTCATACAGAAGGGCTCTGAGCATTCATTCACTACCATTAAATGGTGTTAAGCCAATAAATGGATGAAGAAACATCTAATGTACATGTAATCTCTTTTGTTGTCTGTTTCTAGATTCAATTTATGAAAAAGCTTAATCAAAACCAAGATGTTTCCACTTTTCAATGGTTTAAAATTTGGGCCATCAATTAAGTTTTCTTCTCATGGCTCTGCAATTTGTATCACTTATTACTAAGTGCAGTAACTTTGATTACTAGTGCACATCCACTGAATAGGGATGATGGCTATACACCTTCTTCTAAACCATGAACTGTGAAGCCATTTCATTCTGTGAAAACCTCAGAGTCAAGACTGAACGACGGACTGACACAGTTCTCACTCAGCAGTGTGAGCTCACAGGGCCAGAGGGGTCACTACAAGACAGCAAACCCAGCCAGCTCCCATCCATTCCACAGACATCACATGACATCACACACTGGGGAATCCTGGACAATGTGTCAGCATGGACAGGGGTGTGTGGACCATATGGTTCAACCTGTGCTCTGTTGGTTTGGCCCCTTTGTATTTTCAACAACTCTTTGCTCATTTAGAAAATATATAAGAACAAATTTCAGATTTACTACTGGTCAAACTTGCTTTATCCAGCTTGTGTACCTTTTTCTAGCCACACATTAGAGCATAAGGAAATCTCAGTACATGCTTTATCACATACTTTACTACAACAATGGAAACATACTGCACTGTACACTTTTTTAAAGATTCCATATCTTTCTGTAAGCTATTACAATACCCCTGCTAACATCGTACTAAAAAGAAAACTTTTTAGAACGTTTGTAAGACAGACAAAGAGTTAGGTCCAGTCCTGAAGTTTACGTAGCAAATAATTATGTAAATAAATTGATCCAGATTCTGTTGTAAGGAATCTGTGTGAATTTTATCTCAGTAATGATAATGAAACAATCAACTATCAACTTTGTAGCTAAATCCGAATAAAGAAAGTTAGTATTTTAAACATCACTTTTGAGTCTATGCTTGTTAATAATCAAAGCAGTGTGCTTTCATCTGCTGCACCTTCAAATGAGCAGCGTCTTTCTTAAGACACTCTTAGGTTTTTCCCTGATTTCACTCTAGTTATCTGTTTCTACAAAGCAGATAGATATGTATAAATGTTGGGGTCTGGTAATACAAGGAGAATGAAAACAAGACGGCATATTGTTGTTCATGAACAAAGACATTTTTGATAGAGCACATGGTTTCCAGTCTGTGTTACAGAATAACCATGACCCTGTCTGGACTGTCTAATACCCTATACTGTAAAACACTTTCGCTTTATAGTTTAAGAAGTGGTCAAAGAGCATAAGCCAAATTACATTTAAGGATGCTCTTTGTGTTCAGGAATAAACATGACCATACTGTATATGGACTCAATGAGAAGCTATTATTTTGCATTCAGCCTTCAGGAGAGGTGAAATTATCTTGCCTGTGGTCTCTGATCTTTAAAGTCAAATACAAAAAACAGCTCACAACTCTTTACAAAATGCACATGGGCTACCAAGTCACAAATGTCTATGATATTTGGTTTCAGAGAACAACATTTTAGAAAATATTTCAATATGGCGGCCAAAATCTCTTTATCTGCTGGGGTAGCTTGTGCTCTGACACACCTTCCCATAAGACTCGTACAATACCGCCAAACATCATGGGTTTTCCCTTGTGGTTTGTTTTCAAGTGCATTTGACTACTGCTGAAATAAAATAAGAATAACAAATCCCAGCACATTTGTTGCTTAAACTGCTTATAAAGACAACCACTGAATAGGATAATAACACTAAAACAAAACATAAAAGTTTAATTAAATCTAATTGGAAACAACTGAACAACTGAGCATCAACCTTCCATGACATTATAGATTGTTTTGATTTCAATGTCACTATCATTTTAATCTTTAAACATGTCATGATAGTTTTTCATACTGTATAGGAAGGTGATGTTTAATAATACTTATATTAGGTAGGTGATTTAAATGATTTTAGTAATTCATTCCAAAAGATACAGTAAAGAAATGATGATTAAATACACTTCAATTTAAAGATGTAATTTAATGGTGAATATTGTTTTACTTCTGTATATTAAAGTTCTGTTTGTTGTGCTTTTAGGTTTTCAGGTACTGAAAAATCATTCCTTAATTTCTACCATACCCTCTTTTTCAGTATGAACCATTACTGTACATTACTCAGCAATCTTAAATTACTGTTTAAACTTCCAGAGAGTTTTTGCATAATGAAATTCATATCTTCTAAAAATCGGCTAAACTGTAGACAATTACTTTCAATTGACAGTGAACCAGAGGCCAAAGCAACAAATACAATCAGGGATCTATTTCTCAGCTGCGGTAGAACATGCCATGCCTCTGTTTATAATGAAATGTCACTTCCATGTGTGAGTGATGATATGAACTCAACCTAAAACCTCAGTTAATCAATCATGTGAAATGAACAGCTGCAGTTTACCTATATAAACAGTGATCAGTGAGGTGGAAACACTATCCAGCCTCACCTTTCTCTCTTGAAAAGTGTACTGATGTTTGAAGACCAAAGAAAAAATTCTGTTGCATTTTTTCTGCAATGCTGTAATTATAAATGGATGGCTGTAACACAAGCAACTGAAGGCATAAATGAATATTAAATGCATACTAGTCTTTTGTGGCAATCAACAACTTCTCTCTTAATGCTCTACAGTATACAGTATGTTTTGCAATTACTTTCAATTTATATACAACAGTCTGTTTAACATAACAAACATAAGAAAAAGAGTGCAAAAAGTTTATACACAGTACATCTTCTTTAGTCACCCATAGTGGTCATTGAAATACAGTACAATGCTTGGTACAGTATGCTGTGATTCAAAAAATGTAATTTAAAGTGATTAGTTTCCTGATTGAATTCATTTAAAAGAATGAAAGATTATGAGAAGAGGAGAGAAAAGCTTCAGAGTTCCTTCATTATTTCCACGTGTCCATGAGGAGAGTATCTACAGTATATTCAGCAGCATTCTCCAGTGAGGAGTCTTCTTGCACATGGCACCTCCTCTGATGACAGACTCTATTCCACTCTTGAAATCTGCCAGAATCTAGACTTGGAGCAATACTGGTTTGCAATGCACACAATACTTTCCCCTATTGAAAAGAACAAACCTAATACAGAAACTGTAGCATTAAATGCACATTTAATGAAACATACTGTGATTTACCTGCAGCATTCTTCTCTTATGAATGTATTGTGGAATACTGCCATTACGGAAACCAAGAAATGGATAACATCATCTTTGGTATTGTAGTTCGGCAATGTAAAAGTCCTCTAAATTTTAGTAAGCAATTACTGATTCTTGTAAGTCAGTTTTTTTTTTCTGTTGATGTAAATAGTTAACCACTTAAGCATGACAAGGCATACGGTGTAGGAGTTGCTATTCAAATTGGAAATAAAGCAAACCAGAACTCCTCCCCTGATTGTTATATTCTGTCCCTTCAAATTGGTAAAATAAATAACTTAGTGAGTTTTCACAAGAAAGAGGCAGACAGGCTGAAAGGACATCAAAGGTGAAGAAATAGTATTTTCATTCCCTCATTGCATTACCTTGTTCTACAGGTCTTCACTTACGGTAAACATGAAAATGACCAGAGAAAAAAAATCTGTATTTTCTTTTATAATTTTTACTTATAATTTATAAATACGATTTGCCTTTTTCTGTTTCTTGTTATTAATTAAGAAAAAAAGATGCTGCTTTTCTTTGAAAGGAATAAAAATGAGCAGCTGTCACTTAGTCACTTTGTCAAAAGGGGGCATATTTTGTGTGTGACTGCTGACATATGTCAATTTTATTCCACCACATTAAAACCTGAGATTTACAGTTGTGTAAGTGTGCAAGAAGGACCCTTACAGACTAGCATTCAGCGCTGCTAGGCTCTTCACTCGGTTGACAGTTGCTGTGAAACAGTCATTAAAATGCTTCAAGAAGAGACTCATCAGCAGATACCCCAAGGTGAGACCGAGAAAGCCAAGGAAATGAAAGCAAATTTAATATGTTAACTAAATTCAGGGTAAAGAAAAGCACATAAGGTATTGTTTGAAGAACTGGCCTTATAATTGAGTTATTATATGCTGGCTTTTTGTCTTATTATGCAGTTTTTTATGTTTTATTGTGAGCAAAAGCACAAACGTATATTTTTCACTACAATATGTTACATAGTGGGAAATAACAACAACCACACAATCTACTGTATATTGAAAGTCCTAAATGAATGACAATTTAAAAAAAAGATATGATCTGAAAACACAGATGTTCACTACATTGAAGTTTTTATTTGATGCACTTTATCATAATGAGCTGTAAGCATCTTGCAAAAGTTTCATAGGAATACATGAATCCGTACTTTGTTAAGGTAATGTCTGCTTACCTAATAATAATGTTTATAGTTTTGTACTGTTACTGTACATAAAGTTACACACTTTACATGTGCATCGGTAAAGATCTAAAGCTAGCAGTTTTTCAGAAAATTTAAGAGAAACCACTTAAAACTACTCAATAGAAATTAAAATGTTAAAAAAAATTAAAATCTTCTCGGAGGATTTTAAACGAATGAGTTCTTTTCTATTTGTTGCAGAATATTCTTATCCTGCTGATACATGGAAAATTGGTCAGTGTAAATGTTATGAGAATAGACAAGCCTGGTTTCCTCTTTGACCCTTGGCATATCTTAAATGAAACTAGAAAATCAAAAAGTAAAAAGCTTTGGAGAAAATATAGCCACTATAATGACATTACTGTCCATGTCAGGAAAATTAGCTACATCTAAGTCCATAATCTTTTATGAGGTTTAGCACTGATTTGTTAATAACATTTTGCTATGTTTAATGATAATAGTTTAAAATAATTGCTTAAAAACAGAATACTACTTTAAAGACTCTTTAAAGACTACTTAAAAACAGCCACAATTTACTACCAAAAATGATGTCCTCATTGTAAGCTAGATGCGATTTACCTACAAATCTTCTCCTTTCACTATAATTCATGTTTTGTTCAACCAAAGAAAAATAAACCAAGAACTGGTTTCCCAGGTGCTGTCTGTGGTAAGAAATGAAGGCCATGCAAAATGCACTTGGTAATGAGAGCAGACAGAAAAAGTAAGCCTAAGTAGACCAGACAATGTCATATTCTAAGTGTCGGGCACCAAAGATGAACACAGCTCGTGGCCCTACTATTTTTAACACTATTGCCCCTGATATAAAACTGTGCATAATTGTGATATTCTGGAGCTCCACTGGCACACAAAACGTCTCTTGCTGTGGCGTCCATCATTTCTTGCCAGTCTCGTCTATTAACAAGCACTATCATCCCATCTCAGGATGACAGCTGCAACACTTACTCCACTGCAATAAACAGCTAAATGAGGCGCACAGCAATTTCACATGTCACCAGGGCCCCCAGCACGACTGGCTGCACAGCTTGATGCATAAATTCATAAGGCTGTTGCATATGATGGAGTATGCCCGGCTGAGAGGTGATGGATAACAGGCTGGCTAAAAATGGCCATCACCTTGACTCTGTCAGGACATTCTTTTTCTCCAACCAGTACCATTAACTTTACCATGTTGAGAAACACCTTCTCAGCAACACATATTTCTCCCTCCATCTCCATCTACTTACAATGCTTCTTTAATGACTACAGTGCTACCTACAGTATTAAGCTACTGTATACACATAAACGCGTCTGTAATCAATGCTTTGGCCCACAGAACTCAATAAGGCGCAGACGTGCTCTAGAGTATGTTTCTCCCTGGAATTCATCCCAGCAGTGTGTTCAGCAAGTATGTTCAGTATTATCATCTTTGTAAACCTGGAGCCAAAGAGGGCTCCATCTCTTTGAGACTTTACGCAGAAGGTAACAGTATTGGCAGGGTCAGTTTGCGCAAGTTTGTGTGCATAAAAAACGAACACATTTTTTTATTGATAAAATGTTCCATTGGAATATTTTTGCAAACCTCTTGATCAGGTTACACATGTAGAACTGTCACTTCCCTTGAAATTATTATTTTTTAAATTATTTTTTCACCATGGAAGAAGAAAACAGATTCACAAATGTGCTATAGAAGAAGGAAAGGTCTGCTGTTTTAACCTACTGAAAGGGCACACACGTATTCTTTGCTCAACCTATTATTTAGGTCCTTGTGCACTTTCAAACCTGCCACGTTGACACTGTCTTGATGAGATCTGCAGTAGCTAAAGGACTCAGGTAAGCCACTCTCCTTTTTAAAGTCGCCCTGATGGACTTCATTAGCAGGTATTGTACACTTCAATTGTGACTAGAAGAAATAGATATACAAATATGAATATGACCACTATTGCAGCTAAATATATTTCTCCATACATTGTTCTTAGTTGTGAAGGACAGAAAATAGTTCATTAAAATATTATGTATATTTACTGAAATAATTTCCCAGGTTTGGCATAATAAAGGTCTTGTAATCTAATAACAAGTATAATCAATTTTAAATATAATGAAGGAACAAAAATGCAAGCAAAATCACAAATACAAATACTGTCATCACCAAATTCTTGTGGAAATAAAACATTTTAGATTAAATGTAAATTCTGTGAAATCTTACATGGTGTATGATTTTGCATTTGAGACATTATTTTAAAAATCTTAAAATACTGACTTTACCCAAAATGTATGTACTGTATATAGTGTACTATACGTAAAGCTACAATTATATTGATTTTAGGAATGAAAAACTCTTAACAAACATAATACCTGTACATAAAACTGAACATCTGTAAATAAAATTAAATGCAAAACTGCATTTCTATAATAGTCTCCTAAAGGATAAACATCTTGAGATGAAAGAAGATTACGCAGAACTAGAAATATGGTTCATGCCCCATCTTGCTTGTTTGTTAGTCTTACTTTATTAACTGATCCAAGAAGCTCAGCCAGCTATTTCTTGAAATATCCTGGGTTCAGTTTCATCATGGCTGCTCAAATAACCTGGATAAAGCTGTTTAAGAAACCCATGGCTTCTTCATAAAGTGCCTCTTGTTTCCAGTCTTGTACTTGCACTTTTCTATTGTACTTGTTCCGATTTCATTGCTGAGCTTTAAGCTGCAACTTTGGTTTACTTTTCCTTCTGTAACTTTCTGAAATATTTCAGGTTTCCCATCTCTGAGCAGTAGAATCCTACTTTAATGTGCGTGTGACAAAAACTGAACCGAATAACCAAACTGAGGCCTTGCTTATGCAGCGCATATTATTCCAGAGCATTCACACACTTATTCACCCAACTATAAAAGCTACAGCATTGCAGGGCTACCAAAAAAACGTACCCTATTCTCAAAACAAAGACTGGGTTTAGATTTTTCACAGAGCAACATTAGAGAACAATACCAAGCAAAAAAAAGTATTTTTTTAAATGTGAAGGAACAAGTCCTTCATTCTATTTTCCAATTGGTTCCTACTATGCTATGTGCTATAAAAAAAGATGCATCCGCTTCCCTCTTCCCAACAGCACACAAAGTGTCAAAGGTGGCACCTACTTTGCCTCCAGCACGAGGGCCAGGATCCCAGCAGCTATGGGCGCAGCGCTGGAGGTGCCTGTGAAGTGCGTGACGCAGCCCTCATCTACATTCGTGGCAGTCACCTGTGTAAGGGAAACACAAAGACAAACACAATTAATGAGGCAGTGCTTGGGATGCAACAGGCATTAATCTCTATCATAATGCCAAGCATATGCCCATGAAAAGTAAAGGAATCTCCAGATATCACAGAGAAAATATATTGGAACAAAAAGCCCAAGGCAATTAGCAATTGATATAGTTGTCATCATCAGTTCCTTGGGTACGATGCCTAGTTGTACTATGTTTTTTCCTACTTTTTGCTGACAGGAGAACACGATAATTTTGATTTCTTTGTTTTCTACTGTTGAACTTAAACATGTTAATTATACAACATATTCCTTTTCGTAATTAGTGCTATTATAGTGGACAGAAAGCATCAAGAAAAGCTGCTAATTCTTTCTTCCAGTGCCAGTACCTGGTGCTGCATGGGCTCAGTCATAAAAACAGTCACTACTAAAAATCTCGCTATTTGTAATTTGCCTTTTGCATTATGAAAAATTTGGAATTTCTTGTGGTAGTCCTTTTTATGTCTTATTGTACTTTAAAATGTTTTCCTGAGGTTATTTTAGAGTGTATGTACTGTAATCTGCCTGAGAATGCAACTTAAAAAAAAAGCACAGTAACTCTCTCTTAAGAGTAGGCCTGACAAAACCAGTTTGAGTGAAAACACTGCAGATTGTTGTAAAGTCATGTTTTGTTATTTCTCTGTTTTTTTGTGTATTTTTTCATCCTGTATACTGTACTTTCTATACAGTTAAGTAAATACATACAGTACTGTTAAACCCATTCTTTCCCCTGGGTCATGTGTGTACAGATCATCTAATACTTTGGGCTGTGTTCATGCAATTGCTCTATATTCAGAGTGATTAGCTGAATATCTTGAAAAATCATACAACGTCTCCATGATTGCCATGCTAGCCAATGCAGAAGCAGTAACTGTAATTCACCAGGTGTTTCTATGTTGCTTTTAACATGTTGGAAGGCCACTGCATCTATTGTCAGAAATAAACAATATGTCAGAACTAGCAAATAAGTCCTTTCTTAGAAGTGCCTATGGGCTATCAAATATTAGTTTGCTATCCTTTGTATAATATGTTAAAAAGCATATATGAGTGAAATCCTGTCCAGCCTTGTTTTCCTCAGAAAGGGTAAATTTTTTAAAGGATTTTCATATAGATTCCTACAGTACATGCATGATACAGTGCTATACAAACTAAAACATGTAAGAAGAGACTGAAGTTTTCCATTTACTTTCACCACATTGGCACATAGGTCTTTTATTTTCCCCTGTGTGCTGATTAAAACAGAGTAGGATTTATATCATTTAAAAAAAAATATTTGTATACATTTTGTAAAGGACTTTGTATGTTCTTCCTGTGTTCATGTGGGATTCCTTCAGGTGCCCCGGTTTACTCCCACAGCCCAAAGACATACTGCTACAGTACGTTAACTAGCTTCTGGGAAAACTGGCCCTGGTTTGAGTGTATGTGTGTTTGTCTGTCTGCCTAGCGATGGATTGGTTGTTCCTGTTGCTTGCAGAGTGAGACTCCAGCATCCCCTGTTACCCTATACTGGATAAAACAGTTAGAAAATGTATGGATGGATTTTGTACAGCATTACTGTGTTTATGAATTCAGCAATAATGTTGTTCTGTCCTAACACAGTAATTGAAGTTAAATTTTGCACACTATTATAGACGATAAATACTTGTGTTCTTAATTATCTCCTCAGCAATCCTCAGCAATGTATAGTAATTGAATTCCAGATCTTGAGATTCTGCAGCAAGAGCCACAACGCCCCACGACATGTCAGAGCATTAGCTATGGGATCACTGTATCCCATTCTGACATGGTGATCTAGAGGCAGACAGTTCCAGACAGAGCAATGCAAAGAATAGTGTCAGTCTAAATCCACTTGTGAGAATTAATCTCTTCAGGAATGCTAGGCGTCATCGTCATTGGGTTTTTTGTTTGGGTAGACTTGCTAGGTTTTGTGCAATCACAGAATACACGATAACAAAACATTTATCTTTTCATTTCACTACATCTGACAGTGATTTTGTTGCAATTCCAGCTTTCTTTGGTGAGACTTATCCAACAGTAAAGGCTGTCAGGTTGCACAGTTTGTTAATTGCTTTACAGGTTTGGCCAGAGGGCAGAGAGCTTATCAGTTTAATGCAATAACGTTCAGTTAATAAGCTTGTTTTCCCTTAATTACATTGTTTCAGTCTCAGAACTACCATACTTTATTTTAATTTTAGTTTGTCAAATCAGGAGGAAGGCAGTGTTGTAGTCTTCCTGATATGCTCTGTTAAATTAGTACAAAAGAGGGACAATTTGCATATCAGCTAGTTACATTTTCAGGTTGCAGGTATCACAGCCCTTTGTGGTGGTGCTGTGAGCTTTCAACAGGTGGAATACAAATTGTTAATTGTTATGCACTCAGTTGCTTTTAACAGATTTAAGCTGTTACATGGAAAACTGACTAGAAACACCACTGCTGTAAAGATTTTTACAAAGGTGTTTCTTGTACGTTTCAGCTGTTATCGTTGAAAAAATTGTATTTTCACATGGTCATTTCCATGTATCTAAAATGCCCAAACAGAGCTATAGTCAGGAGTTTAAAAAATATAGAATAATTTTAAAGGTATAAAAACAATCACATGCAATGATAAAAAATCAGACACAGAATTCAGTTCTAGCCAAAAAAGTCTTTAAGATGTTCCATTTTGGAAGCCTGCAAGTGGAGTGAATAAAGCATATACTGAGGCTACAAAGCCATATCTTTTAAGATCACTGTGTGACTGTAAAAGAAACCACTGAAAGTTTAACATCAGTCAGGAATTAGTGAAAACAAGCTCATACTGCAACATTTTCTGACAATGAACGAGTTGACCAAAAAACAATGGGCTTTCATGACATTCTTGATTATGGCATTCAAGGGGAGGTTTTACGGATTATTTATTGCTGGTAATGGTATTCTGATTGTTATTATGACTTTAAGTCGAGATATAGGCCCATTTATCTAATGGTGTGGTGTCTAACCACTGACTTTAAGCCACACTGGGAAGCGATCATAGACGAATATTATACTGGCTTACCCTATCAAATGAATGTGTCAAGAATTCAAGAACAGATACAGTACATCACACAATTTCCCAAGCCCACAATACAGTGGTAACACACACTACTGTCAAGTAATGACAAGTGAAAGAAGATCCCCATAGTACCAATACTTTAAACTGTGTTCCATACTCAAAGAGTGCCAGCATTGAAAATGTTTTGAATATACTGTATGGTATGTTAAAGCCCAGACAGACCTACCTGAATAAACTGGAAGACAGGCTGCTTCCATAAAGAACTGAAAAGCTTCAGACACAATATGAGAATGCAGTTTGAACTACTGTATGTTAGAAGAGTCCTGACACATTGCATCCTGTTTCAATATATCATGGGCAGATGTCAAAGTTAAGCCTGGACATATTGTAAATATATATATATGTCTTAAAATTAATTATGGACTATGTGAAAACAGAACTACATGACACTTAGATCTTTTATAACAATATGTTTTGGTTTTCTCATTTAATTCAACATTAGAAGTAGGACCTGTATATGAACGTCTAGGTCTTGCCTGAAGATGTACTGTACCATAGTCCTGGCTAGCTGTGACAATATAACCCTCCAAAATCCTTGGTTTGGTCTTTTTTCTTTTTGTATTTTTGTTTAGTATGAAAAAGCAATTATTATACATTTTACAATTATTAACCACCATCGTTAAAATGATGCAATATCCCTTACTATCAGTTTAATTTGGTAACATACAAAATTCAATTACATGCGTTTATACTGTTCAGCTGCTGTTGTGTTTATTTAATGTTGGGCAGTGAACGCACCCGTGTATCTGTGGAGGGAGTCAATCCTACCAACATTTTCTGGTACCTTAAAATGTCCATTTAATTTTTGAAGATGTACAGTAATATTTAACCATCTCCACGGCACCTCCATGGGGCCAGAACAAATCTCTGGCATCATTATAATATATGATTAAGTTAATATGTTGTTCGCGCACATTGACCACAGGTTGATGCTCCTCAGCAGAGGGTGAAGGTGGTCTCCTCCTACTTGTAAAGTGTTATGAGATTCATCTTTATTCTCAACAATAAAGTCTCGGCTGATGCCTGCCTCCAAGGATGCGTAACAGAGTTGCTCTTAGAAAGCAGCATGCAACATGAATAATAAAGTACAAGTGTTCATGGGGTTTCATAGTGCATCAGCCAATATACAGATGTGGCGGCATCAAGTCTTAATAATAACAATGTGCTGCAGCTTACCAGTGGAAGACTTCCTTCATTGGTGGCACCAGTTAAGGTGACGGCCATTACTGCTGGACAAGGCTCACCGAAGTAAGCTGGGAGACCGCTGTGTGTAATAGCTCCGATGGCAATAGTGTAGATACTGTTTACATAACCATCTGCTCCACAGTGATCATCTACCAGCCCACCATTTCCAGAAGCCCACACAAAGATGCTGCCTTTTCCTTTCCGGCCCTGCATATGGACAGCAACAGAGGGTGTTCAGAGAGTTCTGTTCTTTTCACAATGTTTAAGAATGTTATGTGTCTCAATTCTGGCTGCTTTCTAAGACAAAACAGTTTAAGTGCAAATGAGCCAAAAGCCTGTCGGGTTTAATTCAGTTGTCCTGATCATTATCTTACGTACAATACAACTGTGTATAAAACCAGTCTTTTTGTATTAAATTTCAATATACAACGTATTCTGTATCCATCTAGTGTTTAACAGCTCTTAGTTACAATATACTGTATGCAGAAAAGAATAATGTGTTCGTAATTATCACGATACAATGTGCAAAATGATGCATGGCTCCTTCAGAATAAGTGTGTTTTTAACCTTAGTTCTTAGAAACAGTGCACTGAGATTAAAAAGTGATTGAACACTACATATTAAATGAAATGTTTAATTGCCTTTTGTGCACCAATTCGCAAAGCCTTTTCGGTGAGTTTTCCTGGACCGGCCATCTCTTTGCCATTGTCCCTTGGCCCCCAGCAGCAGGAGTAAATGTCAATGAAGTCGTTGTTGTAAGTAAGGGATGTAGCTTCCATAGAATCAGTCACAGCTCCGTCCAGCAACCGGATGCCTTGGAAAAATGATTAAACTTTAGTCTGCATTAACTTTTAAATTCTCTATAAAAACATGCGGAAAGCAAGCCATCACCACCTTTGAAATGGAGCAGGTGGGTGATTTGTAATTGAGAATCAATGACAAAGAAATAGTTTAATTGTGCCTGAAATGAGCCAGGACTGATGTAATGTGCAAAATGCAGGGCTCTCTGTTTTTGAACAACTTTGTAATTTGTTTTGTTTTTTTTTTAGCAAAAAGAAAAAGCAAAATCATAAGAATAAGAAAAAAAGGAAATACACAAAAATAAACCACATATGGGATATTGAAGGTAAGGGAAAAAATGGAGAGAAGACCTCCTTTTGATAAAGAGATAATCCTCTATTCATGTTCTTAAAATAGATCGGAAACAGTCTTTCCCAGGCATTTCTCTCTTATATATCTGCTGTAATTTGAAAATAAATAGATCACAACGTGTGATCAGTTAATGACAATGCTCAATGAAACAAATAAAATTGGAAACTCATCACTGAAGTAAATTACATAAATTATAGTTAAAAACTGTAGTTAATACATAATACACACCAGCACGTAAGGCATACCAATTTAAAAAATACATACATTAACTAAATTCCATTTTTTTTTCCAAAAAAAGACTGTTATGATTTGCAAAGATTTTAAGCATCAATTTGGAAGTTCAGTGACACAGTAGGTGTTCTTCACTGGTGTGCCAGGTGTTTGTCTCTTTAGCAGAACAGAACACCAGAAAGAAAATCCTTGTGATGTTATCCCTGATAGTCTAAATACCTTTTGGATTCTCCAATATCATTTGTACTACAGAGGTTTATATGAAAAAGGGAAGAAAAAATATTCAAAACCACTGGATAAAGCACAGTGAAAAGATTTTCCATAAAGTGACAAAACTACAGTACAGGTAACATTCAGGGATATACTGTATAGGAAATAACAATTGTCATTATTGGGCCATAGAACATGCCTAAAGCAGTGACATTTGTCACCATTCACAGTGTAAACGGCAGTCTGACATCACTGTATGGCACATACGCATCTGTTTCAATGGTTAAGTTCTTTTCACCGGAGTTTGGCTTGGAAAGTGTTAGTGATGATCTACTTCAGCAGCAGCAGTGACAGGAACAAACACAGACATGTCTAGGAGTTTATGTAGAAGTGTTAGTGTGTGCGAAAAGAAGGGTAATCAGAATTTCAGCTCCTTGAAAAACGCAACACAAATCTGCAAAAAGATTTGGTCCAATCATACAGTGTGTACGTTTTATGTCTGATGTTGTATCATGGCTACCACTTACTGTACATGCCATCCTTTCAAGAATGTATCTCTTAGCCATAGCAGCTCAGAAATATACAGTACCACAGGAAATAAGTGCGCTTTTTAAGGAAAAGATGGCAAAGAAGAAGAATATGCCGTGGCTCCGATATGTATTTACAGGCATAGTCTGGCCAAAAGCAACAGGACAGTTATTTTCGTACTTCAGTGTCTTCGGGTCTACACGCCACATTATACTGTACATTAGGTGGGCTGAACACACATTTTTAAATCAACATGCAAATGGTTTTCAAAACTGCTGCAAAAACGGACAGTCACAATCGATTCATTACTGTGACTCACCTCCAATTCTGGCATTATATGCAATGCCAACACCGCAGAAAGAATTATTTGCCTCCATTGCCACTTCACCTGCACATCGTGTTCCATGTCTTTGGGGGAAAAGAGAACAACTTATACAGAAGCTGCAATCAATATCACATTTTCAAATTAATTAGAGTAAATAATATTACTACTGATGCTATAATACATATTTAAAAAAAATGAAGTAAATCCAAAAAGGTTTTACTACATTGAGAAAAGCTTCCACATTTAAATCTGCACCTTTTCCTTGATTAGAATATTGTCTTAGGAGCTTTGAAATTCTGAAATTGTCATATTGCAGTCAGCACTAAAGACAATAGAAGCAGGATGTTGCTTTTTATGTCTGTCAATATTTTGTTGTAAATTTTATGTCATTTGTATGAGTTAGAAGATTTCTACACTACAAAGCATTAAAATGAAGCGACTCTAATTAATTTCAATCTAACTTAACTATTCTAAAGACATATTACTCAAAATTTTGAAGCAGGCCCTTCATATATAAGGCAATCAAAATACTAGTACAAATAAAATAAAACAACTGTTAATATCACAATACAGTAACAAGGAATACACCTGTTTCTAGAATATCAAATGCAAGGCACATTGGGGTTTTTTTCAAAGCAAGGCACTTAAGGCAATTTACAACAGTGTTAAATAACATGCAAAACTACATAATTATTTTAAATGTTCTCATACAACAATATGTCCATAAAAACATTGCATAAACCTTTGCAGTATAATCAAAATCACTGGTGCAAATAAGAATTAGAGTGGTACTGTGGTACACTGAGGCATAATATCTTACGCATCAGATCATCTGTGGTATTTTCATGACGTATCCTTAGTCAGAGATGAAAGCAATCTCTGAGCAACAGGGTGACTTATTGAAGTGCCTTCCAAAAGCATATGCTATTTTAATTAAGTAAATGCAAAAATAAGTTATGTCCTAGTTTTTACACACACACACACATTTTGATAAAATGTATGTTGCTACAGTACATGCATGTCAAATCAATCCCCAAAAGCAGTTGTATAAATTCCCATCCCAAGTAGTTAATCTGATGATTACCCATTGTTTGAGTCCCTCAATGGCATGGGATCATGGGATAAACCATGAGCACCGCGGAGATCAAAACTGGCAAACAGCTCCTGAAATAAAACAAAACAAATACTTGTTACAATTATCTGCACTAGTACTTTGGTGTTCCTCAGTACTGTCAGTGACCAACGTACAGGCAAACACCAATTTCATTGAAATAAAAGAAATCTCTGCGTGAGAATTTTTTTTTTTAATCATTCCACCCTATGCTGTGGGTGGAGTGCTTTGAAAAAACACTCTACATTAAGAACATGGGACATCATTCACTGCACATATCAGCTGTTATAACTAATACAGTATACAGTACATCTTCTACTGGCCTAAGGCAACTTAAACACGAATCCATCAGTGCACATAATAATCATGAATGTTAATCAGTATAAAAGGGTATTAACATTTTTCTACTTAGCTTAAGATAAAACATCTGCTACAGGAAATTTACAATTTAGCAATAGATAAAACATTAGCTACAAGACTATCTTTTAGTATATCTGAAGGGTGACTGATAATATTGTGATGCTTAGCCATTAGCTCTTGTGCAAAATCTGTACAGCAGCTCTTAAAGAACAACTTTCTAGTGTCAATGCCATGCATCATTTTAATTTAGGTAAAGGCATTTTTTAACAAATGTTTAATTATTCAAATAACAAAGAAAACTATCCTGAGAAAGAAAACTCTTTGTAAAGTGATTAAAAATAACAGAATTCATTTTAAAACGTGAAGTTTTATTATAAAAAAATAAGATTAAAATACAATGTATTATAAAGGAAATAAAGTGTCACAGAGATCAAAATGGGAGCCTGTTGGAAAGTGAAATGAAAGGAAAGAGGCTAATGCAATAAATTAATTTTTCACTCAGGTGTTTACTAAGGAGGAAACAGAACATGCATCATATATTCTGTATATCTACAGGATAATAAAAAAATAGTAATAATCAAATAATATTCAAATAATATTAATGTACAATGGTCAGAAGTGTTACAGATACTAGAAGTACTTAAAATATAGAAATCTGAGGGCCTCATGGGATCTTACCAATTGTACTTTAAGAACTTCTTCCAATTGTCACTCAAGACATAGGTTTAACTAAAAACTGCTAATGTAGTGCCCATTCATAATAAAGGCTATCAAAACCAAATCAAATAGTTAAAGGTTAATAAGGTGTATTTCCTACTGCAATATGTCTTGCTGTAAGGTTATCTAAACAACAATTAGACTCAAAGCACAGGATTTGTAGCAATAAGATTTTAATAAGGATAGTCATGGATTTGTAAATTGTACATATTGGCTAAGAAAAATATAAGTTTTATGTGAGCAATCAACCACAGTAAGGGATGGAAACAGAGTATTTCTATCTTCTGATAATGTGGGGAATCAACAAAATAGGCAAGCAGTGCTAGGATACAGTAGTCAAAAGCGCAGTGTTAACATCAAAGGACGTTATGTTAAAATTGTAGATGTTCTAGTAAGACTTAATTTCAAATACTTTTCACAATTTTGCTTATCACATTACAGGGAAAAAATGTTGCTGCTTTGGAATCGGTCCATAGAAGAGTGACAAGATACATTCACATACTCAGTTGAATGTCCTATCCAGGCAGGATAAAAGCATTAAATGTTTTCAGTCTTGAACAGGGAAGACTATAAGTGAACTTGACTTAAATGGCATTCAAATGGCAAAGACATTGACTTCTTCAGTATCAACAGTGAAACACAAGCCAAAAGGACACAAATGGAAACTAAGGGCGCTGAAAATGAAGAACCGGAGGCATTCATTTACACAATGATTTTGGGAGTCTGGGACATTGAAGCTGATGCCCTGTCTTCTTATAAGACGTGGCTCTATAAGACCTTTGGATTATTAACTGCCTGCAACCTCACAGGCTAAATGTGATGGCCACCTCTCATTCAGTCATTTATTACAGTATATTCCTATTTTTAAAAAAATCAAGACAGAAAAGAGTGCTCACAAAAAAGGTATTTTCTATTAGCAAAAATGCAAGTGAGTGTGTAAAAATAATTTTGCAAAGAAGTAAGGAAGCAGAAAAATGGTTTCGAATGCAAGAAGGGCATTAGGCCCATCTACAGTAGGCCATGTTGCATTTAGTAAAACCATGTATCTCATCCAGCTTTTTCTTTAAGGAAGTCAGGCTTGGCTGGGAAGCTTGTTCCAGATTCCCGAATGCAGTTCAACTAACTGCAACTGAAGGGCATGTTATCTTCTATCTAATGTTACATGATAGACTTTTTTGGATGCATTTAGAATAAAGCAGGTTTTGATATATATGTCTATACAGCTGTGAAAGGACAGTTCCATGGAAAGCCACAATCTTGGCTCAAACCTGGACCATGGTGTCAAGATGAAAGAGTAACTGCAAGCAGGTGCCTGATGAGACACACTTTGAGTGTGGGGCTCACAAGAGGAAAAGAAGATATTGGAATGGGCTCCCATGGAGTTACCCATGTCCCTGCAACAGAGAAACAGAAAGCCTTGTAAAAGAGCTGCCTAGAGACGGAGAGAGTCTAGACTAAAGAGGGGAAAGAAAAGTATACCAAAGCAGACGTTGTGTCAGAGGCACCATCACTGTTCTCACTGGTGAAGAAAATTAGAAATAGTTTATACATCACTGACTAAATCATTGCGAACACTCTGCATCATAACAAATGACGATGCATTAGCAGCCTCACAGAAACTCACTCCTGAGAAAGAGAGTTGAATTGCAGACCTTACTGGGTGAACCATAAGGAATACTATGCATCAAAACTAAGAGAAAAGTGAGTTGGGTGCAGACCATATGGGCTAAATAGTGGAGAACACTCCAAATCTCAGAGAACATCCTGAAAGGGTGAATGATTAAAAGGAGAGAAAGTGAAAGATTGGAAAAGAATCGAGTCTACTCAATTAATCACTAAAACTGCAAGATAATGGGAGAATCCTGCTATGCAGTTGTTCAGGTGTTATGGCATCTGTATGTTTTTACCTCCTAAACAAATCTCTGTTTTTAGACTCATGATTTAAGACCAGCAAATCCTACTGTACATTGTAAAAGGCTACAGCTCTCAATTGGAACCAGTTACAGATCATGCAGAGGAGTTTGAAGTAATCAAAGTTTTTAGAGTACAAAGACAAAAAAAAGTGTTATAGAAAACAAATGCACCAGGATCATCATGAATGCTGTTTAAATATCTGGTGTTGCCTTCATCAGCACTTCTGCACAATTTTCTTAACCATCGATAATCAACATTCTGCAAATAAGAAGCTAATTAGTTTCCCAGTGGTCAAAGTGAAAGAGTTAAAACAAAGCTCCATAAAGTATACAGTGCTGTACCATTATAAAAATTAGCATTACATTTGCCAAGGTGAGAGGAATATTTGATGTTCTTTGCAGCATAGCAGGATCAAACACTGAGAAGGTCATACAAACAGGCAGAGCCCCATCTGGGAAATGTAAAGTAAAATAGATACAAAACTTCCAGGCTTTTAGCGACACAATGTCAGCAGTTAAACCCCAGCATTTTATTAACAGAACCCTGGCAATCTGATAATGTTCAAAAGAGCTCAGATATTTCTCTGTTCATTTCTAGTTAGTACTGTAAATTGTGGTGGTGGACCAGTAGGTGGCACTCCCTCTGAATGACAATTTCTAATCTAATGCCCCATACAGTACCTAATGCTTTACCAGATTTCATCTTCCTGTGGCCATTAATGGTGCCATGGTGATGTTTGTAAGAGTAGGGTTAACTCAAGTGTCTTGAACAAATTCTATTATAGGATTATTCAATCTAAGATTCTCCATTATTTTATTTGGTAATTTCTCACATCTCCACCTGATCTGCTACAGTATGTACTCTAGTGAGCTCCTGGTGCAAAATATATTACAAATTTGAAAAAAAAACAATTGCTTTACTTCTTGCCAGATTAACTCCATGCCACATATAACACTATACTGTATATATAATATAGTGTGTATATATAAATACAATATTACTATCTTATTATTATTGTTAGTTTGATTTCATCCAAACTATCCAAACCATCCGGAGACACATCTAAGCAAAAAAAAAAACAAGCAAAAATCAGAGACATTTATTATGCACTTATGTAAAATGATGCTATTTAAACTTCAGTGAGGAACTGTATACAGTAAGTACAGTGTACCTGTTAAAGAAATTAAATCAATAAATGCTCCAAAGTGAAAAGAGATTCATACATGTCAATCCTACTGTCAAGAAATGTGCTTTCTTGACCCAAGGGATATTTACACACACACATGTACTGTACAGTATGTGCTTGTACAAATAAATATCAAAAGCTAGCAACCCTAAATATTTGCAAGAGCAGGAGAATAGATTGCTCTGGAAAAGCATCAAGACCTAAGAATGACTGGAAGAATATAGAATTTTGTAAAATGAAAATACAAGCAATAAGGCAAACAGAGCATCAGTGTGATAGGCCATACAAATCTCTTAACAAGAAATAAAGAGCTAAACACATATAGTATCCCTGTATGCAACAGAAACAACTGATGAGTCATGCCACTTGTTACATCCTACAGTATGTCTGCTGAGTCACAAATTAAACAGAGCAGGAAACAAGATTCACAGAGACATGAAAATAATGGATTTACTATGAAAATGTCTTACTTTTAATGATGAAATTGTATAATGTATTTTTAAGATTCATACAGGAAATCATATAAGAAGAATACTTCGGACTTTGAATATTTCTATTGTAAATGAAGTATGAGTTTTAGACTAAAATTAATTCAAAATATTGTTTCACCCATCAATCACAAGTTTGATTAAATCTGGTATGTATTTTGGAATTCCCTTTAGCAAGGGAAATATCTTCCATGAAACAAAAAGACATAATTATATAACCGGATGCTTGGCTAGACATAAGTGTTTTAGACAGTAGTCTAGGTAGCAAAAACATTTTCTGGCTCCAGACCCCCTTCTTCTCACAACTTCAGATTCCACTTTACCTGTGGATAATGTGATTAGTTGTGAGTGCCCCAGAAACACACACATTTTTATTTAAATAACAACACTTTTTAATCATCTTAAAAAAAGTAAGAAAAACAACTGGGGAATTTCAAGTCCAAAAATGCATCTACATCATTAACACCCACATGATCTCATAAAACAGACCAAAGTTTCATGAGAAAGTTCATTTTCACCAATACTGTACAGTAGTTTAACACAAAAGAGGTTGAGCAGAATCAATAGGTTAGAAGAAGATACAACAATGGTCTTTATAATCCTAAGGTGCAGAAGAATCAACAGTGAATTTAGCAATGCAGTTATTGTATTGTATTTTACTTGTAAAAGCTGCTATCGAACAGATGGGATTTTTTCAGCGTATTCTGACAAAAAAGGTCAGTATCATAGCAGATAGGCCACACTCAGGTACACAGCAAGCAAGAACTCATTAAATTATGGGGCTAGTTCAGAAAGAACTCTACTTCCTCTATTTTCTATACATGATGAATAGGTGAAAAAAGGACCACAATAGGCAAGTAATGGCCCTTTTCAACTCATTTTAAGAATTCCTAAAGGATGAAATTATTAACATGTGGCAATTGAAATTCACAGTAGTTTCACACTAACATCTGAAATGTCTTTCACCATCTTCATCTTTTCCTTTTCTACATATACTGTAATTCCTATATTACACCTTATATATCATGTTGTTTTATTAGTTATATAAATGTAACTAGCATGTGAGTTGATAATAAAAAAGGGCAACTACCTTCTGAATGCAATGTAATGTAGTCTAAACATAGTCTAAACATTAGTTATCCCAGGAGCATGTGGTAACAAATGGTGTTAAATTTTATGCTTTTTTTTGCAAGATGGAAACTCAAGGTTTTTTTTTTTATTCTTAAAGTGTACTTGACAAACACTGTGGAGGTTATTCATAAACCTCCTGTCTGTGTTTCTATGGCAGTAAAGGCTATTCTCATCTTTTAAGGCTATTTCAGATTAATAACTATTGTTAAAATGTACTTTTCCCTCCACTTATCCTTAACGTATCTAACTTTTCAGCAACCTCTTCTTTTGAAATATTAAGCTCTTGAGAGAGGTTTCGATGCCTTTCTCTCAAATTTTGAATTCCAAAAGCCATTTCCACAGCAAAACCTTTACAGTTACAACATCATCAGATCTGGTCAACTGCACATGCATACTGACTTTTACTCATTGATGGAAACCTATAAAGTAAGTTACCAATAGCTTAAACACTCCCAGACAACACTAACTTAGAACCATTGCTCACTAGATGCAAAAAAGTATATACTTGGCAAATAAGAAATAAAAAACCAAGAAACTTATTTAGCTATTTTAAACAGAATATGGACACTAAAAATAAAATTTAATTCTCTTTTTTACTTCATTTGCATTGACGTGTACTGTACATGTGAACAGATAACCTGTACAGCGGACAGACATACTGTAGGTTTCTTAGATTGTATTGCAGTTAGGAGTCCTGGTGTAATCATCCTGAGTATTCATGTGGATAAGAAAGGATATGCTACTGCAGTATACTTAACTTTTCATTGACAAGAATATTTGATGTCTCTTGGGGTTGTTTCTGAGCTCCCATATGATGTAGTTCTTGGAATAGATTTACAATCAGTAATTCTTGGTGAGATAGTCTTATAATTACATGACAATGCCAGGCCAAACAGCAGGAGCAAATTGATAAGGAAGTGTGATGACAACTGCTTCTGTGAAGGTAAATTTGGAGGTGAGTCCAAGGAAGAAAAGCAAGTCCTGAAGACCAGTGTAGACTGAAGGTGTCAGGAATGGGGTATAACAAGATCACAATAAAGATATCCAGCAGCTTCCTGCAGCCCCTGTCATGGACGTGGCCACCACACCAACACTGCCCTCTTCGTTGAGCTATGAATGTGAATGACAAAGACAATAGCTCTTCTTTCTTTCAGGTTCTTTACTTCTTTCAATAAAAGGCTAAATGAGATCCCTGGATCAATTTGCTACTAACTACTATACAGTAGTGGCAAGGCTTTTATGTGTCTTTTATGCTGTAGAATTAAGGAGATCAGAAAAATTTAATTAATTAAATTGATTAACTTATTTCTTTTCCCTTGAACTCAAAATGAATCTGGTGCATCTTAGCTCATGTGAGTGAATTTCATAGGAATGCCGGTAAGATGTGTCCCCAATAAGCAAAATGCAAAATGTGTAGGGATTCTCACACAAAAAAGGACATCACATACTGGGTCAATTCACCCAATGATGAACTTTCCAGTGTCTCTTTGTCTGCATTTGAAACAGGGAGACACATCTGGAATAAAAGCCTAGCTAACAGGGCTAGGATTGTCATATGCACTCCCATGAGAACTTTAGAGAATACGTTTGAATCTCTAGGGCAGCTGGCACAGACTCAACTAGACCTGTCAATCAGCTGGTTGCTGCGGCTACGCGCTCTGGCGGGAGATCTGATCTCCCTGTGCATAGCTGATTACCACAGTTACAGTACCTTATTGAGGTAATTTTATTGTTCCGATTTCTTATTGTTTGAGTAAATTCAAGCCATCATCACTACACTACTAAGCATTCTAGATGGCCATATGGCCTCTTTTGATTTGTAACTTTTCTTATACAGTATTATTAATAGGAAGATGTCTTCTGGAACTTCTTTTCACAGTTTCATATTGTAGTCTGCTTTGCCAGTCCTTGGTTTATACTGTATATACATTAAATTGTCTGACATACAATACATTGATAGATGCTGACATACCATAGACAAAGCTAAATAAGGCAGACAAAACAGTATTCCTTTTCTGATTCCTTATATTAATTAGAGCAACTTATGCATGATTAACTCCAGTGATGAAACTTCATAGGAACCATATCAAATCTGGATTGTTATAAGAAAGTTCCAATCTTTTTAAATGACCAATACTGGTAAAATACATAAATTAAAAAGGAAGAAAAAGGCAGACTATGTTACCTTAGAATAAATAGAAAGGCACCTGTTAGTTATTTGTTTTAAAAAAATTAATTTAAGACAGTCAAATGAGGATTATTCAGAAATTGTTGGTATCGACAAATCCCTATTTCATTTTTGACTTATATCATTTATTTTATTATCAATCCAGAGGATGAATATTGTTGGTGACCTATTTAAAAATATTTTTGTTGATTTTGTATTAATAGGTATTGTATGGCTTTTCCCTTTTATAATATTTTAATTACTCAAAAACAAAGACTCCAGCTACAATTCATCAAAGTTGTTCAATGTACAATTTGAATATATTGCTTCATAATTCATAAATTGTAGTGCATAATACATGTGAAATATTGTGTAATACTATGTTTTCTTTTACAAAATGCTGAAGGGACTGCATAAATAAAACTTACACACAATGCATAAAAAATACAACGATTCATTATTTTAAACTATATGGAGTTCAATATATCAGACATGAGTCGTGACTATTTTGTGTGACCTTCTTCTTTGAATAGCGAATGCTGTATTTTTGTATCTGAGAAGAAGGTCACACAACAAGAATAATATGTCAGCTAACATATTACTATCAGGAGTAGATGAGGTGGTGGCAGTTGCAAAAATAATATATTAATGTGTCTATTACTCACAAAGTTTGTCTTCAGGTCGACGTTAGTATGATCCACACCTACAGTACAAAATAAATAAGGTGGTTAGCACAGAGTACTTTTGAAACATTTTAAAATATAACACCATTCTGAAACTGTACATGCATTAAAACACATCTCATATGGCTTAAACATTTTCCTAGTTAATGTCTCATTTCAAGCTTTTCAGGAAATTGCTTAGAATGTATCTGTTGAACTCTAGAGACACACAAGTGAATTTGTACATGCAGATGACTTATTGCTGCTTATTTGAATTCAGGATGGAATTCCCACCTTGCGAAGGAAGCAGGAGGACACTGTTGCACACGGATGGAATACCGGCCCTTGTTATGCTTTTGCCATGGGATCTGCACCATTTGGAATTATTAAAGTAGATAAACGGCCCTGCCCTGAGACCCTCTCTCAGTGGCTATGGATGGGAGGGCTTTTTGTGGTGCTTTTGGAAATCAGCGTGTCCTGAGAATGGCCACCAATTACTATGTCACTCAGATCACACTTTCCAGTAGAAAAAAAGGTGCATACCATACAACCGCAGTTTCAGCCATTTTTTTATCCACATGCTTCACCGTAATTGGAAAGTCCAAAGGCAGTTTTTACTATAATCCTTTATAAGATTTAACTTTTTTTTTTGGCAGCACTTTAAATTCTTTAATCCCATCAACCAACTGGCTTCCATCTAGCACTCAGCTTCACACGGTGAAGCCTGCTTTTGGCTACAGCAGCTGTGTCTCCTGCAGGCAGTCTTAAAGACAGATATAATAAAACACCAGGAGGGAGTGGGTCGACACAGGAGCATGAAATGGACGAGATGAAGCCTCTTTTGTCACACACAAGCAGATTGTAAAGTTACTATAGTAACATGCTGTATTATACCCCAGGTTGATTGTCTTAATCTCAGCTAAACAACAGAGGTAAATACATTCTGTTCCAAACCCATTTGTAGCGAACTAGGTCCGTACCAGGATGCTTCCGATGTGCTATGACTTTTTTTTTCTGTATGATCAAGAGTATCATGCAGTTTCAGAAGATGAGTATTTTCTTTTTCAGTGTTAAAAGACTCTCAACCAGATGAAGATCACGTTTCTACATAGGCATATAAAACATTGATTCCCAGCAAAATTAAGTGCAAAAAATGACAAAGCAATAACTTTATCTGCATTTAAAAAAGAAAAAAAAACACAGCATTCTTTCTTTCTATATACAGTATTATATTTTTGTCTTCTGCACAAGTGTGTACAATAGTCATTTTTAAAAACTTTTAAATGAAAAAATAATAAATATTAAATAAATAATAATGGTTAAGAAGACAAATTATGATTCTATTTTTATTAAATTTAAAAGTGGAGACTGTATCTGTTTCATGATAGTTTTTAATGTATATTTAACATGATCATGTGTCTCCATCCATTTATCTGGTGTTTGTAACAATTAGTTGTATTATTTCTTCATTACACAGGCTGTATTTTTAATTTGACACTGGCCATTAAAGATTCATTAGTGAAATATTGTGAAGGTAATTAAACTAACACAATTAAATATTATGTGTGTGTGTAGAGGGTTGTTGAGGCATTGTAATACATTAATGGTTGAAAGGACAGAGGCCTGTATGAATAAAAACAAAATAAAAGACTACTACTTTTAAAAAAAAAACAACTACGGAAGTCACTTATTGTCTGTTTTTTTTATTGCATATGCAAGTTATGTTTGTCTCCTACAAATATGCAAAATGGTTTAAAGCTTGGCTTTGGAATTCTACAGGTAGATTAGAAGATTGGACAACCATTAGATGTAGTTTTGATGATCTTAGATCGTACTGTAGATCTTGATCTTAGAGTCATTACACATCATTCTTGTTTTAATAAAGCCCCTGCTTCCTAAATACTAAAAATTCATTTATTAGACTGCTTTTGGTCTCCATTAAAATGAGGAGGACTCATTCTTCGCTGTCTTTGCAAGTATGGATTTACCCTCAGGCTTCTAATCTGACTTCTACTTGTGCAAGAGTATTACATTTGACATACTTTCAATACTGCTGTGGTCTGAGAACGAAATGGTTATTGTTATTGAAATAATGCAATATGTATGTAAGGTTGAATTACATTTCCTATTTTAAATGTTCTTTGAACTTTAACACACTATAGCCTCCGCTTAAAAATCTTTAGTTTTAGGATCTCATTTAAAAACAATATGTTGTCACAGAAAAAAAAAACTATACAGAATATACAGTTTGCTTTAAATGAGCTTCCTCTAAATATAATAAGATAGTCCAGAGTTCTCATAAAACAACTTCAAATGTTACATCTGTTGTATAAATGTTAGTTTTTTTGCTAATGTATCTAGCTAATGTACTGTATGTCAGGACCTTCCTGATGCACAAGATAAACATCAGAAACGTTAGTGTCTGTGTTTGCTCCATTTTATGTATGTTGTATGACACACAGTACTGTACAATTTAACTTTCTCTATGCTAATAACTCTAATTCGTCAAGACTCTCTACAGACAATCAAATAACAATCTTGATGATCTTGTTATCAACAATATTTACGTATATACTGTATACTGTACACATGTTTCCAAGCAACAGCTCATAGTGAAGTCCCTACAGTATCAACCTATAACAGGAGGCCTACTCAACATTTCAGGGAACATTGTATTTTTAAACATTTTAAATTAAGAGAAAAATATATTGTCCAGTTAATAATGGTTGCCTATTTTCCCTGTAGGCAAATGGTAGGCAAATTGCCCTTCTAATCCCTTTACTATGGAGATGGTAGTTTGCCGACAGTTTGCCCATAGGGAAAATAATAAGTATTTATATGACACTTTCAATGCTCAAAAGTTGTCACATAAGTATTCTTAAATTTTATAAAACTTGAAAATTGTAGTGTAAAGATTTTAGATGAATGCTTGTACGTGGATGGAAGTCTTAATTGGTATCAGTATCAATCCCATAACAGCCCAGTTCGTTCTCATCAGTACTGCATTAATAAGCAACACACTTGAGTCAAGTGTTTAACTGTGTTGTCATATTAAACTAAGATCATGTCAACCAGGGAAAAAGAGGAAAAAAATAGTAAGGTAAAGATCAAATTAGCTGTCATTTTTCCATCCATCCATCCATCACCAGAAAGTCACTTATTCCTTGTAAGGGTCACGGCCACTGTTGGTTTTTTAAATGAATAGCCTGTAGTCCAAAAATAATTATTCGATGTCTCTCACCCTAGTTTTGAAAATATTTTACTGTATTATTGTTGAATGTGCTAATAAAATACCCCAAGAGTTTTATTTCTGAAACCACGTGCTTTAAATCTGATATAAGGTTTATTATTTGTTTAACTAAATGGTTTTCTTTTTTGTGTTCTTCATGACCATCGGTAACTAATGCGAATGCACTGTGTTTTCATTGATTTGTGTTACAATTATGACATAAATGATTATCCAAATCTCATCTATACAGGTTAATTATAATTACAGGTAGACAAGGATCACCTTTCTAATCCCTTGATTGAGGTGTCTATTATGCAAGTTGGTATCTCAGAATAACACAAGCTTCCTCCTTATAAGGGTAATCAAAGCTTTTTTTAAACTAAAAACAAAACAGCTTAGTAAACAGCAAAGGTTAAGAATTGCTCCTTTACTTTAAGCCAATTACAATGCAATGGTCCACTTACACATGAACACAATTCAAGGGCAGCATAGCAGCATACAATACCTACAGTACACGTTATCTTGTGGTTCACAGCCCAGCTAATCAGAGCTCAGATACAGCCCTTTCAAGCAGGTACACAGACAATACTTGAAAACACAGACCCACTGAAAGGCTTCTCTCTAGTTAATTAAAAATATATGGTCTGTTCATCTGAATCTTGAAATCAAGCTCTTAAAAGTTAGTAGAAAAGCTTATGGACTTATTGGCAACTTTAACAAATTCATATAAAACATGCTAAAGTACAGATCTAACAATATCATTCAGTCTGTGTCTCTGATTTCAAACGGTAAAAATAGAACCAGAAGTACTGTATATTTTATTTCAAACACATTAGTAGATGCAGAAAACACAAACACAAGTAAAAAGAAATCAAATAGTAAAATGACTGTAGAATACAGGAGTGTAATACATGTACTGTATATACTGTACATTAAGTCGACAAAACCTTATCCAAAGGTTCTGTCAAGTCTGCCAAGAACAACATGCCTCCACAACTCATATCATTCTTGGAAGAAGAAATTATAAAAATAACATGTTAACATCACTTGTCCCTTCTACTTGAAACTTAAGCTTTTCTGAAGTACCACCAGTTGTGTGCCAAGGTAGGTAACAGAGAATAAGTCACAAGTTCACACCCACTTCCTGCCACTGAAATTTTCATGGGTGGAAAATTGCCATTTGGGAGAGTTTTTTTACATTGTAAGCTGCTATTAGATTTGTGAAAAACAGAATCCTTCCAGGGTGCATTGGGTGCTGTCCAACTGCTCACCTGCAAACGAAGCAAAAGGTTATGTTTTCCAATATTGTGATGATAGAAAATCTGCAGTATGATGTGATTTGCCAGTGTGCTTTGCATACCTAACACTTTTTAGAGCCGAGAAGGTCCTGCTGTTATTAGTCCTCAAACAGTATATTATCTTATTTTATATGGATGTCACTATGAATTATGGGACTGGGACTACTCCACTTTATATAAAGTTAAGGTGAGCCAGCATGGACAGCTGTATTAGGGCTCATCAAGGTGACATACACTAGAGCAATACTAATAATTATAAGGTGAAAGAAACTATAATACATTCATGGCAGTAAGAGAAGTAAAACTGTATTAAAGAGGACACACATTTAAATAAATCAATAGTTTCTGGAATGTTTACCAGTCTTTCTAGAATGATTCCCAGCTGTCTCCAACTGTGATTGGTCATGTACTGTAGATATACTGTAACATGGTTTTTCTTAGGGATGAAAAAGCTATTAAAATAAAATGCATGAAGCTTGCCCTGACATTTTATCTGTGCTTTAACATGTACACTCTATTAAAACCTTTCACAGATAGTGTATGAAAGCATTACCTCTGTTATACAGCATTACAATTAAAAGGAAATCCAACATCAACATTGTGCTCAATATTTAAAACATGTCAGACACGTCATGAATAAAGAAATACTGCTCTTAAAATAAATCTGCCCCAGGGGTGTAACTTGCATATGTTTTTATTGGTTTCAGTTATTTACAGGCATGTTAGATCAAATGCTAACAAATCGCACATCAAATCTACATGAATAATGGAAGAAGGAAATACAAATCATTTTAGTATGGGAGAAAAAAAGGATTTGAACCCAAAGGACAGTCTACAGTAAATGTCTTAGCAGGAGCATAGCATATGTAACGGATTTCTTGCAAGCCAGCAGACCTCAAATTAATTGTACTGAGTTAACTTTTCTTCACAAAGAAATTAAAGATCTGCTGTTGTCAACACTTGAGCACAACCTTGCTGATACTTAAACGCAGAGGAGGGTGTGACATCCTGCCCTGACTGCCTTGCGCTAATTAATCACTCTGGTATTTAAGACCATTCAAGCAGACAAATAAATGGAGAATAATTAGGGTATCTTTGTTCCAGCCCAGCTCCACTCGCCAGGAACTGAGGGAGAGGAAAGACTGGGAAGTAAGTGAGATATTAGTATGCACAGCTTCTCCCCTCTTATTCAAGTTCCAGAGAGATTAAAGGAAAAGCCAAATTAGCAGGCTTGTGACTGAGGTTATAGCTTGAGACTACAGCACTGGGATAGTGCCTGCATGTGACACACAGTGAATAGCATGTGAGCCGCATATCGAATAGTTTTATGTACTGTACATTTTTATAACTATAAAATGTACAGAAGTTGTGAGGTGCTGTTACAGTATCTGTCAGTCTCAAATATGCCCTTTCTTTGACCTTGGGGATTCTTCTATTTTAATTTAAACCCCTCTGTAATTTTGATCCATCCATCATTAGAAAGCTGCATTTTCCTGGCAATGGTTTTGGAGTCTACCAATGGGATGAAAGGAGTGACAACAACTTGGACAGGACACCAGCCTATCTCAGGGCACACACACAAGGACACAGGGACAATATGGAAACACAAGTTAATGTATCCACTGATTTGCCTTTCCTTGAGAAGCTGGGGAAACCAGAGGGTGAAAGCCCATGTGAATATAGAGAGACAGATTATACAACTAAGACATCAGCATCTAACCCAAACTCCATGAATCTGCAGCGCTAACAGCCAAACCACCATGTTATCTCCCTTCCAATTTCATATGTAGATTGAAATTTAATCTTGACTGCTAATACTGTCTAATCAAAGTAACATTATACAGTGTGGCTATATACAGTATTATATACGAATCATTCTGGTATGGAGGGACATACAAATAAAAAAAGGACCCTTACAGTTCTCATGTACTGTGGATTACCTCCCACCACCACACTGCTACTCACATGCCCTTGATCCCAGGCATGTTCCCAGGAATTGGCAGTTATGGAGGTGACTGCAAGACCTTCTAACCACTCTGGGCCATAGATGCAGGATACATTACAAAAAAATAAAGTCACCCACTGCCAGACGCAAGCTTTTGACAGTCGAGGTTAATTGAGATTTTCAGATCTTTCAGATCACAATACGGGAAGGAAAACAAATGATGTTTTATGGAAACGTTAAAAGGTTTTAATTTTTTTCCTAAATCTTAATTACTGTACTTCAAAACTAGAAACTGGACTTGATTTGCTGAATAATTTCTGTTATTTGAAGACGGTAATATAGGCAATTCAATTCAAAATACATTAAACTAGAAATACAAAAATGTGCAATTTATACAGAAATATATTTTTGTTCATCATACTCATAGGAATAATTAAAAAGCCTTATCTTAAATAGCACAAATCTGTTTTTGTCAGACAAAGGTAAGAGTATTCTTCAATACTGTGAAAGTCTCTATCACTGATATTTGAGAAACTAAGAGAGTGCCCCATTCTTACTCAATTTCTTTTGATATTATGCATTCCATTCACTGTAATACAGTATGAATATACTGTACAGTTATACAAATATTTGTGTCCTTATATTAAAGCAAACGAGTTTTGGATTAATGCCATGTTTTGCTAAATCTATTGTACAATTGTATTGGGCAATCAAGAGAAAATAGTTCTGCAAATAGGAACATTGTTTCCACTTCCCATCCCATTTCAGTGATATAAAAAAATATAAAAAGTTTGCAAATAAACTTGAAAGCCGGTTTCCCCATCTTCTTTCTACAGCCACCTACATTATTACAGACAATTAATATGATTATTTTGTATTTTAGTGCTTATTGGCACGGTGAAATCATAAATTTCCATGACCAGCACTGAGAAAGTTAAGATAATTGTGTCCCTTCTTCTACAGTGAAACACTCGACAAACATTTAAAAAGTCAATACAAGTATTTATTTGGACGATCAAAACTACAAAGAAAAATATTTTTTTAGAAAGATCGTGACATGGAAAGGTGAGTTTAAATAACCAGATGTAAACCACATATGATTTAAGAAGATTCATACAGTATTGTTACGGACGTCCAAAGGGACTAACCGTGGGGAGCAGGAGAACGGAAAAAGACCCATATGCGTAGCGGGGAGACGGGAAAAAGGCCCGGGCTCATTAGTGCAAAGAGTTCAGGAATGCCGTATAGAAACCTATGCCCTCAGGGAGCAGACGTGGGGCGCCCTGGTGCTAGGCGGGTCTCAGGACATCCGAACGTCAATGCTGAGCGAGGACAGAGTGCAAGACCCGGAAATATATAGCCCAAGGGAAAGAGAGGGACCGGAAGGACAGCAGACCGGAAACAAGGGACAGGACAGAGAAGGAGCGCCCTCTGGCTGCAGAGGGCGTGACAGTACCCCCCCCTTCATGGGCGGCTCCTGACGCCCATACAAATAAATGAGCTGCCCAGCACTGGGGGGAGGAAAAACCTCATTTAACTGAAAGGAAACCTCCGGGAGTCCACGGCTGAGAGCTACCCCCTCCTCCGGGGTATAAACCTTTATTGGGTGGAGGAAGGGGGGGTAGAGTAGAGCTCCGGAGACTAAAAACAAAAAAGTACACAAGCACAAACACAACAGACAAAAACCTGGGAAAGACCAGGGAGACAAACCACACAAAACAGATAGGAACCAAAAACAGGTAGGAACCAAAGTTCCGAGACACAGGGAGCAGGGGGACCAAAAAAGGGGGGAAACCAGGAAGAAAAAAAATCAAAACAAAAGGCAAAAAACAAGAAAAAACAGCAAAAACCCCGGGGAAAAAAAACGCAGACTGGGCAATTGGCACGTTCACATTCTAACGCTGATATCGGAGTGGACAACCTGAGGAAAGCCAGAACGAAGTCCGCTCACAGACACAGATGCCCGGAGTGATATCCAGCGAAAAGAATGGAGGAACGGCAGAAAGCTTACCATTCTATCACTGATATCGGAGAGAGCAAGACCAGGAAGAGCCAGGCACGAAAACCCGCTCCAGACACAGAAGCTCGGAGTGATATCCAGTAATAAGAATAGGAAAGCCAGCTCAACATTCAATCACTGATATCGGAGTGATCTACCCGAGGAAAGCCAGGTGCAGGACCCGCTCACAGGCACGGAAGATCGGAGTGATATCCAGTGATTAGAATAGAGGAACTGAAAAAAAAACAGCCCAGAGAACAAGAAAAAACTGCGGCAAGACAAAAAGCGCCGCTCGCGGGGTCAGAAAGTGGCTCAGCATTCTGTCACGGACGTCCAAAGGGACTAACCGTGGGGAGCAGGAGAGCGGAAAAAGACCCATATGCGTAGTGGCGAGACGGGAAAAAGGCCCGGGCTCATAGTGCAAAGAGTTCAGGAATTCCGTATAGAAACCTATGCCCTCAGGGAGCGGACGTGGGGCGCCCTGGTGCTAGGCAGGTCTCAGGACATCCGAACGTCAATGCTGAGCGAGGACAGAGTGCAAGACCCGGAAATATATAGCCCAAGGGAAAGAGAGGGACCGGAAGGACAGCAGACCGGAAACAAGGGACAGGACAGAGAAGGAGCGCCCTCTGGCTGCAGAGGGCGTGACAAGTATCTCCCATGTTTGTAGAGTGGTAGATTCCAAGTGACATCCTTTTAAACCTTGGTGCATCAAGGGATTAAAATGACTAATGAAAAGGTTTGAAGAGCACATCTTTTCAGCTCCCTTTCCTTTCTCATACACTGATCATCAAAAACATCAGGAACTTACATGTACAGTCGTATTAACAGATTTTTATCAGTGCAATGCATAGATAACTTGAGCTACACAAGATATCGGAAACAAGACTTCCATCACCTTTCCTGACCAGAGCAATCCCCAGACCTGGTAGAACAGATTCAATGTGCATTTCAATTCCACTCACTGTTACCCCCACTAAAGACCCTAGTGAAAGTAATTCTGCTAGATGAATGGAATGCCAATACTTAAATACCTTGCAGAACACAGACCATATTCTGTCCTAGCTACTCTTTCTGCTTTCCAGAATCTAAACACATTATTCAGTAGAGGTTCTTAATATAATGAAAAATATTAATTACACTTCATTTAAAAGTCTCACAGTTTTAACAGTCGGCAGTATTGCGCATGTGTCCAGAACAAAAATATATAATATCTTTGTGCACCTACTATCACTTGAAAGAAAACTAAATGCTGTTTTGGTTATATTTTTCAAACAACATGAAACTATAGTATAACACCAGAATAATTATACTGTACATATATACAAAGATTTTAACCCTGCACTGCAAATATTCTGCAATATTCCAATATGCCTGAAAGTATTAAGAAGAACATAAGCTATTTGACGCATGTAGTCCATTTGATATTCTAAATGGTAGTTAATTGGCCCAAAAATCACATGCCTCCTTTTCTATGTTCCATTTGTTAACTCTGGTTCATGTTCATTCTGAAGAAATAAACGGAGACGTCTATACCTGTGAGAATTTTGAATATTTGTACCAAGACCCATCATAATCTTTCCTGTTCAAGAGGAAAAAGGTTCAGTTCCTTCAGTTTGTCAGTGTAGGACAGTCCCTGGAATGTATCCAGATGCTTCCAGATGCCGTTCTCTGGTCTGATTTTACAGCAGTAATGCAGTATCTTTTCTACAATGTGATGACCAAAACTGTACGCAATATTCCTTATTCTAGACATTCATTATTTAAATAAGGTCAATATTCCATATTCTAGACATCCATATTTTAAACAAGATCAATATTTTAGATCCATTTATTCTAAATAAGGCCACATGTACAATATTTAAACAATTCTCATCACCATATTTCAGAAAGATATTGCTGTACAAAAATATATTTATATATAACAACATATTACAAATACACATTTTAGTTATTTTAAATAAACATCAATATACTGCAGCATTTAAGGGTGGTTTGTAGCATCAAATAGTATAATTTATTTATTTGAATTTACTACAAAAATCGACATTAAGAAGGGGATATCGGAGACATCAGTAAGTACCTCTCATTCCCTTTAATTCAGGGAATGAACAGTCCACTACATTAACTATCCCCTGCATCTTTATGCCTCTTCTCTCTATACTGTACCCTGACAAAGGGCTGCGTCTCAAACAGCTCCTGATCTAATGCTTGACTCAGTGCCACACTTTGAACACGTAACATGCAGTCACCACCAATCACAGTGTAGCACTGACCAATATAACAGCATACCAACAACCAATAACAAATGAATATACTGTATACTAGTTTTGCATAAGTAAATGGTTCTCCAGTATATAATGTTTGGGAATGTATTGTATCAAAAATCATCTACCACATACTGTACACGACAAATTTGGAATCAGTATATACATTAAATACCCGTGAAAATCTTGGAAATGGAATACATTCTTTTTCAAAAAATGCATGGGTGTCATTATGAAGTATATTGATTGAGTCTCATGTTTCAACTATTTTTTTAGAATCAGCTCATTTGTATCAGTTATTTATTTCTCTATGACATTCTATGTCAGTAATGGCATCCAGTTTTATACATTTGCATACTGTTTGTGTTCCTGACACGGATTGCTTCTCAAAGTGTGCAATGCACATTCGTACAGCCCTCTTGTCCACAGGTGAGCATTTTATTCTGCAAACGCCTTTAGAAAAAACACATAGGCCATGTATTCACCTTCAATGTACTGCAGTACCCCAGTTGCTTATGAATTATATTACATTTAGGACAACCTTTTAAACCTAACCAGATTCTAAGTCATGTTTCAAGAGCTGAAGAGCTCTTGTCTAAACTCATCAAATCCCTTTCTTTCAATGAAATACAGGGCCATATGACAGGCTTTGTACTGAGACTCTGACAGCATGAGCTTAGAAGTAACAGTAAAATAAATTGCTCCCGTTTGTTTTTTTTTAGGGTAAATTGTGAGGAATAGACATGTCAGATACAAATAGAGTAACAGTAGTCCTGAATATAAAGTCAGGAAAATGTATCTATTTTCTGGCTGTTTTGGACAAACAAATATTTGCCAAGACTTTTCTAACAGCCATTCAAACCAGTAATACACAGATTGAGATGATGAAGAATGGATGAACATACAGTAGATGTGTGAACATAGATAATCTGTAGCCTACAAAATCCTCTCTTACACACCGTAAATATGTGTGTAGGAAATTCCAGACTACAGTTTGTGTGCAGCAAGAGATTTTTGGGGTAATTTCTCAACAATATGAAATGAAACTATAGCTGTACAGTAACTGTGTTTTATTGCACTGTTTGCAATGTATAAATCCAGTTTTAAAGAAAGGAATTATATTTTCTAAACTATAATTAGGATTTGAGCTCTGGGTTCCACAAAGAGCATGCCATATTTGAATGACTGACACAAAACATTAAATGCATTAGAGTTAAATACACATTCAGGTAGAAATGGTTTATAGTCCCAATGTCTCTTGGCAGTGTCAGAATTCATCTGAACTTTTTTTTTTCTGGGGTCTTAGCAACTTATGACGTCCACAAATGAGGTAGGTAAGAAGAGGATGAATTAGTTAAATACTACCCAAAGAGGAAATATGTCCAGGAAAGTTCCCAGCTTCAGGTTTCCTTAATTAAATCTTTTAAATTTATGAACTGTAAACAATTTGTAAACTACTCTGGCAAGTAAACAAAACAACTTTATGCCCAATTGTAATTATTTAAGTTCATCGTTCTCTCCAAATGCATGGTTGCTATGGATGTGGTAAATTAATTAAAATATGAAAATACAGGCCTGGCTTTAATTGTAATAGGATTTAATTTGACATATTAGAATTTCAGACAACAGCAGAACATAATACATTTAATAAAATCTATATATGTATATTTAAAATGCTGTATTGTTTTCTGGTATAAGAATATATTGAGTACGTGTAATTTGTTTAAATACAGCTGTTAAAAAATATCTCACCTCTTCATGTTGTCTGTTCTTGTCTTCATACTGATATTTCTAGTTCACTTACTAAAAATAAAAGCCTTTAAAGTGTGAGGCGCACTAAATTGCTCACATGTGTGAAGTGGATAAATGGCTTCACACCCTTTGGTGGAAATAAATCCTCAAGTTATCCACCATGCCCATGCTGTAGATGATATGCTTGCTTGAAGGCTTAGATATTGTGCTCCAATCAGCTGTCTAGGCTAGTGCATTTTTTTCTCTAGCAGTTCAGCTCGTGCTACTGTATAAAATAATACTGGCAATTAAGCCTTCCAAAACTCCCATCTAAAACAGGAGTAGACCTACTGTAGAAAGGAATAAAACAAGGAATAGACCTAAAGGAAATATAAATATACTGTACATACTGTAACATTTCTGGAACAATTAATTTTCAAAAACAAATTCATTTTGGGGTCAATGACATCATTCAAGATTTCATGTAAATATGATGATGCCATGCAAAACAATGATTTGAAGGACTGAAATACAGTAAACTGTTTTTCTTTAGTGTGTTTTTCTCCTACTTTCTCTATTCTACAACAACAACAAAACAACTATAACATTTAACTACAGTTGTAGGAGCCATTTTAATTTTTGGTTATATTCCTTTAAAACAATCCTTTAAAAAATCCTGTTAAACCACGCTGTTTGTTATTATGTAAATAATGTGTATGCCTTTAAGACGGCCTGATTTGGTAACCAATCACAGATGTTCATTTCTGTAAATTCGAGAAGTTTCTGTTTTCAGTTTAAAAAAAAGGAAACTAGGGCCGCACGCTTTCTGACGTGCTTGTGTAGGTGCGTGTTTAGTTTATTTGAGCGTTTTGGAATTATTTTGGTATTGTGGAAAACTTCTCCTTTTCTACCCCCTTTGTTTTGTTAACGAAACCAACGTGAATATTAATAAAACATGTTTAATTTTTAAACCTGGCGAAGTTTATTGTGGAATCTACACGGGCACAGTTAGCCATAGGCTCGCCTTTCTTACGGTGGAATTTGGAAACTGAAATAATGCAGTCCATATGCAAGCATGTTTAACCAAGAACCCAGAATGTAAAATTATTTAACTGGGTTTCTATTCAAGAACTACAAATGAAATCTATATACTGCACTGGCATTTTATATCAGAGGGTGGCACATTAACACAGTGGTTATCATTGCTGTCTTGCAGCACTGGGGCCCTGAGTTCAATTCATGGGGTGTTGTCTGTGTAACGAATACGCCCCCGCGTATAACAGGGATCTCAGCCTGCCGGGCTGAGAGAGGTCTCATTTAGCTCAGCCAGCAAGTTCCTTGTAGCGTGACGCCGGAGACCCGGGTTCGCGTCCAGGCAGTGAATGACGAACTGGTAGGGCAGAAACCCCAAGAACCGTTACAGTACATCTGCATGGAACTTAAAGCACTCCCCAAGTTCATGTGGGTTTACTCTGGGTGCTCCACTTTCCTAACACAGCCCACAGACAGACTGGGAAAATTGACTATTACTGTATGTGAGCGTGTGCATGTTTTGTGTCTGTGTGTGCCCTGTGACGGATTGGTGTCCTGTCCAGGGTGTATCCTGCCTGTCGCATGCAGAGATGGACTCTGGCTGCCCCGCAACCCTGAATGGATAAAGCGATTCGAAAATGGATGGATGGGTCACCATCCATTTGCCTTTGACTATACAGTACACACTCACTGTTTGTATAGTCAAACACAAAGAGACATTAATTTAGTTAAATAAGTATACAGTATAAGTACTTATAATAAGTGCAGTCTTCTACAAATCGTTCATACCTCCGTGAAAGCTAATGCTGCTCAGTGTGTTAACTCTGCCTTGAAGAAGTCTGTAGGTGCACTAAGCCTTAAGAGATGTCAGTGAATCTGTTAGCATTACTTTCTTTCCAAGGATGTGGTATGTAGATTTGTGGGTAGAGTAGCTGAAAAGAAAAAAAAAAAGAAAAAAGGAAGCCTGTATGCTCAGGCACACCATACAGGGTGTAAGCAATCCCCAGCTAAATGCCTTTCATTAAAGAAAATCTATGCAGCAACAGGGCTGCTCTGATATTGCGACACTGAGCCATGGTGAAGGTTGCTTTGTCTAGACTCTGACTGCCTTGGAGCATCGCAGTATGATTTAGCCCCATGATCAGGGGCAGAGGTCAAAGACTTTATATTAAAGGTGATCACAACAGTTTCTTCGTGTTCACTGTTCCTAAATCAGTGTTGTGGCAGTCAGCAAAGCAAGGTCTGTGAAGAAATGAGCTGTGTCACTATTCTGTCATGCTTGTTCTATTCAAAGATTGGATTACAGCGAACAGCAAAGGAAGCAGCAGCAACCTTATAAACCAGATTTGCCTTCAATTCAAAATAAAAATTTGATTTTTATTGCGCTAATTGTATGCATGGCCAACTGTGTTGACAAACTCATTTTAAAATCGATTAGTCTCAGAACTCTGTCTAAATGCTGCCCCCATTAATGGCTTATTTCTTCTTGTCCCTGATTCCCATTTTAATGTACCATCTGGTAAATCATTTTATGTGCAACACCTTGCAAGTTTTCAATAAAGTGCAGTTATTTTAGAGGTTTTTAATTGTTTTAGTAGGGGCTAGGGAAAGGGAAACTCAAAACCTAGGCCGTCCAAAGAACACAAATTATGAAGAGAGCAGCCAATCAGTTTTCAGTGAATTGCAAATAAAATTTCATTACAAATACAGGAACAGGTTATACTAGGTTAGCTGCTTGAAAAGAAAATGGAACATTTTTCTTTAATTTCAAAACTTCGAAAATAAGTGGAATTTTTTTTATATTTGCCTATGTATACCTGCAGTTTTCTTTTAACAAGGATTGTTCGGCACCAATCATGTGGATGTGGATTGTTCTTTAGGAAGGGATATACAACAAAACTGTCCATCTTTCCAGGCACAGCCAAGTTCATGACACATTCACGCATTCACATCAAACTTAAATTCTAACCCACACTAATTTTTAATTGATACATTCATCAGAAAATATTTATAATTAAAAAGAGAATCCTTGAGAACATGTGGTTTGATTTATTTAGACAGTGGGCTATTCAGCTCTCTTGTCTTCCCTTTTCAATGCTCTTGTAAGATCTACAAGCAAGGTTGAAAAATTTGGTCCTTCATCATCTTTCTTTGCCTCACAAACAAAAAAGGGAGTCATTGAGCTGGTAGTATCTTCATTCAGACCAGCTTTCCTTGGGCTTGACAAAAGGATATTACAATCCCTTCTGCATTCCGTGCCCTTGAGCACTCGCTATGCCAGTGCCTGAAAAAGAACTGACCTACAGCACAAGAGCTGCCTTGCACACCACAGACATTTCAGTTCTGTTATGTTGATCATACAATTCAAAAGCAAGTGTGTGTGTTGGGGGGAGGGGCGGCACTGCAGAGTAATACACCACAGAGGATAAATCCAGTAATGGTTTCTCCCTTTTCATGTGGTGTTATTCCACCCAGCAGTCAGGAGAAGGTGGCAGGTGTTTCAAACATACACACCTTTAGAAGGTTCCCCCCTTCTTGTTTGATGGCCATGCACATAGGGAATAGTTTGCGCTTGTGCTCGGGAAAGAAGACCTGTGAGTGTGTGTCCGACAATAACCAGTAAGCGCAGTGGGCAGTGAACCAGATCAAAAAAGCGATCCAGGCTGTTGCACTGGCTTTATGGCAGCAGAAGGAGAAAACTATAAAAAAACAGCCTCCTACGGCTTCTGCTCCCTGCTTCCCACACTTTAGCATCCCCTGTCACCCCTGGCACTGTTAGTGACCCATGTTAAAGCAAACTAAAGGATGATAAGTTAGCTTCCTTTGCCCTTGTCCTAAGGGGCTGCACATTATCCTATCAAACATCAGTAGCCATTTCTGTGGGATATTTGTCAACCTAAAGGGCCTGTAAGACAAATGAAACAGGCACCAAATTAAACCAAGGTCATTTTATTTTTAAATGGATGATGAAATGTGTTCAAAGGTAATAAATAGCCATTTTAAGCCTAATAGACCATTATATCAAAAGGAGTCACCGCACTTTAAAGAGCATTAAGCAAACCACTTGGCAAACACCCTTTTCCCTTAACAATAACATTTAGAATCACAGGAAATGCGTAATTCAATTTTGATTTTTAAAACTTTTGTAGAAGCATATTTTACATGTGAAAGATAAGGTGTTTAAACCTTACAATTTTTTTTCTATCATCCATACGCTTTCAATTTGCTTGTGTTAGTAAATCCTATTAATGTTAAAAAAGTTCATCAAATAGTTCATCAAAATCTATCCTTTATAAAACTGCTATAATTAAACTAGACTTTTATCAAAAATGTTGCTGACAATTTTAGAGGTACAAACTAAACAATTTCTTTTTTTTTACTACTTTATCCAATTCCTAGGTTTTGGTTATTCATGATCTGTTCTGTAATTAAACATGTGTAAAGGTAATATGTGAATCAAAAGAAATATTGTCACATGCATATTCTGCTCATTAATGAGTCATAGTCAAATGCATCCTCAACATTGTCAATTCTGAAAATTTTAATTGGGCATCGTCCTTATGTCAAACTCTCATTTCATGTAAACTAAAAACAGATGTTGTACTGATATATGCAAACATCATTTTTTGCTTTTATTTATTGAATGGATATGCACGCAGCACATCTGCTATGAGTCATTATGTGATCTTGCAAGACCAAGATAAATCCTTGCAAACAAAGGTCATTCAATGGCGTAATAACTCACTCTTTTAAATGGTAAATCCTCTGTGTTTAACAGCAATAAACAGAGGGCAGAAGGACAACCTCCTAGTCTGAGCAGCAGTAAAATAGCAACTGTGGAACAGATGATTTACCATGGACTCCATCTGATACAAAAAATAAGCAACAAACTTCTTGTTTTGAAATATTTTTAAAATAATGCATTTTTTCTATGGAATATTCACCTTACCATAAACAATGTACAGTACTCTCTGAACTCTCTGGTTCAGATTTGCTTATCACACATTGATAAGCTAATTAATGTTCCCAAAACCAAGCTAAAAACAAGCTTTAAGCTTTAACAAGTTTAATGGTTTAAAATTGTCTGTGACATATATTTCCTACTTAGTAGGAAAACATGGCATGTAATTGATTACGTAATATGACTATGTCTGTCTGGAAAAGGAAGAAAAGTGCAGAAAACATTCTCCGATTAAGTTAAGGCACTTACTCTACTATGTAAAAAAGTCTGCAGGAGGGCTGGCTGTCCCTAATTTCACATTCTTTCCAGCTGTGTCCCCTCAAAATATGGTTCAAAACAATGTCACCCATGCCCCTCTGTGGGAATTAGAAATAACTGGAAGGGCTGACGTGGACTGGAGAACATTTTATTTGCTAGCTTACCTTTAAAAAAATGCATATTACTGTATGTTGTGGTCTAATGCCAGTCACTTTTACAGTTTGACAGGCAGCAGGGAGACATTTACCGGAGAATTTACCGGAAACTGGGGAAAGATGTTGCTTTCACTAACCCATTTTGCCTTAAATTATTAGTTTTTGCTGATCTTAAATTCTTTCTTTTCGCCAGTCGTACTGTATACCCAGCCCAGCTGAACAGTGTGGTTCATATTCCTGGGGATATACTTAGTGGAAAGAGCCTATGCATGTGGTAATATCCTCTCTTTATCCATACTGTACATAAGTCCTCCCTTCATTTTTGACTGTGCCCATGTGTAAAGGAATTAGAGAGCAATGAACTACAAAATGCCAAACCCATCTAACAGCTCACATTTGCTTGAAATATGTGACATTCATGATACACGAGCTCACTTTGTGGGATATTGCAGGATAGACAGAGAAACTGCAAGTTGGCAAAATTGATTGAAATTTCAAAGAGCCCAAATGACCAACTAATTTTTCAAAATTGTTCAAATATAAATGTAGAATAACAGTATAAGGACATGTCTCTGATCAACAGAGCAAGCCCTGTTCATACGGTGCCTGGAACATTCTTAATCAGACAAGCTGGTCTGATGTGTACTGGACACCCCCTTGTCAGCAGGGCTGAATAAAGATTGCCTGCTGGAAACTCACTGCTTTTTCCTCATGGACATTTTCCAAATATCAGCGGAAAGTATTGATAGGCAGGCTTGTAGACATTTACAAGATGATCATCCAGTTACCGCTGCACTCCACGCTGATTATTCCTTTGACAAAGGAATTCTACAGAACCCCCCTCCAGCCAGAATTAACAATGCCAAAGCATCCACCTTGAAGACATGAGAAAGGGCTTCTGCAGTAAATTTCCTTCCAGACCCCTGAGAATTGCTCCTAGGATGAAACCTTCTCTGCCAATAGCCTGCGTGCTCTTAATGCAATGGCTGTACCCCCTATCTGTGTCCTGGAGTAGGTCTCAACTGAGGAGGGTGGGGAAGGGGACAGGCTCACGTTCTGAGTGCTGGGGTAGTGCAGCAGGCTGGTACGGGACTAGGGAACGGGAGAATGTCTCACTCATTTTTAATTTTGTAGTTGTAAACGACACAGCAGCTGATAAATTTATTATGCGCGAAGGTACAACACTAGAACACCAGGAAAAGCACTTCAGAAACGTCCGAATTTGAAGTTAACGGATATGGGGAAGGGTGAACCTTGGGCACTGTGCTCTACTTTTCCTCATTTAAAAGTCACATAGATTGTTTAGTTTCTTAAACCACAATCTTTTTAATTAAAACAAAGCCTTATTAATTAAAACTAAATATTGCCACAAAATGTATATAAGAAATCTCAGTTCTGATCCATTAACACTTAACAATTAGTGAAACCTTTAAATTATTTTTTAAACAAAAGGGTCACGTACTGAGCAGCAAGCAAAAAAAAAAATTAAATCCTACGCTGCCATTTACACTTAAGTCTCATATGTTAAGAGAACGATATTTAAAAGTTCAAATAACTTTAAGCAGCCTTTTATTTTTGTCTTAGACTCATGCTGGAACGATAATGTCGCAGGACTCAGAATAACAGTGTGGAATGATCGTAAAAAAAACATTACTGGTTGTTGGCAGGAGAGACAGAAGTTAATGCCTAAATTCCTTCCATGAACTGCGCCCTGAAGTTCATGTGGGCACTTATGGCAGCATGCCTCATCAGCCAACATCAGTACCACCTAGGGGTATGTGCCCAGCGGGAAGCCATCTCTGGCTCCTGAAGCCGAGACTACCAGCTACCCATCACCTCCTCCCCACATGCTGAGTAAGGGTCCCTGCCGAGAAATCAGCATGCAGGCAAGGAAACTTCCTTTCCCCTGGAATAAAAATTAATATTACTTGTCATTTTTCATGTCTGAGCTCTTTTCATGCTTTATCCTCTAGTAATGAGGGCTAAATTACAAATATTAGTAGATTTTCATGGCTAGCACAGGAAAAGCTGTTACCAGTGTAAATGTTTGTCTTGCTTCGGTAGGACACAAGCTTTGTTAATGCAGCTTTGCTAATTATTTCTAAATAGGCTATAATCTGCATCCCCTAGTGCTGGGTAGCAATTGGCCACGTACCTGCTATTTCGCTTATTTACATGTTTTACAACTTTATCAACTGCACTAATTACACTCTGAGCACTGTTTAAATTTTTCTGTTAATAGAGATACAATGATGCACCAGAGGATGTGTATTTATGCCATAATTATGCCTCTGTTCCTGCGACGCAGTCTCCAATTAAGTGTTGACGACGGCACGAGCAGCTGCCTGATATTCCGGAGCAGCGAAACATCTGCAGGGCGGATGATATGCTCACATGGACTTTTTCTGAGCCTAGAAATTTACACCCAGGGGAGCACAGACAAATAGGAGCCTGTCATGTGAAGGGATGATTAGAAATCTTCACCATGGCAACATGGGACCAGCCATGTTAGAGAGCAAGGGGACACATGTCTAGATGGAAAAATACAGTTGCTATTTTTTTTTCCTTTACCCAAAGCTTGCACTTTCTTTAAAAATAATAATGAAAGAAACCTTAAGTCTGTTTGAAAGGATGGATGAGAGAACTTTACTAGACCACACTCCTGTATTGATTTATTATCAAAGGAGATACACAAAATATTTTCTGTTGCTACTAGGTGAAAGAGAAACGCAGAGCACATTAATCCACAAGAACCTGAAATGTTTGGACTGAATCCAAAGAATGTGGTAAAAGGGGGTCATTTTCTTTTCTGGGGTGGTTCAGAAACTCTACACTAAAAGAAAACCTGTAGCATAAAATAACTTGCAGAACATGTGGAATAATTAAACAAGACATACCAAGAATCACTGTGTGGTAAAACTTCCTGTCCTAGCAGTTTCTACCTTTTCCTCAGCCCTACAGTTTGATATTAATCTCCTATACCAATATTCAGTGTGACATGGTTCATAGTCCTCGAGCATTCTCGCCTTCACTATGATTCCAGCTACCTCCACTACAGTATATTTATTTTTTGAAAAAGGTGTAATTACTGACCAAGGAGTAAGACAAACAAAACAGCCACATGTTAATCCACTGCATTATTTTCTTTAGAAATGAACAGATTGTACTTCATATATATTTAGTGAGTTGCATCACCATCTTTACAGTGATTTCGTTTCTGTGACCATTTTTTTGCAAGTGTCACTGTGTGCATGTTTATGGTTCACGATGGAGCTGGGGTGAGGGGACAGTTCTGGCTGTTTAATATGATGAGCACTCTCTCTCAGGCATTTCAAAGTATTTTATCTGGTTGACTGAGCAGAGGTTGATAACGTCTTTGCAGTCCTCCAAAGGTAGTGCTAGCCCACTCACAATTGTTAAACAATAGGTTGATGTTTCTGCAATGAGAGGGTATAGGTCAGACAGCTCAATGGCTGCAACTCTAAGGCTGTCTGGTAAGGAAAAGACATCACTGATCTGAAGGAGGTGATGGATGCTTTTCACTTGCTGTTAATTTTTTTGTTTTGTTTGGAATGACATAGATATGTTCAGTCAGAGAATAACCCCCTGAGCAGTTGTTTTTCATTTTCCTTGTTTTTTTTTTCCCCAGAACATATTATTAAAGTTTTGCTGACATTATCTTTTACAAAATCAATCAATCAGTCTTTTTCACTACACACTTCAGGATTTAACATCACACTCTACTGTGGGAATCTGTTGATATAATTTTGATTCTGCTAACACTTTGAAATGTTTTAGAGGTAAAAACACACAAGCCTGATGTTTATTTTACACAAGACATTTCTGTTTTACAGTGTTGCTTTCTGTTGTGCCTCTGCCTTTTTGGGTTTTTGGTGTCTTTTTGCATTTATTTGTATTACCAGTTGGTATCATGTTTCAAAATCAGGATTTCAACTACTGCTGTTGAAAATCTAAAAAATAGAAATGAAATGCTATCACGTGTGAGCCCATTAGACTGAACATGCCCTCCCTGAAATAACCTTTGATTAGCTGTGGGGCAAAATCCCTATCTGTTCTTCATACAACCTGCCCATGTGTAAAAAAAATCTAAAATGATCTGCACTGTGGTGATTGTCTTTCTACAGCATTACATAGAGGAATTCACGGCTGCATGCAGAGCCACATATATACCCCCTTTGTTTTATCATTGCTGCAGTTATACAGTACACTAAACGGAAACGATAAGACATCTAGACCATTAATAAAGCCCTTGATCATCTATAAGTCTGGAGAACGTGTCTGCAGCTGTTGGTGGACATTTCATCAATTTCCGATATTATCACCAGCTTGCCACCAAGAAACAATAAACATATCATGCTATTTAAATGGCCCGTTTCGAGGTGCTAAGCTCTGTAGGCCTAGTATTGATTGGTAATGAAGCATTACTGTGGATGGGCTGTTCATTACCAGTAGTTTGCTACAAATGTTGCAGAGAAAAAATGTAATAAGTGCCAAGTACTGTACTATACCAATCTTAACCGATTTACAGACTGCACTCCATGGTGAATTTGAACACACCATATGTGAAAGTGTATGGGGAACTCAATGATACAGTAGCAAATACATAAATGAATAAAAACCTCCGTAATATACAGATTAAGCAATTCGCAGACCACTCCTCTGAGAGCATTTACTATCTTATTATTATAGTAAATACTTCCATAAAGTCAGTAGTAATTAGGAAAAATATTTTTAACCACCATCTAGGATAGAGAACAATTCTAGGACAATATGAGAAAAGTTGCAAAGCTTCCTTTAACTGAAAGAAATTAACCCAAATATTAAGCTTTGCAGTACTGCTAAGATAACAGTATAGCCACTGTTCCATACAGTAAATGAGCAAAACTGTTTCATTTTCATGCCTATGATCAGATTACGATTACAGCTGGTCAGTATCAACAGTTGGTTTAGAAGAGTCAAAACAAGAAGACCATATTAATTAGCAGGTGCCAGACAACTTTAAAAACCTGGTAGGTAAAATAAAATTAACAATTAACAAAATACATGTAAGATCTATTTAATTATTACTTAATATTTCATAAGAGACTACTTTTCGAGATACAAAAGGCAGTTATGCAACAATATTCAGTTTAATCAAGGTCTCATACTGTATTAACACATAAATGTCTTCAGGATAAAGCAGACCTCAGTGGTCACCTGGTGTCCATCAGTCTGTAAGTTAACCTCAGATATACTGTAGCTCTGTTTAATCACTGTTCCAGTATTACTCGGACAAACATTAGCAACATGACACTTTTGGTAATTATTTTTAACCCTTTACATGCAGGCAAAACTAGTTTAATGTAAAACAGCAGTGCCTTCCAGATTTCTTCAAACCCCCCAATGAAATAGGAACAAAAATCATTACTGTATGTAACAGAACAAGTTACAGTTTGGATAAATATCTTGATCATAAACTTCTAAAAATGTTAATTGCAATAGCATTGCCTAGGCCATATTTAATGTCACAAATAAACATAATATTAACACACTTAATCATACCTCTGAGTATTTCTTAAATAAAATCCAATTAAAACAATAGTTATTGTATGTTTAGAGGCCTCCGAAGGTTTCCTGTTTCACTTGGCTGTAAAAGAAGGTAACGTACGGAAGACACGTTACATTTGGTGTAAAAAAGATCATTCTTATGCTGAGAAAACACTTTGAAATGCTGAGGGGGGAACTTTTAGGTTTTGGTATTTTATTACATCTATGGATCCTGATGTCTTTGTTAATATAGAGTGGATCCATGAACACCATCATGTGCAGTACCAGGGCATTATGGCCAAATACCCCATTTATTCTGCCACGAAGCTCAAACTTGGCCATTAAAGGACATTCCAACATGGCAATGATCCAAAGCATATGTCCAAACCATGAAAAAAAATAGTTAACTGCACATAAAATAAATCGCCATCTTGGTCTCCAGACCTCAATCCAGTCAAACATTTGTGGTTCGAACTCACAAAGGCAGTCCACAAAAAACAACCATGGAGGAATCTCCAAAAACTCCCTCTCAGAGGTGCCAGAACCTCACTGCACATTACAGGAGATGTCTTGTTAGTATAATCAAGACCGCAGGAGGATCTACAAAACCCTAAATACAGGGATGTGAATAAATATGTGTTTCATGATTTGCAGACTTAATTACTTATGACAAATGTGACTTTGATAATTATGAAATGCTTATGAAATGTTTAAGAACAGCACATATCCAATACATAAATCTTTCTGTTCTTGTGTTTTTGTTCCTACTTCATCTTGGTAGTAAATAAACATAGAAGACACTGCGGTCGTATCAAATTGCAATTGTTTTTACACAACAAAAAATTTATTTTAGTTTCTTTCTGGAACTAGTCCAGAGTGTAGTCAGGACAGCTAGACTGAGACCTCCACTGAGACCATGTGGACAAGCTCTCCTGAGATGTCTACTCCTGTCATTTATTGTGGTTGTCATAAGAATATTCGAATATAATGTGCTGGAATTGGACTGGCTGGCAAATAATTCATCAGTGTAAGTCTAGTCTGCACAAACATATATATTCAGAGGTACAAAAAGTAGTGCAACAAATAACATTTTCAATGCCTTTCAGTATATAATAAATACTTAGAAACAACGAAGAGACGTCTGAGTAAGTACCTGACTGAGGGTAAAGCACTAGATGAAAGAACGTTTAGAATCGCAGGTCTCCATACACCGACTGGAGTGCAGGGCAACAAATGCACCATCAGCACTCTGCGCTTCTGTGATTGTGAGAGACAGAAAGCTGGGCTCCAGCGGAGTTGTGAAAAAAAAAATCACGGTGGCTTCAACAATATCCTAGGGAGATGAGGGTTCACGTCTCCCACCAAGATCGCCTTTTGCAAAATGCAAAAGAGTCAGCAGAGGAAGAGTGAAATCTTCAGAAACAGATTCATCTGCACTTTCTGGATTGTTCTGTTTATGTGTTGCACATGTAACTGTTTTTCTGCTTGCGGTACCACTTGAAAAATGAACTAGTCCAAATACCTTCCAAAAATACACGTACTATAACTTGTTCCCAGAGAGTGTAAAAATAAAGATCCTTAGCATCACACTAAATTGAACCAAATGAGTTTTGTAATACAACTCTTCATAAAACTTCAGTAACTGAGTTTGGTATATTCCTTAACACATAGTAATTAAAAATCTTGCACACTTTCTGATAGCCAGCATTCACGGGTCTCTTAAAGTAGTCATAGCGATAATAATAATAACACGTAATAGTAATAGTGTTTTTATCATATTGCAAACTATCATATAAAAATAGAAATACGCAGAACATGCAGAACATAATCTTGTCAGTAGCAAGTAATGAAACAGCAGGAGGTGTTACACAGTGCAGCTCTTTAAAATCTAAATTGGTTCTATAAATGCTATAGATCAGGGACAGTTACCTCATTACTTCTATTCCATTTCAAGTCTTTGGTCTAAGTAATCCTGAATCATTCAAGTCATTTTTATCCAGATGACATTTAAATAATCAAGTATATAAAGTGCTGGCTGTAAATGACCTGTAGTGATGCAGAATAGGTGTGCCATGGCCTTTTCCCTTTTCCTGTCCTGGACTGTGTAAGACCTAAAACAGGGAAAAAGAATATAAGAAATATATATATATATATAAGAATATAAGAAATTAAGAAAGGTTACAAGTGAGAGGAGGCCATTTGGTCCATCTAGCTAATTTTAGCTAATGTTTTTATGAGATAGCTGATTGTTCAGTAGGAATAAAAAGCAAAAAAGCAGCAGGTATAGGGTTACTTTATGACCCCGAAACGGAAATATTGCTGATCTTCAAGAGTATACAGTATCAATAATTTCTAGTCTTCAAATTCGCATCATGTCATTGTGAGGCATTGATGCATATTTTCTTTTATTACCTTCTGCAAATGAAAAAATACATTTGTTTCATCCATCCATTTTCCAACTGCTTTATCAGATACAGGGTCAATACAGCTTATCCTGGGAATCAACGGACACAGGCGGGATACAACCTGGACGGGATGCCAGTCCATCACAGGTCAGACAGAAACAAACATGCATGCACTCACACCAGGGCCACTTTTCACAGAAGCCAATTAACCTCAAGTACAAGCATAGACTATGGGAAGAAACTGGAGCATCTGGAGGAAACTCACGCAAACATGCAAATTCCACGCAGAATGCACCCCAGGAAGTGAACATCTGCAAGATCCAGTATGTATTTAAAGCCACAAATAAGGACCCACAGCTACAGTGACAGTCAAATCCACTCGATCCAAAAGATTTTTATAGTGTCTCCCAGGGTTTGGAAAGCCTTGGAAGTTCCAAGGGGCTCATTACTATGACAGGCTCAAGGACAAAGTGAATTGCTTGTAATAAACAGTATAGGATTTTCTGTGTTGCCCTTGCTGTCCCTGTACTGTCACTGGGAGCAGAGGGGTGTTACTGTGGGGGAGTGCTGTCCTGCGCACAGGCCCTGGGCTGGGCTCATGCAGTGGTGGAGAATGCAGGTGACGGGACCCCCTGACAGCCTATGGATCTTGGGTGAATAAGGATTTCACAGCACACAGGAAGCTCTCCCCCAAGAGTCTCCACCACTGACAGTCACCCCTCCCACATTTATGAAGTCCAAGGACTCTCAGGGTAGGCCCTTTTCAAATGGTGTTAATTTATATTCTGTAAATGGTGCTACAGTACTTTAAAGTGGTTTGCTACAGAACCAGGTCCTCATACAGTGTGTCAGTCATTCACTGGATCCAATGTTTCCTCACTATACTAAAAATATGTGTGATGTCATCTACACTTTCACTCATATTGAGGGCACATAAGCATAATTCTGCAAACATCGCATAAATCTAATGATTGTGCTAGGTTGTTGTCCTTTTTCTTAAGTCTTTTTCGTGAGGTTAAATTTTGAGCATCTCATTCCTCAAAAAATCCAATAAAATGTTGTTTTGAAAGAGCAGTCATAAAACATGCATCTGAAGACAGCATGAAAATAATTAAGAGATTCTCTGCTGTGAATTATAAAATGATTTTACACCATATTTGCTGAGTTAGGAATGTCCTGCAAAAGAGTGTTTGATTATGACACATAATCAATGAAAAAAATACTGGTCTCAATAAATCATCTTAAGCATGAATAAGTTACTTAAGTCCACTATCATAAAACATATTATTTATCAAGCTTCTGAGTTCCTCAGATTTGTAGCCTGTTTATTTTGCAATTCCTGTAATACATTGTGCAGAACCAAGGAAAATAAATATACAAATAATAGAAAGATTTATTTTTGGCCCTGCATTTTAATGTTTTTCAATACAGAAAAAAAGGCAGTGCATGGATGCCGAAGCTCTGCAATGTGATCGTGGATATTTGAATTCCCTCTCTGTTCCATTTAGAATGAGAAGTATTTTCATTTCTGCATGATTAAATTAAGGCCCAAACAAAAAGCAATGAACTAAATAATAGTGTTAACAACAACAACAGTAACAAGCAATAACAACATGCCTTTTCTGTGAGTACGAACTGAGCAATTTATTTTCAGTGGCCATTTACAGTACTACTAGTTTCCATACTTTCCAAGCACTGTGTGAAACTGTATCACAGGTATTAAACACAACATTGAATATGTACATTTGTAGTACCTTGTTTAGAAGTAAACTGTACACTGTAGCCAGTATGTACCTCAAGTACACTGAAACACTGGAAGGGAAGGCAGTCTAGACTGGGAATCATCATGCATTTGGATTTTGTGGAAATTAATGTGTTTGGATTCCGAATTGGTTCATAGATATAAAATGGAGAGTAAAGATAAGGGGAGAGTAATGTAACTATGGGAATCTATTCTAGGACACCAGCACTTACTGACTTATATCAATGATCTAGACTTTAGTTTAGTTTGCAAACTAGTCAACCTAAGTTTTGGTTTAGTTTGCAAGGGAGTAGTAAACACTAAAGAAAAGCAAATGAAATTACAGAGGTTTATATCAAATTCAAGACTTGGCAAAAACTGATTAGAGCATATTTAATACAGATAAGTGCAAAGAATTTCATGCAGATAAAAAAATGGAAAACTCTGAAATTAAACAGGCAACATTTACAAAAAAAGATGTAGTCGTTTACAGTATGTTGACACATAATTTATGTCTTCTACACAATGTGGGAAAGTGATAAAAATGGAAACATAATGTTAAGATATAGAGGTAAAAGCATGGGAATGTTAAGTTAAAACTGGATAAAGAGATCATATAGAATACTTTTTGTAATAAAAGTCACCATTTTATAAAAAATATTGCTACTCTGGAAACAGTCCAGAGAAGAGCAACCAGAAGGATCTACAGCCTTAAATAAATGTTTCACACTGACAGGGTAAAAGAACTCAATCTCTTTAGTCCTATAAAAGAGAAGAGTATGATGGGACTTGATACACAAACACAAAAAAAAACAACCCAGGTAACTCCTTCAGAATAACCAGTGAAACACAAAACAGAGGACACAAGGGACTCTACATGGCTTGGCACCTCAGTACCTATCTGACTTATTATCTTCATACTCTCCACCTCACATTCACGTTCGTCTGATTCTGGTTTCCTGTTTGTCTTTTACAGGGCCTTTCTTTTGCTTTCCCCCAGATCTCTGAAATTCTATCCCCAGGGATATGAGATGGTCATCTACCCTGAGCACATTCAAACTAGTCTCAAAACCTTGTTCTTTTGAAAGGCTTTTATGTAATGGGTATCTGTGTCTACACCTTGCATCTTCTAATCTACTGCATTTCTAATTCTAATTTTGTTATCTCCTATCCCCGTTGCAGTTTTAATTTAAGTGTGTGCGTTTTTACTTTTCCTGTAAAGTGCTTTGAAAAGATTCTTTTTAAAGTGTTATATTAAATAAAGTGTAGTGTTGTTGTTGTTCTTTTTATACTAATGTACATGTAACTGCATTTAAATTAATTAATTAGATTTATTGTAGTACTGACTAACAAATGGGCTAGATTGGACATTGGCCTACTCTCCCTTCTGTAACTTTTTTACAGTCATAAAGAAAATGCTGTTCCGCAATGTCAAAATAGCAAGACACCCTGCTGCAAGCAACCAGCATCCATTCACACAATCAGCTGAGCTTAAATGCACGTGAAAGATAAAATATAACCTAAAATAATATAATTTTTAATATATAATAATATAATAATCATGGGTTTACGTCAAATCTTGCAATAATATATTTTTATTCAAAACTACAGTAGGACAACTACTTCACCTAATGACATTTGCTTATCTTATATTATCTTTCAACACACGCATATTGTACAGTATATACAAAATATATCCACCATAGTTATACAAATACTTAATCCAAAGTAAAAGCTACAGTACATTAAAATATTTTTACTTGCAAGATGAATAAAACTTCAGACATGTTGTGGTAGACAAAGCATAATAAATTATTTCTCCAAGCAAAAAAAAAATTGACAAGTGCTTCAAAAATGGAAAAGATACGATAAAATGGGGTTAAACGACAATAAATATGTTCGAAAAGGCATTCAATTTAGTTGAATGGATTCAGCTGGATCCTAATGTGTCAGTAATTTATCCCACAATGACAAATGTGCTACTGCTGTCAAAATATGAGGCCAGTTCCCACTGTAATTTGAGCTTTGAGATGTGGAACTATGGTGTTTTTTAATGCTTTTTTATCTCTTTAAAATACACAACATTGAGAGTTAATAAAGAGCAAATGGTAGAGCTGATTCTATTTTATTTTTGTTCTTATGTTTTAGACTGGACTGTATATGCTGTAGATCTATGCTTGTGATTTAGTCATGTCTATCTACAGTAAGTCATATTGGCCACTTTCAGGTCAATAATACAAAACTTCAAAGTATAATTGCACACAAATTAGGACAGTGTTCTTAAAGCAATGAGCAACTTCCATTTAGTACACAAAATGTTATAGTAATCAGGCTTGTAGTCACAAGATGGCAATATCCCTCAATAATTAGAAATAAAATGCTGGGTTCCATAAATTGCTTGTGTTACACAGACTCTGTGTTGCTGTTACTCTCATCAGATATCATCAGCTTTCTGACAATAGATGGATTGATATTTCTATTAATTGTTGTATCCTTGATTTCCTTACAATGTGTGTCTCTCATATTTACTTGTAGTTACTACAGACTAAAACTAAATTAAGACTACAAAGTAAACTTTGGATATCCACAAATATGAAAACTAGAAAAATAAGAATTAAGCAACTGAACGAAAGGAACATTCACTTAATGAAAGTTATGCAAGAAATATTGCAGTCTGTTAAAAATAGAGACTTAAGGAAAATTTTGACTGGTGCAAAAAACAGAAATCGCTTATGAAATGGTGGCAGATTAGAAACACATGTATTGTATGTTGTTAAACACATCCAGTTCCACAGAAATTATGCACTGAAGTGATGAGTTTTACCAGTCATCTGCAAGCTGATATGGTTGGTGATTGCAGAGAGGAAGAAAAAGCACATGGGTGGTGAATTTGGAAATGTCACACCAGTTAAATGAACATCATTTTTATGTCCAAGCAGGAACCGTTTCTCAGTGAAGACTGGTAGGAAGTCTGGCAATGTTAGTGATCACCCTTATCCTGGCACTTCACATGTCACCACAGCAAGACAGGACCAGCACATTCATCTTGAACACCTGTGCCACTTTTCAGGCAGATTGAACTACAGCAACTGCTGGCACTGGGACTCAAAGGAGGTCAGTGAGTGAAAGAGCAGTTTAAAGACACCTGGTATAGTTAGTAAACTAGTGAAGTTTGCAGATGAAACCAAAACAGAGGAAGATCAACTTCAACATGTAGTATATTATACAGTAGAAGCAACAAAGAAAATTTAAACAATTTTAGACTAAATTCAAGAGTGGGCTAACACCCGGCAGATAATGTACAACACAGACAAGTACTGAGCATTACATACAGGTACTGTAAGTAAAACATAAACCACATGTATAAACTGGGAAAGACTGTTGAAGAATCCACCTTTGAAAATGACTTTGGTGTCATTCGTTTTATTTTTTGGACAATGCGGGGGAGAACGAAAAAGGGAAAACAACATTTGAATATACTGGATAATTAAAAGCATCGATCTGAAAACTCTAATTCTAGTTTAACAAAATTGTACACCATGCTTACAACACCTCGTTTAGAGTATTGTGCACCATATGGGTCTCCATGTTACAGAAAATATATTACAACTCTGAATGAAACCACCAACACTCCTGGGGTGTCAACCCAATGTACCTCTTTGGAATCAATGGTAAAACATGAACAAGAGTACACAAGGGGAAAATAATCTAAAAAACTGATAAACGGAGGCGCTTTTTTACACAAAAAAGTTTGTGGGGTCCAGAATAAGCAACTTTGTGATTGAATCTGATACCCTGAATGAGGGTCTTTGATCAATTAGATTCTTGCAAGCAAACGAGCTAGATGAGAGGAATGGCCTCCTGCTCTTTCTTCTGCTCTCATGTTCTTAATTGTCAATTTCAAATGAAAGAAAAACTGTAAGGAAATCAATAAATGATGTTTATGCAAGAAGCCTTGAATCCAAAGAGAGGGTATACATCTGCAACAGAAAGAGATGCCCCATGTCTTTTCACTCCTTCCTGCAAGTGAAAGGATTATGAATGTGCTATTCTCTGTTTCAAGGACCTGCAAATGAATGCCATGAATGATAAGAAAGCATTAGCTGAATACAGCTGATTGCTCTAAAAGCTCTTCATGCAAAATTTCTTGTCAACAGAGATAGCCAGTGTCACCGGAGTGCTATCAAGCCAAGTTATTCAACTGGTGGATCAGGAATTGAGGTGAAATATATGTGTATGTATTAACAATCCTGTGCCAGAAAGCAGAGCACTGCAGTGATTGAAGAAGGAGAGAGAGAGCAGCATTTGGCTACAGCTTCCCCAGCTGGTTAATCTGTAAGTCATTAGGGAGCCTAAAACATATTGGACACGAAAAGAGCTAGTTAATTATGCCACACAGTGATAGAGGAGATGCAACTATAGAGGGACCACTACTTCTGCATGGGCACGTGATTTTCCCAAACTCTACCATAAACATCCATTAACATGATAATACCCATTAATCCTGCCAAACACAACTCGTTATTCATCCTTCCTCAGCAGCCCATGTGGGGGAGACTAGCGAGCCTTATCTGTCAGAGTATCAGCCTCTGAGGAAGGGCAGCTTTCCAGCACTCGTACTGTAGGAAGCCACTCATTTGTTTCCATTTATTGAAACACCCATTTGTTACAACACTACAATGATCTTAATTACACCTCATGTAAAGGCCCTGGGAAACATAGATTGAAGATGATAATAAAAATATTTAATTACAGCACTCTGAGTGAATATCTGCTCCAACCCTTTTCGTCTTGTGCTTTTAAGAAATCTTATCTTTTTTGTTAGAATACACAATACAAATAACTGCAGCGTTCGCCTAACAATTTAAGATGGCTACAGACTAAATCACAAACAAAAACTATGAAAAAGGGATGAAAACGTGAGCTTTGATAAAATATTTTCTTGAAGAAAATTAAAAAATCATGTATCTTCTTTCCAATCCAGTTGGTTTGCTCATTCTTATAGCTGTTTAATCAATATTAATGAAGAATCAACTCTTGTAGAAACTGTAATAGTGAAACATAAACATGTTTTTATGTTAAATAGTAATCCTCTTTTTCCTTTACATAGCACAATCATCTTCTCTTTTTCTTTATTACAGTCTTTACTGTAGGGAAAAATAGTTGTACTTGAAAAGATTATTAGATTTCAGAGAGCAGGATACCATTTTACTTTAATACTTGTTGAATTCAGTCAATCTAGTACTCAGGCTCGAGTGACAGATTTTTAATTTGCATTATATTGAGGGCATATGACTTAGTATGATGCCTTGCAGAAGTATTCACCTCCATTTTGTTGAATTACAAATGATGTCTCTATACATATTTTAAAGTAATTTTTAATGAAAACTTGAATGCTCAACCTGAACAACTCTATGGGTCAAAGAAGTTACGTGTCATCAAAAACTGCACAGAAAAGACAAAAACAAATGTTGACTGTGGAAGTATTCACTCCCCTGAGCTAATACTTGATGGAAGCGCCTTTGGCAGCAATTACAGCTGTGAACCATTTACGATAAGTCGCTACCAACTTTGCACACTGGCATGGTTGCAATTTTTACCTATTCTTCCTGGAATGGTTGGTTCTGCCAGGTTGGTTAGGGTCACTAATGGACAGAAATTTTCAAGTCTAGTCACAGATTATGTTCTATTATATGGAAAAGTTGTACTGATTCAAGTCAGGACATGACAGGATTGACAGGATCTCTAAAAACATTCACTTTCTTCTGACTAAGTATCCCTCCAGTGTTGCTTTAGTCTTGTGTTTCAGGTTGTTGTCCTACTGAAAGGTACATTTTCATTACAGTATTAAGTTCTTGGAAGACTGAATCAGGCATTCCTCTAAGATTTGCCAGCACTCCGCTCTGTCTATTGTCCCTGCAGTCATCATAAGCTTCCCAGTCCATGATAATGAGAAGAAGCTGCCCCATCTTATAATACTGTGACTGCCATGCTAGGCAGTTGGGATAGTGTTGACTGGATGTGTTGTTTTGGATTTGCCATACAGACCAGTTTTGAGGAGTGACTGGAAACTTGTTGACACGTGGGTATTTTCTTGCATATCAGCCATTGAACTCTGAACTCATCCATAACGAGAGTTTTCCTTGACTGGCAGTTAAATTTGGGGAACAGACTAATGTGAGCAATGTCTGTGTGGCACATTACATCTTTCACTTCTTAATGATCAACTTCACCACCATGAGCAGGATATTCAATGTATTTGATTTTTAAATACTTTGCTCTGTACTTTTGTGCAACTTTATCTTGGAGTTGTCTTAAAGTCTCCTTAGTATTTATGCTCAGATATTTTCTGGAATTTCATTACCAGACATTACGATGAGAGAGAGGCGTATCTATTCTAAAATTATGTGAGGCACTTCTATTGCACACGGGGCACTCCACTAATTGTGCAATTTGTGCATTTACTGAAATCTAACCATCTATCCATTTTTAACCACTTCTTCCAATTCAGGATTGCGGGGCAGCTGGATCCTATCCTGGCAAGCAAAAGGCACAAGGCATTCCAAACGTACCTGATAAAATGCTGTGGACACCAGCATGTGACATAATAAAATCCATAAGCAATCTCCCAGAACTTAATTTTAGTCGGCATGATAGAAATCCATTTATCATCCACAAGAGGTGGCATAGTTAAAGGACAGTACAGTGCCACCATGGTCTCTTGGCAGTCCACACATTACCGCTTTATTAAACATGTATTGTGGACCCATTATCGTAACTTCTGAAAGTATTTTAAACTTCACAAAGTATTTAATCAAAAACAATGCACACATTGCATCCTGTGTGTTCAGCAAAACTTTCTAGTAAGTGCATGCTTGAATACACTATAATATAGGAAAAATGTCTGATGCAAAAAAAGGATTTTAGATATAAAAGAATTGTGCAGATTAGGTGTCCTTGTTAATTGTAGGTCAATTTCAATGTCAATTTCTCAAAGACACAAAAGTCAGAGGTGGTAAAGACTTCCTCTGTGTTGTAGACACACTGTAATTAGAAGATCAATTAACATGATTATTCAATTAAGGATGAGAGGTGCAAATTATGGTCTAATAATAATGTATAAAATGTATTTCAATACCACATCCTATGCACATCTGACTGTAAGAAAAGTATTAAACTTTAATTAAAAGATAATGTTTTTTGAGAGTGACATATACTGTATAAAATGTCTTTTTAATGTTTAATAATTCAAAGCCAATTAAAGCATTTTTGTGAAGTTAGTATGAAAGCATATATAAACTGAGAAGGTGAGCGGCTCTTCTGTGTGTCTGAAAGAAAGAAAATGCAGTGTACAATACTATAAACAAGTGTACATAAGCACTTGCAGTATGTTTAAAGGCACTAATGACTTAACTAATCTGGAAAGTACATACATTTGTATGTACATTTGTAATTATATACCCCTTGTTTCTGGACACTGATTATATACATTAGTTATACAGTATACTGGAATACAAAAAACATTTAAAAATAAGAAAAATAAAATACACTGTGAATTAATATATTTTCAGATGATTGAAATTTTTTAGCTGCTTGGTAGCTTTTCAATGAAAATCAATTACGATTTAAGTGTAAGCAGTAGTCAACACATAGGAGCCTACAAATTCAATTTTAAATTCAGAAAATATGGATTACGTGAACTACTTGCCCTCCAATTGATTCTGGCAGTCATAAGCTGGCAAAGCGAGCAGTAGTGATATATCCACCCTCCCCCAACCACAGTTTTACAGCATTAGATCAACAGCACTGCTGAAATGTAAAATTATTTACACAGCTATATGCATCTGCTGAGCTCCCACTTTTAAAAAGGACCTACTAGTTTACCCGTAGTCTTCTACACATGGGCATGTGTTTAACATTCAGATTTGAAGACTGAGTGGTGGGGAGAGACGAAGTTCAGAACTGAGCAGGAGGTCAGTGAATGTGCAATGGTCTCTCCATCTGGAAACTGGTCTACACACAGACAATCAGTTGCTAACGGATGGTCCAATAAAATTCAAACACTGACAAGAGCCCTGAAGTTTGCAGAGGCAAGCTGGGTGAGGAGAAGGTGGGCATTTGTGGAGGATTCCAGAGGAGGTTTTCATCCAGCAGTGGATCAGTAAATGTTAATAATGATGATATACTGAAGTCTGTAGACACATGCAAATAAAACTCAGGTAGGGTGAATCAGCAGAAACTGAAAACGTATTAAGCATCAATATAAAAAGTAAACAGTGTTGCACCAATTTTTACTGCGAAATTGTTTATCAGCAATACAGGTACAGGACAAGTATGCCATACAGGATAGTTTTCTGAACTGTGGACATTGGTGACTGATGCACATTTTCTCCCAGCCCAGCCATTGAACTCTGTGGTTCTTACAAAGCTGTCATCACTAGTTTCCTCCTTTCCTGTTGTGCGGATCAGAGGGATGGCTTGATCCAGGCAGTGTCTGGGTGCTCTTTCCCTTTCTTGATGATTGAGTAGACTGTGCTTACAGGAATGTTCACAGACTTGGATACTTTTGTACCCTTCTCCTGATACAGTATAACGTTTTCAATGTCTTTTGTCCCTGTCTTACTTTGAAAGAGACTTGGTCTTGAGTTTTTGCTTTTGTTCAGTTTTAAAATTCACTACCTGGCTGAGGAAGCTGGCAATTTAGGTTTGCTACAACAAAGGGTCTGAATTTTTGTGGACACTTTACTCATGAGTTTTCTATTCTTCTTTCATACTATTTTTCCTTTTGTTTTTTGCTTTAAATGTGTGGAAAAGGTTGTCTATGCAGTATAACAAATATTAATTATTGCTTCAAAGTGTTGTGACTGCAAGTTTCTAGCTGAGCAGGGGCCTGAATACTTTTGCAAGGTACCATACTGTGGGTATTATATCATACAGACTTAGCAGGAAACACTGTCTATTCTGATCTTCTCTCAACGTGATTTGTGCTGGGTGAAACCTTTTTTTAATGCCAGTATCAAAGGAAATCTTTCTTAATTACTGGTTCTTTTAGTGTAACTGGTTGTTTAGAATCAGTGTCGTTTTGAAAAAAACAACAACCTTTAACCATGTCTCTTTCTTGAAAGAAATTGCATGAGACTGAAACATGGAAATATATACAGTACATATACTGTATACTGTGTATACCACATACTGTATACTGTGGATGAAATTTATAAATGATGTTTTTTTTTTAAATGTATGATGCTCTAAGGAACGATATTGTTTGTGTACCGGAAGAATAACCATTACCTTTTATGCTACCATCTTCATGTTTAACTGTTGCCTAAAAATAAGACTTATTTAAGTTTTATTCTTGAAACTGAGAAGCTCACTTTTGTAAGTCCTTTTTTCAATGTTCCTGGACCAGTCCTTATGGTTTGTGCCCTGCCAAAAATAATATAAATATATAAATATGAAATATATATAATATCCCTGTCATCATATCTGTTTTTTAGAGCTATGTTTACTGCTTATTTTGTTCACTGACCTTAAACTGCTGTTAATCTTTAAACGTCATCGTGACCTGAAGGTTTAAGGTGATTTTGCTGGAGAACAATTCTTATTCTGCCAAACCACAAGATACTCTAAGGAAGATAACTTGGGGCTGAAAAGCTTGCACATGAAAGCAGAGTTGATACAGACATTTAATTATGCGACAGTAATGAAGTTTGTGTATATGATGTAACTGAGAGATGTGTTTATACAGTGTATTGATATAGGCCCAGGTGTTTCCAAAGGCATCTAATTGGGTTGATTATGTACAGGTGCTCTTCTGCATTTGCTTTGGAAGACGCCACCTTGCTTATCCACCAGTATCTTCTGCACCTTGAAGAATATGCCAGCCTCAAAAGAAAAAGACTCTTCAGACTCTCCTACTCACCGTCTAAACAGTCAACATGGCAATATTCTACAGGCCTGCTGCATCCAATAGATTCAATATGTTGTATCACAAAAGGAAATTTAGCAACGTTTTTACCTTACCGTAAAATAGTGATATAATAGCAAATACTGTACATTACCTTGGCAGAATAAAATGTTTCTGACATAACCTAACACAGGACACCTATTTGGGTTGTTGGTGCAAGTGTGATATGGCCTTACTCGGGGTACATCTACAGTTTTAGCTTATTACTGTATTTCCAAGAGTCATTTTGACGTAAACCTTTTGCAAATATACTGTATTGTTTCATAAAACAGTGAAATCAAAGGGAACCTGAACTTACAGTAAAATAACATTGTATAAAGTCTGCTTCACCCTTAATGTAAAATAAATATTTTCCTGCTGTGTTGTTGCTTGTTTCTCCCATCACTGCATGATAAATTACAATATTTCTTGAAAAAAAAGTTTTTTTTCTAACCTTTCAGACCAGAAATGTTGAGACTATCAAACCTTCAAGAGAGGCCCTATTCAGTTCAATAAACATGACATCCTAATTAACTGACTTGTAATTTCATTTAAACAGAAAGGAGGATAGCAGTTCTTTCTTTGAGCTGTTAGGACCATATCTGCAAATCCAGACAAACGCAGCACACAGGGAGAATAACTGAATGATAAAAACAGTTGCTTGGTGAAGCTTTTATATGCTTTTTTTTAATAGCATCATTTCTGGCTGCATTGCAATGGTCTCACCATTCTGCCCAGACCAAGTGTCAGTCACAGCTAATTGTTCCATTAATGTTTATCGTGACTGATCCACCAGGGAACTGCATGTGTTAAGATAAGCACAGAGAAGTGATACACGCTTATCTTCCCGATCTATAGACTCTTCCTTTTCACCACATACTGTACTGTATCAAACATCCTTTGATGTCTATCATTATATTTTTAAATAAGATATCCTGATATCTTTTTAAATAAGATAAACAAGAAATGGCAGCTTAATCACTGTGCCAACAATACCATCCAAACGGATGTAATTAATTTCCACAGAAATTCCTTGCTACACATAAAAATCATGTGCAGAGAAAGAAACAGTTGGTTCATTCTACCGCCTGCTGTGGGAAGCCACAAGTTAATTAGAAACTTGTACCACCCCAAACATAAACGAGGTTACTTCTGTCTGCTAAAATAGACCACAGTTACCACCCTATAATGTTTTCTGACAACAGTCGCAAAACAGCACAACACTGAGTTAACCCTCTGAGGAACAGATTTTCATTGTGCTTCACACAATACAATTAATATGTTGTGTATAACATCTAAATATTATAAGGATTAAAAAGAAATTAACAATATATTAAACAGCTAATATATGAAGCTGGAATTTTACATAGGTGGTATATATTATCCTGGGACAAAAGGTAAAAGGGAAGAATAGCAGTTTTGTAAATCAATTTAAAAAAGTAATGCACATTGAGAAAACACAGGCAAACAGGAAAAAATCTAAAATTCAAGAACAATAGTGAGATGTATACACATGGAATACTTCACACTTTAAGGCCATTGCACACAGCATCTGATCCGTCATTTGTCACCTGTCATCCAAAAAGTCATGTGTCAAGTTCATTGCAGTTTAAGTGCTTTAAATCGTACTTTGGAGCTGGAACTTCCATTTACAAAGGCAGTGAAGAAGATACAGTATCAGATACCTTAATCTCCACACATGATAATGTACCTGTTGTTAAAGAGACTAGAACATTTGGGCAAAGGAGCTCAGAATGGTTCTGAAATTTACTGCATTTCAGTATAACCAAATGTTAAAAGCTCAGGCTACACCTACAAATCTGTATTTACTGTATGTCAGAGACATCCATTTTGCTACTGTATATCAAAGATTATTTTATTTTCCAATATTTGAAACAATGATCTTCTTTAATAGTAAAGGCATATTAGGCTAATTACCTGGATGCTTTAAGAAAATATAAATAAATTCTGATGTATTAATATATAAAGAATTAAATCCGGACTCTCACAATAGTAACATCACTCACAATAACAATGGTAATTATTATCTCTTTAGTCTCCAGTGATAGATTCGGTATTCTTAAATATGTAATACTTTTAGAATGCAGTTTCATGCAGTTTAAACACAGAATATTCCTTACAAATAAAAAGAAATGAAAGAAAAAGAAAACATTAAGCATTTCGAACTTTGATTCAGTAATTCACTCAGGGTAGTAGCCTACTGTATGTTATTTTTTATTTCATTTTACATGCACAAGTACAATGAGACAAGTGTAACTACAACTGGAGTTTAATTTTGTATTCCCTTCTGCACAGAAAGCTGATATCATCAAGCCAATGAATTGGAAAATATTACTGATAGAGCCCAACCCCCATCTATCAGCTCAGAGTCTCAGAGTCTCAAGACGTTATGCAAAAAATAATATCTGAGGGAAAATATACTAGATACTAGAAAAGAATACTATGAAATACCAATATGAAACAGATTTCACTTTTAAATACAGTATAAATGTAAACAATGTCCTCATACAGAAGGTGTTTTCATATATTTAATAGAGGGGTTCATGTTATCTCCATCTCAATGTTTGAATAGGAATTGATTTTCTGTTTTCTTGTCTAGAGAGTAAAAGTCATGTCTCCCCCCAGCTAGGCTGCAATGCTACCACCATGTAGACTTATCTCAGAAGCTAAGAAGCCAGGCCTGATTAGTGGCCTGAGAGATGATGATTAGTACCAGAATGAAACTATATTCATTGTCCACTGAGCATATACTGTATAGATTGTTTTTTCATTCATTATTATGTAATTATTTCTAATATAATTGCTGTGATTATTGCGCATAAATATATGTCTGTTCTTTTGAAAAGAACATTGCTGGGTGACTCGTTCAAAAATGTGTGAAAGTAAAAATGAAACCATATACATTACACACACATCAATAAACTGCAGCACTGCAAGGCAAGTTAAATGGGCCCTGGGATTGCTGATCAGCATCACCTGAAAACTGACTGGGCGACTGATGAAGCAGAACCCTCAACGGCTGTGAAGGAAAATGCAGTTTTATTCTTTTGGAACTAGCAGGTTCTTAGTTGTTTTAACTAGGAAACAGATTCAGCCAAAGGCAGGTTTAAAGAAGTGATGTTAGAGTAGGTAGCATAGTACTCTTAGAGGCCATTTATGACAACTTGAGATTTTGAGACCCGTGTTCCAGCTGTTGTTACAACAGTACTCCTAATCATCACTATTGCTCCTTAGGCATTTCGCACAGCAACATTTGCACCCTGCTCTGAGACTTTCTGCTTCAAAATGGTATTAAAGTAATGCACTGGGCCACTGCATCACCCAAATTAGCACCTGTGGGACAGGCTGGTTTAACTCCCGTGTTAGAATCAACTAGCATCAAATGAAGCTACTTGAATAGAAATAGCAGACTGAATAGAGGGACATTTCTCAATTAAGAGTGCACAGTCCGGGTATGGGCCATTTATTTAAGTACCTAAATGTACCACATGGCTCACAGGATTGACTTTTGAAATTAAATTACTGTACCGTATTATTAAAATACTGTAAATAATGACATGACATACTGTAAACAGCCAAAGCCTATAACATAAACTTAATTTTAACAAGTCTACTACTTGTCTTAGTCTTTCAGTATAGAAAGCTTAGAAATGTAGTCTTTAAAATTAAAAAAACAATTAAAACCTACAAAAGTAAAAAATGAAATATTTGGAAGCCTTGACCTACAAACTCAATCCTGAACCAATTATACTTCTTCAATATTGGCTTATCAAAGATTTCTGATTTATGCGTCTATCTGATGGTACACATGAAAAATCCAGTTTCTTCAACCGAAATTCCTACAAAGTCTTATTAAATACTTATGTTTACAAAGTGTTAAGTTATATGACATTTTCAAGTAACAATTATTTCTTTTTGACCAGAAATGGTGACTTCTTTACCCACTTTTGCCACCTTGCTAATAGCCTACCTTAATACAATGAGTAAGATAATATATTACCAGACTAGAGAACAAAAATCATACACATTACTTTTAGTAATAGTATCTTCAATATTATTAATAGAATTTCAAGTTTCTGAAATGTATTTGGCACTTGATCCTGCAAAAATACACAACATAGCTATGTTTAGTTAATGATTAATATGGTAGGAGGTTTTTGGTATAGTTTTGTTGCATTCGCTCCTTGATTTGTCATGCTGTATAATTCCATCTGGACTCATGTATTGGAAGTGAAAGACAATAAGTTATAACTGGTTCTAGCAATTACTACAAAGTAAAACAAAATATTACAATTACTGTATTAAACCACAAACAATCCTTTAAACCTGCTAAAAAAATAAGTGACACAAGATATATTCCTTAATTTGAGCTGATAATCATCTTGTGGTGAAGTACTTTACAATAAGTATTACTTTAAAGCACAGTCACAGTGTATGAAAAATAAGGTAACTTTTTAATATATAGGTACATTTTCAAAAACAGAAAATCATATCACATTATATACTATACTATTTTAGGGCATGTTGTGTTTACCTTATTAAGAACAATGTAAAAATAAATATTCATTGGTATAGTATGACATATAAAATGTATACACAAAGCGTAAAAAAGTCACAATGTTTAAATATAAAATAAAAAACACAAAACACAACAATAACAAAAAATAGGTATGTACAGTATGAGGTTCTTTTCTGTGGCATGTGTCTGTTAGAGATGCCTGGTAATGTTGTAGTGGTTTATGGGAGTGAATTGGACTCAAATTGTACAAATCTGTGGTACAGTAGCTTGTGGGCCTTGATGGTGATTATTAGAATCGGCTGTGACTCTTCATCTACTGTAGGCATTCATATCCACCTTTTGCCAGAGAAAACGACAAACATAATAAGATGGGCTGCCGTGATAGTGCCCTTCACTATTGGACAAATGCCAGTAAATAAATGCCCTTCCAGGACAATGGGACTGCCACACTGCACCATGAGTTTTCAGATCAGCATTATGTAACCATTCCGCTCATCAATCCAGAGAGTCTTTGCTGTCAATAATGAGTTATTTAAGCCTATAAAAAGGGAGATTTACTTTGAAGCCAACAAAGAAAGGTTCTAATTTTGACGAATTAAGATGCAGGATTTTATTTTTTTAAGTTGTGAAAATACCGCGTAAGACTTGACCTCTGCTAAATCAAGCCCAGATATTTGGGATTGTAGCCAAGAATCTAACCTGGTAGCTACCCTGAGCATCAATACAATGTCTCTCAATTCAGATTTCTGTACAGAACACAGTTTAAATGCAAAAATCTCACAGTGCTGTGATTTAATCATGAGAGTATCACATTAAACCTTAATGACTGCAAAAATACAGGCAGCACCCTTAATTTTAGTTTTATTATCAGGAAGCAGAAGAGGGTCAGAATTTATTTATTCATTTTATGTGAAGATGACATGCACCATGCAATGAATAGGTTCCATATGGTGTGAAACTCAAGTGCATGTTTCTGGTAAAACTCTCTCTTCTCAGCCAATTAATGTGGGAAGAACTTCAAGAATAACAATTAAAGCATAAAAACGTGTCAAAAAGTGTCCAATTCAATAGATAAGCTTTGACTGAAGAAACACAGTGTGGAGGCACTAAGGGAAATATGTCTCTGCTGGAGCCTTAATACATTGTGAGATCTGAAAGCTTTAAGATCTAAATAAAAGAAAGATCATCCAAAACATTCAATATTTTGATGCAAAATAAAATAAGTTTCTTATATTTTACATGTCTCTGGACACATCTCTGCATCTGTCCTCACACATCTCTGCAGGATGTTCCTGGGTTTCTCAGACTTTAATCTTGAGATGTTCTGGGGATAACTTCAGAACGTTCTTAATCAGAATGTCTTTTTACCCAGTTTTCTACAGCAGTTTGATCTTTAATGAATATTCAAATTCCCATACATGTGAATCTGCAGTTAAATAAATCTGTTATGGACACTAATTTGCAAACTCTACAATACAAAGATTTGCCAACTGCTCCCCTTTCCTAAGACAAATACTTTTATGATATCATTTTAACTTAAGATACATGAACCATTTGTTTTCATACTAATAAAGACTTTTGACTCAGATTTTATTAAGTAGAATTACATAGTGTTTGGTACTATATTGGCAAAGTACTGAAGAAAGCGTCCGTATAATCAATATTATCATAATCAGAATAATAATGATTTTTACGTCATCCCTTCTGTAACAAAGAGCTATTGTATATACTGTAGATAGATCATTTTGCAATGCATTTTTGAAGGAAATGAAAGATTCAAATAAATAAACAGTTCTCTAGCTTTTTCTTTTGTGCACTGAAGCTGCATTTCCATGTGATTTGCCTGGCTGTATACCAGGCTTTATCCAATGAAGTAGGACCTTCTAAATGAATGAGAATCACACGATGGTGAAACGTGGCCCGCAAAAGCCATGCTTTGTAATGTTGTCTTATCCCTTTTTCGCAATCAATTCAGTCCTTCAGTCTCAGCTCACTTCAAAGAGCCCTTTGCTTCTAAGCTGAAGGTCTATGAATTCAGAGGTAACCTTTTCTTTTCATTACACTTTGTCAAGAATCTTCTTTTTTTGCACAGCCGATCTGAAATTGCTGCCCTTAGAAGCCAAGTGCATCAAAGACCGCTGGGGCTGAGCCAGACTCCCTGTAGAGAAACAATCCACTTGGCAACATGCTGACAACACATAAACAACAGTTTGTCAATAGGCCTCACAGTGGTGACCTACAGTATCATTGGCAAAGCAGTGGCATCTCTATGAGTGCATGGCAATCAGACTGTACAATGTGATTGTCTCCTCAGTGTTGTAACAAAACTGAGCAACATGTACAAAAACACAAATTAAAAGCTATTAGTTCTGCAAAGTTATTAGAACAGTGAAGAATTCAGACATATTTTTTATCTACTGCCACTTATTTTCTAATGACATGTAATTAGATGCTCTTGGTGCCATTACATAATGGAAAGTATTTGTTTTTACGATAGACTTTTAGGCGAATATAAAGCATTATAGTTACTAAGCTACAGTATATTCCTTGAGTGCACTGTAGTGCCATTCTTATACTTACATTACTGCACTGTACATATCATCACATTACACTGAAAAAGGCAATAAAATTAAAACAGGAATCATTATTTGGAAAATACTCTGATTACAGTTGAATTGTTGAAACAAACTTATAGTTTAGAAATAAAACAAAAAATAGTTTTTTCAATTAAATTCCTAACAAAGCCATGAAAAAAAGACAAATTCAAATTAATTTTATAACCTCCGACATAAAAAGCCTGTCTGGTCTAGCTACTTTAGATAAAAACTGAATCCTTTACACTTTTCTCTAGTAATTACAAAGACAGCTTCTAGTAAAACAGCTGTTTGAGTCTTAAGTTTAAAAATACACCTCAGGTTAATAGATAAGTGATATCAACTTCAGAAACATTCATTAATGCCAAAAAACATTTAGGGAAACTATTGTTATTAATATTAATATATGATATTTTCTTGCAGGAATGATTCCTATACTGTAATTAATAACGACTTTATAATCCTGTTTTTTAAATGAAAGTAATAGTTTTTTCTATTCTTAACTACAGACCACTCACTTCATTGAAGGGCAAATCAGAACAGACCAGACTGGAATAGGAATTTAACCTGCATTTCAAATTCAGTAATAAAGTCACACTGAATTCAACAGAAAGAGGCAGGAAGAAATTGATATAGCTTATTGAACCAATCCTTAGAATGAATACTATTATTATTTGTAAAGTTTTTTCATTTTAATAGTATTGAATACATTTTTTGAGAAATAATACATTCAGAAATCAACGTTTCCCAGTCTATCTTGTGCAGTGTTGTACTGTACTGTATGTCACTCTGTCTGACAGAGGTTAGAATGCTTTATTTAAATCCTGCAGCATATTTCTTCTGTATGTAAAGTGTTTCACACCTGTTTGTTAGTTTTGTTCATATTCAGCATTCACCAATCAGTGGCAAAGATTAATGAAAATCAAAACTAGTCAGTTCTGACTGTCTTATCTGAGATGGCTCTCTCATAATAACAATAACCAATTAGGAACAGCCAAGTGTCAATGGCCTATTTTTTTACACTTACTGTAATACACAGCACACACAATCAGTGCTGTGCATAGCTGAACCTTCATCACAATATACTGACAATGGGCTTATACTCAGAAGAATATGTTTTATTTGCAAAAGAAGATTTACAGTAATCTTGAGAATCATATATTAGAACACAAAAACACAAAAAGGTTACAAATGAGGGAAGTCTATTTGGCTCATCAAGGTCATTTGGTTTCTAGTAGCTTATTGAGCCAAGACTCTCATCCAGCTGTTTCTTCAAGGACCCCAGGAAATCCAGTTCAACAATGCGGTTCTGTAGCATTCTGCAGCAAGTAGGTTCTGTAGTCCAACTCACAAACCACTATTTGTGTAAATAAATTATTCTTGTTCTCAGTCTTACCCCTTAATTTCCACTGTGTCCTCAGGTCCTGATTTCATAACTGATTCTGTGCTGACTGATTATGTCAGATAACAATATCTTTCCGGATTTGAAATACCCAAGTCAACTCCACTTACAGTGGCCTCTGTGAGTTCAAGAGTAAAAAAGATTTCGTTCCTTTATCCTTCCCCTTTAAATCTCTTTCAATAAATGTGTTGCTGTTCATTGCTTCCAAAACAGCAGTTCTTGATGAATGCGAAAAATCAGATTTATTCGCAGTGATATGACACGGTACATGTGAAATCCCAGAGTTTCTTGTGTTTTGCTTTTTCAGTGACACACTCTTGGTAGGCAGGCTCATTCCTGGTACTGTCTCTGGTAGTGCCCTTAGCCCACCCTCTAAAACAGCATTAACAAAGCTCTAAACACCAAACTGCTGTCTTGCTTAAAAGACTTCATGCACCACTGCATGGTAAACGTATGGCTTGAAAGATAAAGGAGAGCTATTTTAACCACTACAGTATTTCACAAATTGCAACGTAAGAATGTCTGAATATCTTGCCAATATGAATCCAGGTGCTATTAATAAATAGGTAAAATGCTTCACAGTGATACTGTACCTATATCTGAAATATATTAGTCAGATTATTCTTCTTGTACTTTAAATTTAAGATGTAACTGGGTACCTGAATACATCACTTACAATAAATTAATATATAGTACTGTTATTACAGATAAGTTAGTTAGGCTCTATGAAACTAAGTAGAATTTTTATGGCTGTTTCCAACCCATGATGCTGTCCTCCAGGTCCATTATTGTATGAGATGGAATCACAAACAGGCAATTTTATCAACTGATAAAGGGTAAACTTAATTTCACTTCTTTTTCCTTTTATTGAAAAGTGACAGACTTTTCAATCAAAAGACATGGTAACAAAATCAAAATGATACTAAGTTATTGTTATTAAATCATTATATTAGTAATTCATGCATGATACACAGAATCCTATTCCTATGAATAATAGAAGAAAATATGTTTTAAAACATCATGTGATCCTCATTTTATTATATTTAAGATTTTATATGTGAACACGTTCTCTTTTCCCCAGTAAAGTAGCTTAAAATTGGAAGAATTTGAGTGTTAGGTTAACTCGAAACTCTTTGTTATTTACAAAAAATGATGAAAGAGTTGTAAATGAGCATCATTTTGTGTAGTGAAAATAACGTGTCTGAACAAAAGCCTAGGTTCAGGAAACAAAGAGTATATCTAAGGGACCGTATTTCTTTTTCCAAAAGAATGCAACATAAGGATATGGGAATTTTGATGTTGTCCCTACTGCTTCCCCAAACCATCGACACAAATGTACAGTGCAAAGAACCGCTAGATATTCTGAACATGGGTGAAGGAAGACCTTACCAAACTCCTGAGATACACAGAATTCAGATCCCTGAGAGCATACCATCTCTCTCCCATTAAACATCAGAAACATTGTATTTACACAGCCCTTCTTCACAAATCATGAACCCGAGAACTCAAAATACACACAATACAACACACGGGAATTTAAAAGAAAATGACTCCTAATTATTTTTTTCAGCTTAGGTTTGAAATGTACTGTTGTTGATGAGCCCGGTGACAGCCTGTGTGTTACATTCACAAAGCCGGGTGGGAAAGGGAAAAGAGTGTCGAGGTGACAGATGTGACACTCTGTTTCAGAGAAAACGTCTGCGGCACCATGCTTTCTTGACTCAACGCCCTGAAAAAACAATCATCTGGAACTCCAGCACACAGCACTTCTTCAGGACTCTGCAGGATGCTCTAATTCAAGTGAAGCCATTCAAAACATGACTTATTTCTTGCATAAGCATAAAAATAAATACAAATTAAAAATGAATATGGCTGTAATAGTCTTCTTTTTGCATCTTATTTTAATAAAATATTTTTAAAATTCTAATAACATTTCACCAAAAACATATTACTTCAACTGTTGTGTTTGCTAGCACCTTTGGGAGAATCTCAACTTCTTTAAACACCATCTGTTAAAGAAAATATCTCTGTGGTGCTGTTTCCATATCCCAACAATTCACATCAACATTTGGGAAGGAACTGAAATATATGATAGTTTACATTAAATGTGAAACAACTTTAAAGGGTTTTTTTGTGTAAACATTTTTATGAATGTGTGTAATTTGTTCTGACATATGTTCAGTTATTATGTATCGATAGCATACACCTGTCATACAAAATGAATCTTTTCAAACAGTTAGCAGTTGTCAATTTACGTAACTATGCTCCATGCCCCCCAAAACAAAAAGAGGATGCTCACAAAAAAAACACATATGTTAAAATAACACACAAATAAGACGCCCTATCTGCCTGTGTTAAGATCATTCTCAAAACGCTACTGAACAAGTGACTCAGAATGCTCACTTACAGTAAGATAAGATAAGATCACTTTATTGGCCATATACAATTTCTTGTATAAGGAATTTGTCGTTTCACATATGTGGCACAAGACGTTGTGGTCAGATGACATGAAATTGGAACTTTTTGGTCTAAATGCCAAGTGGGACATTTGGTGCAGGCTCAACACACCACATCTCCTAGTAAATGCCATCCCTACTGTTTAGTGTAGTGGTGGCAGTGTTGCGATCGGAATGTCTCTCCACAGCAAGGAGTGAAAAGCTTGATAAGAAAAAAATAAAATATCACCCTGCAACTTACAACTGACAGCCCACTGAAGCTAAGCAGGTGTGAACCTGGCCAGTACCTGGATAAGAGACTCCTGGGAAAAACTAAGGTTCATGCTGGAAGGGGTGTTAGTGGGGCCAGTAGAGGGGGGGTTCATCCTGCGGCCTGTGTGGGTCCTAACGCCCCAGTATAGTGACAGGTACACTACACTGTAAAAAGGCGCCGTCTTTTGGATGAAATGTAAAAACCGAGGTCCTGACTCTCTGTGGTCATTAAAAATTCCAGGGCGTTTCTAGAAAAGAGTAGGGGTGTTACCCCGGCATCCTGGCCAAATTTCCCCTTGACCTTTACCAGTCATGGCCTCCTAATAATCACCATCTACAGTATGAATCTGTTTTCCTCCCCACAGATGGGGTGTGAGCATACTGGCACATCATCCAGGTGAGGGTGCACATTGGTGGTGGTGGAGGAGAGTCCCCATTACCTGTAAAGCGCTTTGAGTGGAGTGTCCAGAAAAGTGCTACATTATGTAAGTGTAAGGAATTATTATTAAATACAATTAGAAAACCTGTTTCAGTCAGCTACTCTGGAGAGGTTTAAGAATAAAAAGAATAAAAAACCGAATTTCCTTGAGGGGCCTAGTCAAAGTCCTGACTTGAATTCTGACTTGAAAATGCTTTCCATGAGCTATCCCCAAGTAACTCTAAGAGAGCAAATACAGGAAAAAATGGCTCCAAACCGGTATGCAAAGTTTGTCGAAACATACCAACAAAAAGAGTTAAGGCTGTAATTTCTGCCAAGGAGCTTCCAACAATGTAATAACATATTATGCTAACAATTATGTTAGATTTTCAAGACATATGATTATTAAAATGACGGTAGCATTTCACTAACATCTAATACCACAAAAGTGCCACCTATCAAACTACTCTGAGCAGTGAATGGCCAAATTTGGTATGCCAGAAGGCATTGTAGCATACCGCTGTTTGCTTTCCACTGACGAGACTATATACACATTCCAGATGGCTGCACCTGTACTTCATTTTTTTCTCTTTGATTTTTCTCACATTTACTGTAACTTATCTTACCCTTAGATGTCTTCAGTTTGAGCACTCAGGGTTTTAATAAAATATTAATTTAAAGCAATGTGTACGGTATATATCATTTTGTAATTTCACAAAATGGGAAATAAAGGGTATGAAAACTTTTCCATATCATTAATTAGTTGTTCAGATTTGACTGGTAAGCATTCTCATGCATTTGTGAATATGTGTAGCGCTGAACATATACAGTAGTATGTCAGATATCAGTGTCATTGATGGCACTTTTCACTTGTTCATGAGCACCTAGCACGTGATAATATTTGAGAATAGTACATTGGCCAAAGGTCAATCACAACATGGAATCCCTTGCAATTTACTTATTTTCTTAACTTATTTTTCCTTTTGTAGTATATTGTTAGAGTATTGTTCAACATCCTCCTTATATTTTTATGTGGATTAGAGTCTATATTTGCATTAATCTATCAAAGGCTGTTTGTTATAATCTCAAACGTATGTTACTAAACCTGCAAAAAATGTGTTCTAAATAATAATCGCTATAGTTTGTTAATTGAATTTCTTTAATTTTATAGTAGTGCATAATTGCACTCTTGTAAAGATGATTGGAACATTTTTTTTCTAACCAGCTGCTGTGCTATAGACAACACACAGAGAAGCAGCCTTACTGATGTGTCCAGTTCCAAGTTACACCCCTCCTTTCACGAAGTCATATCAATACCGTTCAAAGACCTGAGGGTCTGATTATGAGATTTTAAACATGAATCAATTACCTTTTATGCTATTCACAACCTTGTGTGGCACAGGAAATATTATTCCAATGTATGGCTCTAGAAAGGATACTACTTCAGCCCTCTATGCCACTCAGCCATATACTGTATTAAAATTAGCTCCAGATGTTTAGAAACATACAGTAAAGAGTAACATGTAGAAAACAGTGATTGCAGTGGTAATGCTGTTGCAAGTCTAAAACTATTAACAGTACCACCTTAAACATAATAAAACAAAAAAAAGGTTTTTACTTTTTAAAAACTTAATCTTCTCTGCAATAATATTTTCTAAATTGCAGCCCTACAACCCGTATACAAAACACAAAACAGTGAGATCCATCTCTTAATACTACAGGCAAACACTCCACATTCCACTGGCATAATCAGAACCCTCTCGCTGTACATCACTGCATTACAAATACTAGAATAATGAACACTAGGACGTGGGCTGTGTGAGACCAAATGACATGATAGATACCTGATCAAAGCTCTAACCACATACTGTAACTTTCAAGGACAAAATGTGCATTACTTCTGATATGACCGAAAACACAAGAAAGTCTCTATTTTTAAAGCTGCTAAACTCACAAAGTACTCAGAAACAATCCAGGTGATCCTCTATTAAGCCTTGCAAATAATACCATGGAAAGTACATTCTCTCATGCATCATTTATGGAGTCATTAACACAACTACTGTATGCTAGCTAATTTTTATTTTCAATGTGTTGCCTCACAGTAGTGCCGATAAAACTGTGCTTATATTAGCATTATAATCATTAAAAGTTGATTTTCTATCAGTCATCGGTGAAAGCTATGTGTTGAAAACAAGTCACCAAGCTGCTACATATGATACATTTCCTATGGTTATAGATACTGAAGTTTTATTTATCTGTTATGATAAACTACAGTGAAATTAATGTCTGTGACATGACAAAGGTGACATTCAAGTGTAATCAAGAATACTAGTCTGAAACATCCAGTCATAAAGCATAAAAATCATAACCATAAAAACTGAACATGCAGATAACTGCTTTTGTAAATGCATCTGTTGTTACCTGTAGTTTTAATTTCATAAGCACTGTCAATTTAAAAAAATCAGACAAAAAAAAATTTTGCCCGGTCAAAAATGTGGTTCAAGGAAAAAACGTTTACCAAGTGTTAAATAAAGAATGTTCAATATACAGTACAGTACATACGGTAGTGAAAATATAATAATTAAAAATAACAGATAATAGATGATAAATTGAACTTAGAGTTGAATCAGCACCCTTAGCTTTCATTATCAAATACAATATCCAACTGTTCCTATTTCTGTTTGTTTTTTTATTTTTTACTCACTCTTAACTGCGGTTGTAAACCTTTTTCCCAATATTTATTAAAATAGGCAAAACATAAAAAGTACTAATCTGGCCTTGAGAAGCTTAAGCAATATATAGTTTATTTATAAATTGCTTATGGCAAACTCAGCATGCCCATGTTGCCTGCACTACTCTGAACTGCCTCCTGGTAAATTATTAAAATATCTCCTTGAGTTGTTAAAAATGTACATTTTTTTCTTCATTAACGTAACGCATGAAAAACAGCTCCAAGTGCAAAATTCCCATGTCATACAGTCAATTCTGACCATGTCTGGGTTATGTACTGACTGCATATTAAAAAGAAAGCTTGTATTTTATCCCAAAATGCTACACCTGAGTGTAGTTCAAATACGACAACTTGGTGATGCCTCAAAGAAAGCTTATGAATGATGTACAGCATCAAGAGAAACAGGCCAGGTAAAAGACACTGGATTTAAACTAGTCCTGATTTTCCATATGTGTCAGTATACATAATTTACTGCATAATTTGCTACAGTACATACTGTATGCAAGAGTGGAATAACTGTTCCCCAAAATATTTGCTCTAAGTCCTACCTGTTACCTTTATAATTGCTCTGGTTTGAAGCAATGTTGGCTCCTTCTCTGTCTCATACTGCATCCAGTAGTCACTTGTTGTTGTTTTGATAAATGAGATAAATAATGAGAAGTCCCTAGTGCCATCCATTTAACTACAGGGCAGCACTCCAAACAGATATGTGATACTCTGTGAAACGCACAGCAGTAGGTGGTGTCACACAGATGGACAGAATATGCCTGCTTGTTGATTCCTTTTTTCTTCTTTTCTGTTGCAGCTAATTCCTATTTATTTAGACTGTTATGGCAGAAAAATTATGTTAGAACCAAAGTTGAGAGTACCAATGCAGTGTGGTATTTTTCCACTTTTCCAGTTTAAAAACATCCAATACTTTCAGCTTTGCCCCAGCATCACACACAGGAACAAAATAACTGGCACATTCTTAGAAATGCTAACATTGCTGGTGTATGTGACAAAGACGACTGTACTGTATGTAGGACTCTATGAAATTGTATGTGCATTAAAGTTTATTAATTGTTAATGGTTACTTTCCTATTCACACTTTTATCTAAACAGTACAGTGTTCATGAAGCATGCTGACTTTGTTCTTTGGGGTGGGCCCACACAACTGTCCAAAACCAATACAACATGATGGTCATGCTGTTTTACATCCAAACAACATCCTGCCAGCAAAAGTTACCTTTCCCCCACATTATACTTAGCAATAAACTGAAACAGAAATACAGTATTCTATTTGAGAGGATTCATTTTTGTGGTCGAGGAAACTGAATAAAACATTATTGTGTGAATAGTGCTCTAGTTACACACTATAAAAAATACCAGGTCTACTAGTGTAAGAGTAGGCCTTTACAGGGACTTACAGTACCAAGACTCCCCAGAGCATAAAAACTCCCAGCAACAACTGGCAACTATTGTGACATATTGTGTCTGGCACTTGCCTGGGTTCTATAGGAGGTGCCTAAGATACTCTGGATGGAGTTCTAAGTGCACACACTACACTTACAGTACATACATTTGCATTTCTTTGTGTTGAGTGCTTATCTGAAAATATATAATATACATATTGTAGTTGTACTGTTATATGTATAATAAATGCATTGCATGAAATGAAATGCGCTGCTAGTTCCCAGGGGTATTTTGTCAATTAGCAAACTAGTAGTTTTGTGGCTGAGTTTCAGCCCTTGTGTTTTAGTACCAGAGGAAACTGTAATAGCAGTTACTCCAATGGCATTTATTGTGAATGGTATTCACAGTTATCTGTTGTCTGATCAGAATTTTGTACTATGAATCAATATTTACAGTATTGCTTAAGCTTATATACTACATACTGATGTAATATGTATCAAATATCAAGGATAACAAAGATTTTGCATAAGTAAAGAAAACTGGGGATTTAGAAGATTACATTTCTTTCCTTATATTCAGCAGTTGAATCAAAACATCTTGAAACCACTTTAACACTGACTTATTTAGTCAGTTTATAATTTAATCAAACTATTTTGTTAGTTTTATGTAAGAAAAGCTATATCTATAAAAAAGTAATACAATTCCTTAGCTAATAGTAAAAGCTCACTCCAATGAGCTGCCTAAACTATTTAATTAATAGTATGAAAGTATGAATTCATGTGATAGGATAAAGTTACATTAGTGAATATGTGTATGACCTGTTCACTGTATATAGGTCTAAGATGGCTTCTGTTCATGGCAATGACAATGACTTTCATGACTTATTTCATGAAACCCAAGTATGTAATATAGTGATATTTTAAAATACAACAAAAAATAGTTAACATGTTACAGAAGAGGAGATGATTCTGCCTTTGAGCACTCTTCATATTCCAGAAATGACAAATACACATTCTTTGTATAAATAACATAATAATTAAGATATGTTTAAGGAAACAGGGACTTCATTTGCATCACATTAATAGAGGACTATGACTCCAAATTAGGTCTGTGCCATAAAAAAGTAGAAACACCACAATCTGTGACCACATGAATAAGTCATATTCAATCCAATTTAATTCCAAAAAGATGACTATCTTCAAAGTCTTTTTGAATTTTTTTATTGCCATTTTCTATTAAGCTGATAACTTATAATAGTTGAATATATTTTTTTTTAAGATAAGAATCAGTTTAGTCATGATACAATAAAAAGGAATGAGCAAAAAAAAAAACATGCACTGTCTATAACACACAATGATTACTGTACAGCCTTGCACTGTTAAGCTGGGTTCACAAACCAAAACGTCCTTTGTGGATAATCGTTTGCACACCTTTCCAACATTTCTATGAAACATTCTTTTATTCATTCTGCTAGTTTTTTTTATAAAGCGTGAGATAAGAATATACTGTATACAGTATATGCATGTATAATAAGCTGTAATCTTTTTTTTTAAACTTTTATCTGTAGGTTTAAATGTTTAAATTTACTATAGTGAAAAATGACTACATTAACGTAAATGATAAATATAACAAAACATATTGAAAATGAGGTGGCATGGTGGCACAGTGGTTAGCATTGCTGGCTCAAAGTTCAGTTCCTGAGGTGCTATCTACTGTATATGGAGTTTGTATGTTCTTCCTGTGTTCACATGAGTCTCCTCCAGGTGCTCCAGTTTCCTCCCACAGTCCAAAGACATACTGGTACCTAGGTTCACTGGCTTCTGGGAAATTGTCCCTGGTGTGAATGTGTGCATGACTGTGTCTGGGTGCTATCCTGTGATGGACTGGCATCCAGTACATGATGTACTGTATCCTGCCTTGTTAGCATTGCTTGCTGGGATAGGCTCTGGCATCCTCTTGACCCTGAACTGGCCTAACCAGTTAGAAAATGGATGGATGGAAAACAGTACATTCATCCACAGTTTATATTAATATAGAGCATCTTATTCAACAAATTAAATACTGCCCTTCTAAAATCAGTCTGTTATAAAATAGTAATTTAGTTGGAACAAGAACTGAGACTAAAACTCATACTGTATCTCAACACAACCCACAGATGTACTGTAGGTGCTAGTTGGAAAATACAACATTACACAGCGGATGTAACTGGTGTTAAAAAAATAGAAAAGAAATGTACAGGAGATTTAATTTATACTTTTGTTTATATCCTTTTGCACACTTAAAACAAAGTTTGCACGTCCTGACACACGCCTGACACAAGCACTTAGTTTTTGTATCAGGCCAATACTGCTCCAAGTTACTAATGATGAATATAATGTAAAATGACATGCTCCCCATCTTTCAAAAACTTTATTTTATCATGTTTAACAGAGCTTTTAAAGATTTTTAAGTAAACATAAGAAAAATATGCAATGCACAACAAGAAAATTTTAATGTAAAATGTGTAATTTAATGACATTTGATGTGTTACATCTTAGTCATGCGCTGAAACATTACTAACATTAAATTCCATGGTGACCAGAAGGTAAGGAACAAGAAGCATTTCCATGGATAAGTGAAATAACAGTAATTGAATGATTGACTAATCTTTTAAACTTCCTGACGTTAAAGATCTACCTTGACATACAAAAGATACAAGGGATCAGCTTTGCATTAATGTTTTGTGCCTTCAAATAAATTATTTTGATGCAAATAAAAGGTATTATTTTTAATGTAAATGACTTGCATTGCTGTCACTGCATGCATCACCATCATAGGTTACTAAAGACATTCAGATTACTGTGTGGGACTCTGATTCCTATTTTTGCAAATGTGAATCCTGTTTTCAAGGTGGAGAGTGTTCACGTGTGTTGCTAGTCTGCATACCATTACATTGTTTTACAGGAAAGCATAACAATTTGCTATATAAAAACCAATTCAGGGTACTTTTTCATCAATAATCATATTAACTTTAAATATTTGTTTCTTGTTTAAATTTGATTTAAATGAGCTGTTTAGCCCACAGCATCACAAGTACGGGATACACACTAACAATGTTATTTAACTCTAACATTAATTCCACTCCTCCCCCAGCTCGCTCTGAAATAAAGCCATAAAATCTAAAGGGATTACTATGTTCCAGTTTCATGGTATTCTTAACCAGTTTCTACCACATATTAAATTGAGAATGAGTGCTGTGAAATTCTGTATTAATTAAAATGGTGTATGTTTGATTAAATCTTGTTAATGGTTTTAGCCATACAGTATGAAATAACTTCTTTCATACAGCTGAAAATTTGATATACTGTACATACTTCTGTTCGAAAAACTGAGCTAATTAATGCTTAAATGTAACATGTTAAAATTGCCAAATCAAAGGTGTTTTTAAGCATCATAAAACTGACTCTCAGGGAGCTGCACGAATGGCTCAGTTAGTACAGGTACTTGCTCTGAGCCTAGTCCTAGTGCCACCTAGGGTATCTTTCCTTTGACACTTAACAATGACCTCTGAGGTGTGCAGGGTGCAAGTTAACTTGAAAGCTTGGCAATAAAAGTCACCTCACTCCTCCAGCCAGTGCTTCCTGCTGTGGAAACTGGATGAAAAGGAAGGGATGACTCTGACAATTCAACATTGTTTTTCAATGTACACTTTCATTCTATACAATATGAATAAAGATGTAAATATATCCTACTTCTGTTTATTATCAGCATCATTATCCGCACAGGAAAGGAAAGCCTTTACAACATCCATCAATTTTTGAACCAGCTTATCCAATACAGGGTCGTGGGGGAGCTGGAGCCTGTGCTACCAAGCAACGGGCACAAGCAGGGTACACCCTAGACAGGACCCCAGTCCATCACAGGGCACACACAGAGACAAACACACACACTCACGCCAGGGTGAATATTTCAAGAAGAGGAAACTAATGTAAACATAACACTCCACATAGACAGCAATGCTAACCACTGCGTCTCCATGCCACCCCACTTACAGTATTTTCTTGAACTATTTACTTTTATGCGGTCATTTTTAACTTCATACATCTAATTTGAATTTTAAACATTAATGACTGATCTACAGTAATTAAAACCAAGAGCTTTGAGATCACTCTCTTATCATTCATGCATATACATATCTTACAATTTCTAAAAATGTTTCATAGAAATATTTGCAATTTGTGCAATTATCCACAAAGGTAGTTTTAGTTTGTGAACCCAAATTAATCAGGATTAGTTCATCTCACGATCCTAGTCCACTACTGTATGTGGCTAAGTTGAAAGTTGTACTTAACAACCTTAAGCTTGGTTTCATCCTTCTCTGCTCTTCTTCCATCCAAGATCCTGTTGGCCAGACTGAATCACAAATAAATGAATTCACGAATGTTAAATTCTCACACGTAGAAACTCTACCATATTCAAGTTTCTTTTGCTAATGCTAAGTTGAGAAAGAAATAGACATGAAAGGAAATATATAAGAAAAAATATGATTATTGCCCTTTGAGTCTTAAAATGAAATTAATGTTTATGAGTACCTCATAACTGTACTTCACAATCTACTATAACAAGTTCATTTTGGAGACAGCATATGCCACAAGATGTTCTGTTCTTTCCATCTGGAGAGAAATGAGACAATGATTTGGTGTTCAGTACTACTTTATGAATACAGTATATAGTATACATGTAAATACAGTATACTGTATGCTAGCTACTGTTCATCCATGTACTGTAGATGGAAACAGCTTAATTTGTTGCGATTATTTGAGATACTTATTACATATTGAAATCAGATCTAAACTAGTTCTGTGTCAGAGTGCAACAGCATACACATTCACAACAATATGAAGATACTCCACAGCACCTGCTAGGCTTTGTACAACTGTCAGAAATCTAAGCTGCAGGATTTCAATTTCCTGCTTCAATTACATCATTATCCACATAACTATAGTACAAGCTCACTGCAATTCAAAGTCCTAAAACACTGTCCTAAATACACAAACTGAAATATAAAATGTAATGCTTCTTCCTCTTGCTTTTCAATCAATCAATCAATCAATCAAAGTTTATTTATCAAATGCACAACAATACAGCGTGCAGCAGTAATTGCTGGCAATGATAAAAATCACAAAATTAAAGTTACAAAATAAGGTAACATAATAATAGTGCAATATGAATTGAATAAGATAAAATAGAGCTGCTGTGCAAACTTCTTTAGCCTGCGGAGAAAGAATAGGCTCTGCCGTGCTGTTTTGACCACGATGTTGGTGTGGTGGGTCCTGGTTAAGTCCTCTGTGATGTTAACTCCAAAGAGCTTAAAACTGCTTTTTCCTTGGGAGTTACTACAAATACATGAGAGAGTCTGCAATTCAAAAATTGCGGCAAAGTTCAAAGAACATAAAATTAAAATGAGACAAATGGGATTTTTTTTCTATAAATTAGGTTACACATCTCTCAGCAGTGCAGTATGTAAAACTTTGCAGCTTTCTTAAGAGTTTTAGAACTCACCAAAATGTTTGAATGGTAATTATTATACCATAGGGAAATCCATAATAAACTGGGGTCCAGCATTGCTGAAGAGTAATCCCTGCGATAGGCTGGTATCCCATGAGAGGGTGGAGTCATGTGCTCTTTCATCTGCTTAATGCTACACAACCCAGGATAAACCCTGGTTTAAGGGTGGCCTGTCTCTATCATGAGCTGATGTGGCTCTGGTATGGATGTTACCCCATTACATACAATATACTGCATCTGTGTAATTCATCAAATTGTAAGCTGTTCTAATTGTTGGTTATGAAAGAAGGTGCTTAAAAATGAAATGTCAAACAGTGCCAGAAAACACAAAAAAACTTTATCACATTCCTTAAACAATGTAAAAGTAACAAGAAAAGTGAAAAACTATGACATGTGACCAGACACTTTCTCAGTTGTCTTCATTACCTACAGTACTTAATTAGCCCCCTTTTCTCCTTTTCTCTCAGGCTGTGAGCATCCACTTTCCATGCGCCATATCTTTCTCTTGTCCTTTTTTTTTTCTTACATTTGAGAAACGTTAAAAAAACTCTGAACCTATAAAACCTATAACTTCCGTTAAACCCTTATTTAAGCCCTTACATCTTTCAGGGAACCAAATGAAAAAAGAAACTAATAAATAAAATATAGAATATTTCAAGATTAAAAGATCAAATCTTTTCGGCATTTAAATTAATCCAAATTACAGAATAAAATGTCTAGCGAATCGTGAATACAAGTTGAGCTTTAATTTAGTTCCTGAAATTGTTTTGCAAGAGCCTGAATTCTTTTCATTATCTTTTCGACTTTTGGTTATTAACACCCATCCAATTTGGAGTCTTGTCGTATGGCAGCAATGTGAGACATATTCTACAAGTGGGGAGAATGAGGATGAGCAAACATGTCATCCCTGACACACCGTGAGCTCCTCAGTGACTTACAGGAGGGTTAGCACCAATTGAAGGAGCCACTGCAAACACAACGGCACTGGGCAAGGTGCAGATGTGGCACTGAGAAAGGTCTAGCTGACTTATCCTACTTCAACAGCGAACCACAAACCAGTGGACACTACAGGAAAGAACGCAGGAGGTGTTTCGGTATACAGTACAAAGCCTGTGGGAGAGTGGAACAAGCTGTCCAGCCATGTGGCTTGATTGAAGCTGCGAATTTTTTCAAGAAACGACTAGATGAGATGTTTTGATCAGTTAGCTACTGAAAACCAGATGAGCAAGTTGGACTTAATGGACCCCTAACATTTGTGACTCCACATGGCTCAGGCTTGAACTCACAATGCCAGGATCATAGATCACAGGTCAAGCTTAATCACACATATACGGTACCATCTTACAATTATGTTTCAAATTAATCCAGAGTGCCTTGCATCTGTTGCTTGCCGGGACAGGCTCTGGTTCCTCCTGTACTGGTTAGAGCGGTTAGAAAATGGATGGATGGATGAATCCAGAGTGTTCATTACAATAGAAATTTCTTCAGACATTCTTTAAAAAAACAATCTTTTCAGATTCCCTCACATACTTAAGAAAATTACTATTTGTTTCATCAGGTTTACTGAACAAAGTGGATAACCATAATCAATTCCATAAGGATAATTATTATACTAGTCTATTTTACTATATGTCTGTTGTATGGCTGGTATACAGCATTTCAAACCATATTCAGTAAGCTAATGGGAACAGGGTCAGTGTAGCCAATCAAACCTAACATGCACATCTTTTGGAGGAAACTAACATACCCAATGACCGGGAGGCAGCAGTGCTAACTACCACACTACACAATCATGCTGCCCTCCATTTCACTGACACAATAACTTAAATACAAGTCTCCACTTCCTCCAGCTAAACTCTGACTGCTTCAGATAATTTATTAAATTAACCCAACCTACTGTATGTTATAAAGTATATTTAAAATATTAAAAATGAATTTCAATAAAACTGTACACAAAGTTCAGATTAATATGAATAAAAATGCCTCAAACTAACAAGGGAGAATCAATGCTTCTATTTCTGCAGTGTGTTTGATCAGAAAGATGGACCCCTAAAAGTCTTAAGTACAAGCAAGGGATTGAAAAAATCATGTGTATTGTAAAATAACATTTGTGCTATTTAAATTATGGCTTTTATAACAAAAGTCTCTCTCACTACATATATATATATCTTTGTGCTTTTATTATGTAGAGGATGTAAAACCACACTGTAAGGCATAACAGTATTTCAGCTACGAGTGTGTTAATGAAGAAATTAAATCACTGTCCTTTGTTTCAGGACTTTAAGAGATCACAAGTCTGCTGACACAGCATTTTAGACAAAAAATATACTATACAAATATATTAATTCTACCAGCTCGATTCACTTAGTAGTGGAATTGTATATAATGTGTGCATTATTTAACGTGCAAATTATTTAATAATGCTCGCAAGCAATCTTTCAACTTTGGTATTAAAAAATAAAGATTTTACTGAATTACTGGAAGTTAAATGTAAAGTATATGTGCTGTGGTATGTGTCACATAATAACTTACTTTCATTTCCTCAGTTTTTTTTTCAAATAATAAATACACTCAGTCCCTTAAGATTCAACTTACATTCCATATTAGTTCCATTTACACACTATTACACATATATTATCATCAAAGCTGGTAATAAAATTGGCATACAGTAAATATGTTGAAGAGCTTAGTCTTTTTTACATCTTAAATTGATCATAATACTTTAAGTACTTGAATGTTGAAGGATATTACATGCAAAAAACTTTCTTTTTTATGATGGAGAACTATTTTGATTCTTCAGTGCTACAGTGATGTAACAGAGCAGCTGTCTCCCTAAGCTGTCTGTAGATGTTTGAGCTATAGGTGTGCTACAGTTTTAGTTATAGTTCAGAGTTTTTATAGAGAAAATAAGGACAGCATTTGCGCTAACCGTATGAGAGAAATCTGCCCTGACTTGATTATAGGTAATATTTTCTTTAAATGAGTAAAGAACATAGGAGAAATACTTTAATGAAGGAATGAGGCTAGTCACACTGAGACCATTCTAATTCTCATTGGTAAGATGAGGGAAGAGCTAAGGTAGACAGCATGAATTGTGCTGGTGAAAGAAAAGTGGTTCAACATCATTCAGTTAAGAGCGACTATTTGTGATTTGATTCAAGGCAATTAAGAGCTAGGAGCATGGTTTGTTCTCCCTTACGGTTAAAAGTGGAGAAGCAAGATTTGCTCTTCCATGTGGTTCACTAAACCCATACGACTAAGAGGACAGAAGCGTGATTCACTCATCCATACGGTTAAAATATGAGAAGTGCGTTTTGCTCACCGATACCATTTTACATAAAATGTGAGAAGTGCAGTGTGCTCACCTATACATTTAAGATGTGAGAAGTGTGGTTCAGTCTCCAATACGATTAAGATGTGAGAAGCGTGGTTTGGTCTCCCATATGGTTAAGTGGGGAGAAGCATCATTTGTTTTCCCATTATAAGGCTTAGACAAAGTGGGAGGGAATGTAGTTAAGAAAAGAAGGGTATAGATCAAGTTAGGGTGAGACAATTAAGAGAGAACTCTAGCTTTAGCCCAACTTTGTTGTGCCCCAGTTTAAGTGTTAGGTTATAGAAAATTGGGTGCAAGGAACCTCCTAATGGCCTCCAGAGCCACACTGCTGGGTTAAAGTGGACCTGCCACAAGTGTCCCCAAAAAATACTGGGATCAGCAAGCCAAACCTTCTTTTGTTTTACAGAAGAAATTTGTATTTGTGATCACGGGATTAATGTGAATAATAAATAAAATCTACTATACATTTTCTTTATGGGTAATTGCACATTCTAATGCATACATGCGATCATCCAATATAATCATAATTTGTGTTCATCCCGGAGATTTCAAGTGATGGCCATACGTATTGGGATGCATTCAGTTCAACTACATTTTGATCAAGTCAATATTTGGTTGCATATTTCTTTAAGGCAATAGATGATCTTGACAAACTCTTTCTGTAATCATTCGATTACCAAGCCTTTGCTGCACTTGAAGTTCTTGCCAATTCTGAGTTATTTTTTTTTCAGCACGTACAAAATGCATGCTTAATTGGATTTAAATCCAGCAATTGACTTGACCAGTCTAAGATTTTTTATTTTTTCTACTGAGAGAGTTCATTTTCCTGGTTGCACTGGCAGTATGTTTTGGATCAATGTCACACTGCAGGGTGAAGCAATGCAAACTTCCCTGCTTCTAACAGAAAGTTCTTTTTCTTTTTGGAAATCAACTCTTAACACTGAAGTCAAGCCAGTACTTGGTTTCTTGGTTTGATTAGGAAGTTCACAACTTGACCCTAGAAGCCAAACAACAAACAGCAGATCAACAACTGTCCCAATACTTTTGCTTTTTCAAAATAAAGAGGTTCAACACTATCAGTTTGTTTAATTTACCCAAGAGGATAGGACTGATGAATACTTAGAAGTTGTACTTACAGTACGCAGTATTATAAGTCATGTTTTTTCATGAGACATTATTATCATTGTAATACAGTACATATTTAAAATCCCAGTTAACATTTCACTGTATGCAATACTTTTTGGAGGGTATTATACAGTATGTCCATGCACAACTAACCTTCCTTTCCTATACAGTATATTTTATTTTCATTTGCCATTATATTTACAGCAATACAGAAAATGCAACCAAAGCAGTATGCACTTAATGAGACACGAGGGGTTTGGTGCCATTAGAATGTACAATATTTAGCACTTTCAATAAACTCCCAAACCACAGCATTTTAGACTTTTAGATATGCAGTGGACAAAGGAAACAATAGACTGTAGGTACATTAAGAAAAACACATTAGGGAGGAAAATTATAGCTTCGGGAATTTCTTGTGCAGGAGTAATAGTTCACACCCTTCACCTTTATAGTCTCACTTGCTGCATTAAACTTGCTTTCATTATTTAGAAATCAGACATGTTAGCTTATGCTTTTCACCACATATTTCCAATGTTAAATTTTGCAATCATTTCAATACATTTTAGAAAATTATTCTAAAAATAGCTTTTAAATGGAAATTTTGATGTATTATTTAATATATCTGAAGTGAATTACATCGTATTCCCTAAGAGGACCTTGATGCCAGTCTTAAAATTATGCATTAAGCAATATATCTTGATCAGGAGCTGATTAGGTTCTCATACAAACCAACCTTCTAGAAGACAGTTAAAATAAATTAAACAGCATTTTTTTGGGGTTTACTGGATTAGTGATTCTTCACATTCATTTTTATCACAAGAATATTTCTGTGTAGAACTACTTGCATTTTGTAATTCTAGAATTACGCCATTGTTAGAGTAGCACAAAGAATGCTAGAAGTGGAATGTATTTCAAACTATTGTAATTCTCCATACAAAAAAAAAGTTGGTAAGGGTAGTCCACCTGGGTAGCTGCATCACCATGTGAAGGCTGAAAAGGAACAAATAATAGGTTTATTCCACGCTGAAAAAAGAAGAAAGAAAACACAAAGTTTCGGCTGTGGAGCCTTCTTCGGGTGTAAGCAAGAAAGTTGGTAAGAGGTGTGCACCACAGATAAATGTTGGGTCCTGTTACTATGAATCATTTATCATTATACAGTGTTGCAATGTCTTTTTAATAACTGAAGGATAATGTCTGATTTTAGCATTCATTACTTCAGTCCACAGAATACTGTGTATGCTTTGTGTATATGGTTCAAAATTTAGCTGTACCTAGAGTGAGGAAGCAGAGGTAGTCATTTACAGTACCTTACCTATTCCTGCGATGTCCTTATTTCTGCAGTACGCAGCTGTTTTTCCATTCTATAATGCTGTCATGCATGGGAATTACACCAGTGAAATTTGCATTTTCTTGCATTTCCTTTCTAAATCTAAGTATCAAGAAGTCAAAGGATAAAATTAAAGTAACATTGCCTTACATGTGCATACAGTACCACTCTACAACCCCAGTTCAATATGTCACGCTATATGAAGCTATACATAACACTTAATATACTGTTAATGTTTTAACAACTGAAATAGAAGGAACATTCTAATGGCTGAAGGAACTGAGATGCAAATTATATCTTAAGCAGACATAGTGTTGACAGTTTTTATCATTTTAAATGTATTTTAACTCTGGTAATCTGAATGATTTGGAGACAAGAATTCTCATGGTTTCTATAATTCAATATCATGTTTATCCAGTGTAGGGGAGACTGCAGTGGTTAATGCTTCCTTGTTTATTTGATCATAAGAATCTTATTTGATCTTTTAAGTTTTTGTCAAGACCATTTCATCTCACTCATCATTTTCATTTTAGATTCATAGATTCAGAATTACATACTGTAGTAATGCCATAATGTCATCTGAATACCATCTGAATACAAATACCAGTGTTTTCTAGTATTAATGTTGAGTATTTTTAACTTTAATGTGATATTTTTGTTTTATTCCATAGCCTTGTGTTTGTAGTATAAAAATATGATATATTTATACTGTATATAGTATAAATCATATAAACTGATACAAGGGTTTTCAAAAACAACCATCACTTATTTCAGAAACCACAATGAATGAAATTAGGTGTACCATGTTAGGTATTAAAACAGGAAAGATAATAAAAATGTGTATTTATACTGCTCCAGTGACTTTTCTAAAAATCTCAGCAAGCACTGCTATTAAATCCTTGTTTTCAAAGCTCCTTGTATATATATTTGCAGACACATCAATTGTCTTGCACAGACAACTTTGTTTACACTGGGAAAAAGCACATTTACATTATGCTCATATTTTCATTTGGGAGATTAGGATCTATTGCCTATAACCCATTTCTTCATTCCAAGGTGTTTACAGATAACCAATACCGACAAATCTGCATTATTGTTTCAGTGCCCTGCATTGCCTTTTGAGCAAATTTGCACAGAGTGCAAGATTCAGCAACAGCTCGAGTACTCCAAGTTGATTTTTTTTTCTCAGTGCTTGCATTAAGCACAACCTTCTTCTGCTAAAAATGGTAAAAACAAACAAGTCATATTCATCAAAGTAATTGTGTGGGTACTTTCAGTACCAAACTGCCTCGAATGAAGGATTGAACTGCTAGCAGCAGTGGTGACAGCCATGAATCATGGCCGGCTACTTCAGGGCCTTTACCACCATAAAACAAAAGATGTAGATGAAAAATGCCGCAATTAAGTGATTTGATTTCTTCTGTACCCCCCTTTCCTTCACCCCCTCCCCACACACATACTCTCTCGCACACACGCGCACTCATGCATAGCTGGCTTGCAAAGATTGATGGGAAAAATTATTCCTTGTGATCACTGACAGAGCCTGGAACAGTTCTATAAGAAGGGGAAAGTACAAGACAAACCTTTATTAAATTATAAGCATGAAAAAGTCTCAGAATGGCAAATTATTCCAGGACCTACTAGGAATACCAGAATTACTGTTAATATAAAGTGCTGAATATGGTTTACATGATACATAACTGTTTCCATTCAATTTTTACTCAGGTCATTGACTTTTGGACTGGGACATATCAAGACCGCACGTAAATGTAATCTTTTATATTCAGTTAAAGGGGAATGCTGCTACATGCGACAGAACAGTGTAAGAAACAGAAGTGGGAAGATCAATTCAATATTAAATGCAGTACTACTTTAAGACAGAATAATTGAGCACAGAGAACTACAGTCCTTACTGCACACAGTAAATATATTTTATGAGCTCAAACATATGGGAGTTACGCATTTGTAGGTAAAACAGCAGTATGGGGGAGTAAATTCATGCATAAACCCCATCCAACCCCGCAGAATATGAAGAAAATATTAACATTTGTATCTGCATTGTGTGTGTGGTTTGTATCTTAATAATGATTCCTTGCATGCTTATTATCAGATGTCAGATATTTATCATTTAAAACTACTTTATTAAATGCTAGATCACTGTTAACAACTGTTTTACACCCACTAATAAAGTATGTCTAAATATTTACACTATTAGCAGTTGTTCTATATAATTCTGTAATCTCATACAAAAGCAGAAACTACTGTATGTAATATTTTTTAAAGCGACCGAAACAATGCACGACAGGCACTAAACCACCCCCTTACTAAGATCAGAACCTATTCCTCCGAATGTTCTTTGACCCACTAGCACATAATTTCCCAGGCTACACATGGACTCTGAATTATTACTATCACACAGCTCCACAAAGTTTTTATATCCCATGTCAATCAACTTTGAGTTCACCCTGACTAACAAGAGTGACTCTTCAGTTGTCCTCTATTCTGAAGCATCATGTGTTTTTCTGGTTTAAGCATTGGCTTTTTGAACACAAGCTGGTGGATTTGCATTGTGTGTATGGTTTGTGTCTAAAAATAACATTCTCGTACTGTATGTCCTCTGATATGGTGCCAAGCACGGAGCCGACAACGAAAGTTCAGGAGGATGACAAGTCCCGCTTTTCCACAAATCACTCGTCACGGCATCATTGTCAACGCAGCTCAGAAATGTGCACCATCTCCAGCCCTCTGCCACCGCAGCAGCCCCATCATCCATCTCACCTGGGGGACTGGACACCTCATTCGAGTAGCCAGGTGCCACCCTGTCCACCATGGAGGTGAAAGAAGAAGACATTCTAACAGCATCTACTTCACACAGGTGTTGCCTGAAACTACTGAAAGGATAATAAGAGCACTATCAGTGATCACTAATTGTGTAATGCATTACTTTGTATGACTCATTACTTTTATTCATCACTGTACTTGGCAGGCTAAGTTGCACAAACCAACGTTTTTAGAGCTCGCTTGCCAGTCATGAGTAAATTATGTGAACAGCATTTGGAGCTAGAGTATAAACAAAATGTTTTATGATCATGGAATAATCACTGTAACATAAATACTAAATAATTGTGTTAAATATAAAATAGGATTTCATAACATAATGTCCTGTCTTACATTAAAAAAAACACATTATGTGTGATGTCTTATTAATCATTACAGTACAGGATATTTGATTTTGCACTTCTACTCGACAACAGTAATGATACTCAATTCGGCGCCACTTAAGTGTCTAATTCATTATAAGCAGCTTGAGCAGGCAGTTAAGTTATTGCTTCCCAGGTTTAATACAATAAAGCATGAGCCCAGTGTTCCTCAACTCCGATCCTCTTTATCAGTTTTCAGCAATTTATTATATCTCTGTCACAGAAGCTGGAGGCTAGCCGTGGAGAGACCAGCAGAACAGGAAGACCCCTTGGGTAGCGGCAGGAATGGAGCAAACGCGGGGGTTTGCTCCGGGCTTGAGGGATCGGGTGGAGTCAGGGAAAAGAGACGAGAGCCCTCTGGCAGCGGACGTGGGACGACCTGGTGAGGCTAGTCTCACGACATCCGATCCCACTGCCAAGCAAGGAGGAAGGAGAGACCCGGAAATATATAGGCCCAGACAACAACACACACCGTAAGAACAAGTAAGGCACAGGGAAACTAGGAACTGGACAAAGAAGGAGCACCCTCTAGATGTAGAGGGTGTGACAATCTCTGCACACGGTTAGGACAACAGTGTGGAGTCGTGGTCAGGGCTCTGAACTCATAACGAGGACATTTTGGATAAAGATTCCAGAAGGACCACTGCTCTTGTAACCTAGAGGAAAATTTCCTTATTTCCTTACCTGCTGCACCAGGGAAACATTAATTAAAATAATTCAATTAAATGAATAATTAGCTCAAAGACATACTTAAGAGTTCAGGGGGAGTGTAAAGCAGAGATCTCCTTGGCTCTTGAAGGCAAGAGCTGGTATGAAGTGCAGAATATGTAAATGACATGTCTCTTTTCAAGAAAACAACATTTTCTTACCATCTTTTAAAAAGCAATTATTTTACCAAATGTTGATTAATCTGTCTGTGAATATGTATACCCACATATCTAAGTGAAAACATTAGTATGAACTAAAGAGTTTCACATGTAAAAAGTCTAAGGTTGTATCCATGACTGTAAATACATAAAGTTCCTGCTGTAGGATTTTATATTTTTACTATTGCATGCGGAGGGCAAAGACAAATTATCTCACAACACTGCCATCACTTCATGATACTACAAGTTTCCCTCCTTTCACCTTGTTCCTGTCTCCTTATTCCTCAGCCAAGTCCATCACAGGCTACTGAAAATTACTTCAAAACAATTCAATTCATTGAGTAATGTTGATCTTTGAGAAACACAGCTGAAAAACTTGTAATGCGTTGGGTAAAGGGTAAGATGTTAATAAATCTGCTATTTAGTCTTATTTAAGTCAGTCTGCCTAAAATTAGAATTGCTCTAAAATGTAAATGGGTGACCTCAAAAACAGTCATTTTGGTTTATTTTATTTTAAAATTGCATTTTGTACTGATAATGTCTTTTTTCTAGAAAAATTACACTACATGGTACAAAATATTGTAGTAACAGAAGTTAATGAGAAAACATCTAAGGTCAGCAATCTGAAGTGAGAAGAAAATACTTTAAATCACATTTAACATGACTGACTCAGTCTTCAAATATTGCATCCTGTTTAGATTGTAATGACAATGTTGCATTCGGCCTTTTAGTACAAACAATTATTCTTCTGTTTGTGCATGCAAGAGGGAATGTGATTTCAATCACAACTTTTTTTAATGAGACTGCCATTATACAGAACCTAACCCAAACATTTCTTGCACCACTCCTGTAATAATACTTGAATATATTCCATATTGTTTCCACTGCTGTGCCTGGGGTTTCAAAACACTCTCGGAAAACATATTTGTGTATTGAAACATTTGTTTGTTTCTGTATGTTACTTAGAGCACAGTTAGAATTCTGCTTTTACTAGACATGTTTCTGTGTGATTCCTTCATTTATTACTGACAGTCATTTGGAACTATATCTCATTCACACCCACCCAGGATATAGACTGAATGTTTGCACCCACTCATTAATTGGTCTAAATTTTGACATATTTTACCCCAATTTACATGTGCCCTGTTTGGAAGAAAAAAGTTATGGAAAAATTCAGGAACAGCTTAGAACTGAAGCCAACACACTGGCTTAATTAGCCTTGAAACATAACCAGGGGTATCCTGTTTGTCAGCAAAGACAGTATTTGTACAGATACATGTAGGCATATTATATTAATGAAACCCACATATGTTACATTCCTGTTAATTTCATAGCTAATGATATAAAGTGTACAAGCAATCATTATATTAATTATTCACAGATAAAAATATAAGAATTAAAATGTTAATAAAATCCTGCAGATGTCTTAGAAAAAACTACCATAAAGCATAATAGTCCTTCTGATATTGAAATAACATTGCATTATGTCAGAATTTTTGTTACCCTCAAAATGTATATAATAAATAATAATTTATTAATAATGTGTGAATCCTCATATATTTAAAATGTAATACATACATTTTGTTCCGCACACAACTCTGTAAATACCCCTGGGGGGGGTGGTGCTCACCCTGCGGTCCAGGTGGGTCCTAATGCCCCAGTATAGTGACGGGGACACTATACTGTAAACAAGCGCCGTCTTTCGGATGAGATGTAAAACCGAGGTCCTGACTCTCTGTGGTCATTAAAAATCCCAGGGTGTTTCTCGAAAAGAGTAGGGGTGTAACCCCAGCGTCCTGGCCAAATTTCCCATGCCTCCTAATAATCCCCCTCTATGAATTGGCTACATTACTTTGTTCCCCCCCCCCACTCCGACGGCAGGCGGAGCGACGCGCCGGTTGGAGTATTTCTCAGTCGCAGTTAATGGCAACGTCAGCTCAAAGATTTGGTTCAAACCACCAAATGGAGACTGGTGTGCCGTCAAGCGGACCCTGCTGATGCGGGATTAACCCTAGGAAAGAGAGAGATTCCAGAACCCCTGGAAACTCTGTCTTATAATATTTGTATTTTAATAAATACTTTCATATAGCACACACACATGCGCAGTCCATACTGAAACCCAGTCCAAGTCTAAGATGAGGCTGTGAAAGTTTGTGGGTTGAAATCCCAGGCAAGGCCATGCTGTTGTACGTTTCATCAACATAGTTCACTTTCATTTAAAACTAATTCAGTAAAATGTCCTGCTGTATAAATGGGTACAAATATAAGTTACATCCGGTATATTACTAAAAATACTTATCCAAGTTTCTGTGCTGGGAGGTGGCTAGGCTGTGCATGGCCACCCCCTCATCCTGATGGGATGCCTGTACAATTGGAGGGTGACTCGTTCATCCAGCTCTGTGGAGTCAAAACCCCTAAACTATGCTGCCCCCTTTGTGTGGGCTGCCATTTTTTTAATATTGCCTTTCTATCTCTCTCTTACACAATGAATTGTTCATGTTTGAGGCATGTACTGTAGGTCAAAACAAGATTTATACTCAGTGCTTACCCTATCACATCTCTCCCCATTCACACTCCTTTACCTAAGCATACAGATCTCTTTGATGGGAATGCAGATTCTATATACAGTACAGTACCATTTCATGTGATCACTCTTAATTCTATAGACACCACAGCTTCAGGTTTATATATTTTAAAAACGTTTAATTGGCAACAGTTGCCAGTTTCATGTTGCACACAGCTAATGGGTGATATGGATTCCTTATATACAGTAGCTCTCTGGTCTAAAACCTCTGTAGGAGACTTCTGTGTCACTATTTTTTTTTAATTATCAAATTATATACTGTATAGGAACAAAATGCATAATTGACTCTTCCCCTCTATGTTCTACAAATTACAGGGGTGACAGCACCATCAAGAGTACAGTCTGTTCTAATACACAATACACAATACACAATAAAACAGTAGTTTCTAATGTCACTGTACAGTTTTGGCTATACTGTGTATTTACTGTAGTAATGATTACATGAATGCTCACACCAAAAATGTACAGTACCATCACAGATGGTTTTATGAGGAAATTTATAAGGATCAACATTTGTAGGGCAGACTTTATTTTCCTCAGATTACTGTAAATTAATTATTTTAACTGCTTCTCAGTATCCAAACATACACATTTTGTATTGTCATTTATATGAAAAAGACTAAGCATTGTAAAGCCCAGACCTACTATCAAGGATGACTTCCTGAATTGGTTACCACAGCAGAAATCATTTTCAAAAGCATTTCATCAGGTGCCATGGAACATCCTTGAACTGCCTTCTCTTTAGGATCTGACCAGGATCTGAAGTAGATTGCAAAATTAAAATCACTAACAATTCTTTAAAATGAAAAAAACAACAACAACAAATATAGGCACTCTGCCTTTGTGTTATGCAGTATCAGTTATTATGTTTTTATGTTTGTTTGCTAAGGATATGTAATTAAAAACTGCATTAGCACCACCAATTACTGGCTCGGAGGGACTAGAAACCCCATGCTACTGTGTGATGGAATACAACTAAGCTGCAAACATCCATTCACCATTATAATACTCATTAATCCTGCCAAATACTACTCATTACCAGGCTTCAAGGAAATCATCTCATAGGCAAACAGAGCACAGGATCTATCTGTCATTCCATTCCTTACAGCACCAAGTTGCAGAGCAAGGAGATTGCTCAATGTAACCAATTTATGGAGCGCAACAAGCAACATACATCATTTCCTACACAAACAAGGTATTACGGCCATTTTTCTACCTTTAAGATAAAGACTGCAGAACCGGGCGAAGATGTCTGAGACTCTTCCCTTTGGAGCAGCTTCAGCAGGGAAGTGGCTACTACAGAGGATAATGCCAATGACAGGATTTGGTGTCAAAAGAGTCTAGTAGCCGGCCCAGTGATTTAATATCCCACTATTAATAATCTTTTTAAGACCTAAATATAGCAAGAACATAAAAAAGGAACATTACACATAACTCTTTCTGAGGCGTGTGTATTCAACCATACATATTAAAAATCATTATTTTGAAGGCTTAGCCAACATTATAGAACACAGTTTTGATTTGTATATTCTAAAAAACAAAGATTAAATGTTTGATATGATATATAATCTGTTCATATTCTCATATGCATATTAATATATGCACTCTATTTTAAAAAAAAAGTTCATATTTTGTTACACTTGCTAATAAGCGTCTTAAAACACAAGTCTTAAATGAATACAAAATAGTGGATCTCCACCATCTGCTAGCGGCACCTTGAAGTCAGTGTGTATTTTCTGGGTGTGTTTCTTTTTGGGTGGTTGGAACTGCACTCAATGGAAAATTCGAGTGGCACTGCACGCGTCCCAGACGTGATGCCCTGCAGACACAAAGGGCTCCGTGAGAGGGTCCTGACGCCAGGCTGCGCATTATCCCAGCGTGCCAGGTGGTGTGTTTTACATTTTGGCACACTGAGCCTCACTGGCACAGAGCAGGTTCAAGACTCTGATTGCGACAACGGTGCCCATTTTAACGACTGATCGTTTAAAAAATAAACTCCCCACTTCATTGTTCAGTAAAGTTGTTTTTGTCTGTTCTGAATTAAATGTGAAGTTCAGTGAAGTGCAAATAAACTCTACATGGTGTATTAAGCTGTAATGTTTCTGATATTATAGGACATTGAACGTGGAAACTAGGATGGCAGTAGTACAAAGCTACACGTCAGAAAGTGCATTTGGGTCTGTTTTTTTTCTTGTTATGGAGCATTGATACAGGTTGAGAACAGGGTTTAATCAAAGTCCAAAGGGCATAGAACTCATCTTTTTAAATAAGATTTCTGAGTCTGAATCTCAAGTGTTAGTGGTGTTGTGCAGTGATTTATTTGATTTCATATCAATTTATGCATTTTAAATACCTCAAACAAAACTGCATGACCACACTTAAATTACTTACAAGTTTAGCCTTACTTAAAGAAAATGAAGCACTGAATTAAAGCGTGGATTAAATTAATTCGCCAAACACAAATTATAAACAAAGTACCTGATAGCTTGCTGATTCTCAGAGGCTCCTTAAGTCTCTATGTGGAAATTTGCTGTCAAGCACAGAGTTTGTTATTTGTGACTAGTACTGTAGGTGGCTGAAAGTTTTGACTTAATGTGGACCTGATTCATACAGATGACAATAAAGTTTATTACCATTAAGCACATTAGTCTTTATCATTTAAAAGGTGTTATTTGTAAGTTGTTATATAAGTGACTTTGTATGCTACATGGTAGTAGTTCTGGGAGCAAAAACAAGTGTTCAGCAATTCACTAAAATATTGAATTATAACAGAATAACAGTATAGAAACAACAAAAATCACAGTAGACACATACCAAGTACAGAGTATTTTAGTAAGCTCTTTATGAAAGAGCTCTGTTTTGGTTAGTGATGAGGAAGTCTCTCATTTAGATTGCACGATCAGTATTACATAAAACCATAAATAAGATTGCGATGCAGCCTTTTAGAAACTTTGATAAAAACGTTTTACATTAATTAATAATAACATGAATTAATACATTTTAGATTCTTGCCTGTATCGAAGTTTTGCATAGTTTCATAAACCTACTGCTTTAACAAGCTTCACTTAGTAGTTCACAAAATATCTAAACTCAAAGGAACCTTTCAGATTTCATCTGCATCTTATTTGCGCTTTTGCCTTTTTAACTGTATAAAAGATCAGATGTGATGTCGGAGACATGTGATTCTAGTAACCTTTCTCAGAAAGTATTTTTTCCCCCACAGCGGCAGCATGATGATATGACTAAGATTCTCTAATCGTACTGTACCTAAGAGTTATTACTCGAAGATAAGGCATATAAGATTGGGTGTAATATCTGGAAAAACCATGTACTGTAAGTGAAATTTACATCAAAAGTGCCCCTCAGCACAAAGCAGTCACCTAGTCATGTTGTCTAAAATTGTTGGCACTGCATTCCTAATTAATGTTCTAAAGCTAACTGCCATTGCAAATTGCAGTATAAAAGAGGAAATCAAATGCAATCAAAAATTAACGGATTTTAGAGGGTGCAGATGAAACACATATGACTGGAAGTGTGTGTAATTATTAGAAAACCTTTTGTATTGATTAAAATAGGCTCGTAGGGTATATTGAGCTTTAATTAAAAAAAATGTTTAAATGTTAGAAACCACCACAGAATCACAATGTGTACACTATAACCTAAAAATATATTGAGGCTGCATGATTTTCCTTCTCCGTTGAGAACACAGGTTAAACTTGTACTGTAGCACCTACAGTACCTAAAACAGTACTAAATGTGTGCATCTTCCACTCCATAAATAACAGTGTCCTTAACAGTGATGAATATGTTACCCTGTTTTTTATCCCACAGAACCAGGACTTTGCACTCTGTGGGAGGCTATGCTTCCAGGCTGCCAGACTGAAACAGGCAGCGAAACTGCTGCCCATATTTGCATAACTACATTCAGGTTTGTGATTGTGCATTCAAATACAGCACTGTGATTTTTTTAAAATAAAGCTGGATTGCACATCCTCCTTCAGTCACTTTTGTAAGTGAAATCCCTATGCTAAATTCACGTTCATATAATAATAAATAACATTAACCTGCATTTGCATACAGATTTCCATCCCCAAGGAAACAAAAAGAATTTTACTCTTCATAGGAGGGAACCTACTTCATCCACCCCTGAAATGCAGCACCCACCTTGGATACATGTGGCAGCCATTATGTGCCAGCAGCAGATCAGGTGAGAAATTAAATTGACCAAATCAACTGAGGTGGAAATTTAGGAAGACTGTGTTCGGTTTGTGTTCGGTGTTGTGTGTGGCAGCTTGTGGACTGTGAGTGACATCTTTATCATCACGACACACAAAACCAGCATCACCCTTCCATATCTTGTGAGAACACTGGAAACAACACTGACGCACAACAGCTTTGTATAGGACAGAAACACCATTTCCTTTTTCTGATGGACACCATCACTAGAACAACAACAGACTGTTGCATAGAGTTACAGACACATGCATGTAAGGAAAACCAGCAGAAATCCAAAACACTCCATGATAGAATTGGTTCAACCCCAGTCAACCGTCTCAGCATATCTAGGCATATTGCCCACATAAAATCAACCTGCAAATATGAAAAACTAGTCATAACATTTCATACAGGAACCAAAAAGTAGATCAGAACTTTCTAGCACATATTCCTGGTCCCATAAGACCTGTCCCTGAAAATGACCACAGCTACTCATCAAAACATCAGACTAAACAAAAACTGGCTAAAACCCAAGAGGTCCAGAGAAAGAAAAGTACTTGCTGCCTCATTTACATCCCTGGGTATGAGAACTATATTATAGGGGAGCAGTGGTTAGAGTATAGGACTCCACACTGGAAGGTTACCAGCTGCTGTTGTACCCTTGAGCAAGGCACCCGAACTGTTCCAGTCAAATACCCAGCTGTGTAAGTGGATGTAAATGTAAGTTGCTTTAGATAAAAGTGTCAGTCATTAAATTTACAGTAGTAGTAAATACAGTAAACCCTCTATTTAATGGACTTTGTATTAACGGGCTCCAGATTTAACAGCCAAAATCTGATAAAGGGCAATTTTGTCTTTAAAATTAGAAATATGGGAAAGGAAATGCACTAATAATGAAACAAGTTAAAATTTTAGGCTTAAAATTCAGGAATATCAATGGTACTCTGTAGGGTTAGGTCAATTGCTTAGGACGGGTGTTGTTTCTGTTATATATTAACGAAACACAAAGAGGTGACAAAGAGGCACAGGGACAATTTTCATCGACTGTTGAATAAAATATTGTTAAATGTTAATATATGTTAAAAAATCCAAAAATTTATATAGTATATATATTTCTAATATAATTGTGTTTTGGGGATGAAAAAACATAATTTGTAAGTTAACAGACACCATTCCCATTAGTCCATAAAACAAACCAAGGGTTTACTGTATTAACTAATAAATAAATATTAGTTTTCAACCTTATGGGGAAGAAAATAAGTGCTTAATATATCTATATATATTAGATATACTGTACCTGTATATTTAATGTTTAAGCAATGCTTTTTTAACATGGCTGGAAGGGTACTGTGTGGTTATGTGAGACATTCAGTTAATGGCATAACATATTGTCACCATATTAACAAAGACTTAAGGCAATTATTTTGTGTACTGTACAGTATATGATTTTGGAAAATGTTACTTGTGGGTGTTAATGAACTTTGTTAAAATATCAGAATGTTACAAAAACCAAGGTTGACTAGTAAACATTACATCAGTACTTTTTAAAGAATGTTTCAACAGCATTCTGCAACATTTTGCAAATCTTGTCACTGCAATGTTTCTGTGATTAGCTGTAATTTTTCCTTATGTTACCACAATGCGACATGGTTAGCTGGGTATAGTCTCTTCTCCACAGATGTGTTATTATGGTATTATTCAAATTGCATGGCATTTCCTATTGTTTTATACAGTCTGTGAAGATTTGTGCCAGTATCTTTGCTAGTTCATTTCCTCCTCTTTTCACAATGTCAGCCGATATGCCATCTCCATCTCATTCTTCATATGCCTGATAGCCTGCTTCACTTCTTCCAGAATAGCACCCATTAAATCACCCAATACATGTCTATGGAACTACATTGTTTGTCCTGACATTGCTGTCCTTGAGTACAGTGTGTGCTGTGGTGATTCAATATCCAAAAAACTTTTGGAGCCACATTGGAAGGCTGTTTCATTCTGGGGTCTGGATTGAGAGGACAACAGGCTCGGAGGAGCTTTAGAACCTAAAGCCCACAGAAAATATTTTTTTTTCTCTGGTATTTGCACCAGAAATAGAATTCTGAACTGAAGAACTGCTTGTAGTTATCATTAACTGTGGTCCCCCTATAAGGCACCATTGATTCTTGAAAGGTCTAAAATTAAAATAAATAATATTATAGAAGTATGAAATATAATTACTGTATGTGTCTTTCAAGATCATTAAAATGAATGACATCAAAAATGGCATCATTAAAATAAATGACAATAAAAAACCAATTAACATCATCAACTGAAAAACAGATGTGTAAAATACAAATAAGAGTCCAAATAAAATGGAACACTTTTGGAGAATTAAGCATTACTCTCTAAGAGAAGCAGACAACATTCACTGTCTGTTACCTGGAATAACATGAGTGGAAAAATATGATAAAGTTCTAGACATCAAGACAACAAAAAAGAAAGAAACAGGTCAGGTCTCAAGAGTTTGAGATAGTGTTACAAGAGTTAATAAATAGCAGTAATAATCTCATGATCACAAATAGAATGGATCATCACTGGACTAAAGTCATATTGTACTGAAGTGTGTACTGATCCTAAGAAAACAAACTAAAATAAGACCTCCTGCAAGACAGCATGATGAATTTCAGACCTTAATGGAATAATGTGGACTTAAAAGCAAAAGTTCAGGGATGGCTGCTGGGCAGGTCTCCTTTCAGCAATGGACTGGCAAATACTGATGATAATGACAATGAATTTTGTAAACCAATAACTCCCTTGCTTTTTACCGTTTTAACTTCAGGAGACTATACAAGCAAACTTTATTTACATCAGGAAACAAAACCAGAGGCCAGTCTTTTAAATGTCTTGCAAATTATAATCATCCCGAGCCCATTTGTAATGGAAAGATAAGAACTGAAACTTGCGCGAATGTTTTCCTACATTCCCATGAATATATGTACGAAGAGAGGTTCAACAGAAAAAAAAAAGTTTGGGGAATTATTTGGTCTGGTTTACTCTCAAAAATGGTCATCACCTAACATGTATTTAGTTTTAACACTTTTTTGTGCCACACATGTGCATATGAAATTCTCTTAAAATGAAGGTTACTTTGTGATGATGAGGTTTAATGTCTTACTATGATATTTTATTAACCATTAGAGCCACCTACTGTAGAGCCACATGTCCAGGGAACCACCTGATAGACATTTTGCCTTCTGGACAATCTCATTATGCTTTTGTACATCTCTATTACACTAATATCAATAAGAATATAGTGTACCTTTACAGTATTCCTATAATGGTAAATTACAGAATTTAGGGTAAAAATAACAAAGATATTTTACATTCTGTTCCCAAAGTGATTCAATATCCCACTTGTTTCTTCTGTAGTATCTTAGTGCAAACTTTGATGAATAAGAAGAGGTTATGCTGATCCTCACAATCCATCTGTGCTC